>NW_005187500.1:1874485-1953886 GCF_000239375.1 Pundamilia nyererei
TCCACTATTTAACAATAATTATTCTATATGCGTGTCTTATACCCTTGAACCATATCAGTTAACTCTTGGCTGGAGAAATAGTCATAGTCACCTTTTATAGTATATATGGGCAGCTGTAGCATCAGAGAGGGGAGATTTTGCAGCTTACATAAACTGTACATTGAGATGGGTGGAGAATGTGGGTGGGTGTGACGCAGTGCATGAACTAATTTTTGCACCATTTATGCAAAAGTTATGAAAAGGTGGCTTCTGCATGTCCTGTACCTGCATCATCCCAAATGACGGGAACGCGCGCCCCACCTGCCACAGAAATGTCACACGTGTCCCGTGACAGCTCACTCTACCTGTGGCAGAAAAGTGATGGAGTCATTATTCCAGGCGGAGCTCTACAGGCTGCTCTGCTCCTGCTTCCTCCATCCGCACAGAGCCGCAGGCTGCACTCGGAGTCGGGCAGCTTTAAATCACAGGAGATTTTCTGGGCTGAGCTGTACTGTGTCCTCCTTCAGAGCAGACCACGTACATTTGGACAAGGATGAATTAGACTATTATTAATTATCCAGCACACAGGTCACGGGCTCCATAAATAACGGATGACTGACAGGCAGATTTTAACCAGGGAAACAGGCAGGGTCTTGTGAACTTTAAGAAATCTGGATTATGAGGATATTGCTTCAGTGAAGTATTTTTTTAAAGACATAATGAAAAATCCTTCAATTCAAGTCTGCGATGTTTTCTTTGTCTGGAGACGTTTTACTTTTTAAAACTTTTTCCTGTAGTTATCCCAAAAATACTTTCATATTGATAATAGTACATACTCATTTACATTAAATATTTAAAGGGCTGATTTCACAGGGTCATCAGGGTACAGCAGCACCATTCAAAGGTGAACATACTTTAATGAATGGCTCACTTGTTTGGAATTTTTTAGTCGAAATTTGTGGCAGGCAGCGCGATCACGCAAAATCCTGTAATTTTAAAGGTATGCTTCAAAAAATAACTGCTACAAAGCGTCCATCAAATTCGATCTCTGACAGCGTCTCAGTGTTTTTGCTCCAAACCTAGCCTGGCCCTGCTCTGGTTTTGTGTTTCCCACCCACCAAGGCAAATAGAAGGCGTGTGGGACATCAAAGAGCCAACACGCCCCCGGGGCACACAGGGGCCAAAGCACGCCTGAGTTCAGGCAGCGTTTCACCCATACAAATCACCTCCTGATTATATCAGTCTTATCTTTCTGCATCCAGCCCGTCACTCATTTCTTAAAAAAGATAGCGATGACAGTGAGGTCGGGTTGTCCATAAAACGCTACACAGTAGGACACAAATAAACCCAGATATCCGTTTGTTGACTTGGTTCAGGCCATGATTTGTGTGCCTGCTTCTGGTCAGCGCAAGTCAAATATGAGGTCAGTACTATATTTTGAATCTGCAGCCTCCTTTTCAATAGCTCCGGAGCAGTGACAGGGCTTTCCGCCACACATTCAGCGCTAGGAGTCAAATAAACAAATAATTCCATCCTCGTTACCTCAAGGTGCTCATCGTTATACATGTTTAGTGAGGGAAGATTACAGTTTTAATAAGCGCGAGAGGAGAAGGCCTGTTGGCCACCCTGTGTCAAAACATTTATACAGCATGCAAAAAGCCCTGTGGTTTCTCCTGCGGTCAGTGGAGAAAGAGCTGATTTTTATTTTAGTCTCGAGCCGCAGTGCCTCAGTCCTTCCAGGGCAGGACAGTGGGAGCATTTAGCGGAAGAGCCACACGGCTCAGACATGCGTATGACTGCGTGCACGTGCGGTGGGATGTTTCAAACTCGGAGCAGAGAAGGTGAAACACCTGCACAATGTCATCCTTGTCCCGTCTCGCTCACTGATGCAGTTTAATTCAGCGTGCAGCTCGGGAATAAACTGAGCCTTTAGGTAGAAAAACAAGAACATGATAAGCCATTAGAGTAGGACCGAGTCTCTTTAGGCTTCCTTGTCTCTTTCACCTCACCCCGACCAGTTACAGTGGATAGTTGCCTCCCACGAGCCTGATTCTGATTCATGGAGGGCTGCGTTATTGTTGAGGTGACTGTTGTGAATTGGCAATACAAATATAATATACAAATGAAATTAAACTGAGTCCACATTTCTTTCTTTCGTGCAAGTTATATTTTTTTTAAACAGCTTGGGTTCATTTGTTTGTAGTTTCTGGACGTTATTCTCTGCTCAGAAAAGAATTTCTCTGGGAACAGGATGAAATCATGTCTAATGCAGAGCACTCACAAATGGAAAAATAAAGACAAAGATTCCCAGGAATGCCAGTGCAGCTGATCCTCAGGGGTCACGGTAGAACAGGTCTATGAATACTGCCTTAAAATATTCTTGTAAACAAGAATACAACCCTTGTTCCTGTCACCCTGACCTGCTGTGGTAGCTGAGCTGCCCTGAGCCTGGTTCTGCTGCAGGCTTCTTCCTGTTAAAGGAGAGTTCTTCCTTCCTACCTTTCTTAATATTGCCGAGCGTTTGCTCGCACACTATGAAGGGCCTTGAGTTGACTGTTGCTGTGAGGTAGCTGTAAATAAATACGATTAAAAGTGAATTATACATTAAAAATTCATTAAAAATGTCAAATTCATTTTTGCACACCAGCACCAGAAACTTCACTTTTTCCCAGAATGAAATATTAAATTTGGATGAGCTCTAATGCAAGAACTCGTATTTATACTCCTACAGGCTGAGTTTGGATGGGTGGTGTTGCTCACAGTCATCTTGTGGCTTACTTAAAAGGACAGCAGGTCACTTATCACATATAACAGTGATCTGCTGATCCGTGTTCACAAACAGGTGAGAATCATTAAGCTGTGATGGAAAAAAACGGACTGTTTGATGCAGCCTAAACCTCAAGTTACCTAAAACGATGTCCACATTCCCCTGAAGTGAGTACACGCAGTACTTGGACGACTGTTTTTATTTTTATTTTCAGTACAAGATGAGCTGAAAATGTTTAGAACCGACTACCTCAAAAACCTTTTGTTACACAGTTGATTGACAGCTGTTTATAACAAGCAAACTGCAACCAAATGAGATTTCTGGGTTTCAGCTGAGTGCGAAGTGTGTTTCCTTGCAATCTTTTTGGGGTTGGATTGCACTAATTACGGAAGATCTCATTCAAACAGTTATTCGTCAGCAAGCTGACAGCTCGTGCTTGGATTTGGGGTCCGTGCCAGTAGACTTGGCAGCTTAATTGCTAGTAAATGAGTACAAGGATCTGGAATTGTTTCTACTCTGTGTGGTTGAGCAGTAAATTTCATGCATGAATCATTATATCTCCAAATCTAATAAAACTTTCTGACAAGAACACTATTGGTCACAGGCTGAAGAGGCTACACTGAGGCAAGTCAACCTTTAAAGACTCCCAACAAAAACAAAGCGTTTTTGCTGTGATTTGGTTACTATGTTGCCATATTTGCAGTTTTGCTCTCATATTCAGCGTCTTGTGGATGCTGAATTTCGCAGCTTGGCTAGTACGATATGCAGTTGTAAGGAAAAGATGATGAGCAGACATTAAGCACAGTAGCTCCCAGCTCTGGTGGCTATTAGCCAGCAGCTCCCCACCAGTCATTCTGACAGGCTGTGTTTAGCAGTCATTCCTTTAGTCAGAGAAAAGCATCTCAGCATTTTCTCAAAGGAAGCTTCTTACAAAAATGGAAAAAGAGAAAAAGAAAGCCTCGACAAACAAACAGAAACATATATGTCTGTTGTCCAGAAAGAGATCGCAAGAAAAATGAACCAGAACAGATAAAACCCAAGACGTTTACTATCCCGCCAGCTCGTTTTGTCTCCGTGGGAATGAGCTGAACATTGACACCAAATGGGAATTCTGGAGCTGTTAAATGTCTGCAAAGGCAAAAATGTTTTGAAATCTGATGCTCTGCCCTCCTACAAAGAAACAGGCACCGCAGTTTCACGCATCCGTGGCTTTGACTTCATAGGATTCTGCTTTATGGTCATTAGTAGGATGTTTTTTTCCATGCTGGAAACGATTAGCAAAGTCTGTTGTAGCTCTTTTCCAGGCCAAAAAAGACGATGTCAGAAACAAAGCATTTGCGGAAGAACGGCAGAAACGTGAGCGCCACAGAAAAGCTCCGCGCTCGCCATGTGCTGGCAGCCATTTTGGGTGCAACTGCAGCGCTGTGACCCGATAGGCCCTTTATGTGGCAGCCATTTTGACATACCATAGTAGGATAAACACAGGTGTGATCGATCGCTTTCATTATGCTCGTGTGTGAAAACCATTTTAGCGTGAGGCCATAATTAATGATATTAATTACAGCCGTGTTTACAGCGCGGTGATATGTGAAAACGGCCTTTTGCACACGTTGTGCTGACACTGTGACGTGCAAATTAGGTCGTAATGTTGACAGTAATTTAAAATAAAGTCTTTTGAAAGTGGTTCATAAATCTCTGAAAGCACTGATCGAAGTTTAATGAAAAATAACAGCTATTAATACATAAATGAAACAACATACAAGAATGTACTGAACGAAAACTGAAAATATTGACACACTGAACACTCAGACATCTACTATTCAGTTTACCTGCACTGCTAGAAGTACATGGAAGTACTGAGAAAGTTGTGATACAAATGTCAGTAAGCGTGTCCATTCGAATGATCTTCTCTGTGGTATTAAATGCTCTTAACAATCCTTAAACTCAACTTGGTTGGACTCTGTTCAAATCTGGAGAGACACCAAGGAAAAGCACGATGCAATTTTATATTCGGGATTTTTTTCTTCGGAGATGTTCCTGGAGCTGTCTCACTATTGTCCAAGTTTGTTTAAAATGGTTTCCAGCTGTGAGGATCCTCTTTTCTTCTGTTGCGCATTGCATTGTGGGAAAATCAAGTCTATCAGCTCCCTCGAAAAATAAGCGTATTCATTGTGTTTGCTGACATCCTTCAGGATACGTTCTCTGCTGGCTTTGCAGTCTTAGACCGTTTTTTATTAAACTTTCACATCAGTTAAGACGCAATAGAGGAGGCTTGTTAACAGATTTTTGCTGAATGTTCAGTGCATGACTCTCAGACATTTCAATGTGTTTCTATATAAAACGTCTTCAAAGCGCTCACTGAAACGCAGTAAAGAGCGCTCTGCTTTGCTCACTTTCACAGAACGTCCAATCAAAGCCTCCATTACTGCAGTTAATCTGTTTCCTGTAAAGTCGTGGCAAAGACGTTACGGGATGAATAACACTTAAGGGCGACATCTCTTGCTGAGAGCTTACAAATAACTCCTGAATGAGACTAGATAATCCCACGCAGCTCTCCTGCTTCGCTTCACGGGGAGACATTGTGAAGATGCTTCTGTAGATTCCTCCGACCAGCAGCAGGGGAGGGTTGGCTGCAGCATGGGGTACAGAGGCACACAGGAGCGGCTGCAAATGTAATCCACAGTAGCTAAAGAGGCCACATAGAGTCTAAACTGATAAGACTGTCTTGGGGCTAACGACAGGCCACAGCAGGTACCCGTCCCATCCATTTCCCTGTAATAAAGCCTAACTTACAGCCTGGTCCCCTGAGGCTTCAAAGAAAGAGTCGGTTAAGTCAGGGCAACCCTGCTGAGGGTCACAGGAGCTGAGAAGAAACAAAGTTGCAAACCGAAGAAGGTGGTTGACTGAGTGTTTGACTGCTCGTCTATCTATCGGTCTGCAAATGACACCTGTGATATATGCGTCTCTGACCAGTCTCGTGGAGCTGATGGCCAAGGTACAAAGAAGCCATGTGGTGCTCCAGAGGTCAAGGAGGGATATCAGGAGGCCAGCTGCCCCCTGACCCCATGCCTCTAGAGGAGGGCTACAGGCCATTCAGCTCTTGGCAGCATGTGTCCAGGGTCTAACCTGACACCAAACTCCTGCCTGGCCAACGGTTTTCATCATGGTGGAACTTCTTGCAGTGTATCTAAGCAGAGGGATTCTCCTGTTTGTTATCCTCAGACATGGTTTCACTCATCTTTGATTGGTACAAAGACGAAAAGAGAGACTTCCTTAGTTTGATGATGTTGCATCAGGTGATTTGAGTGGAGAAAAATCCGGCTTATCTTGTCTTTGCAGCTTTACGAGCTGAATCATTTTGCTCACTCTGACGACTGCCGTGAGAAATAACAGGAGCAATTTTTTAGATGCTGCACAAACTGCCCCCTCGAGCCAAATATATCAGCAGGGAGAGGATATTCAAACTATGACTTCAATAGAAACAGACAACTTCATGCCTTCAATTACAAGAAACATTTGTGGAAACTTGGATCATCATGTCATGCGTGATAAGATGTTGTTTTGACTGAATCGAACCCACGTATGAATCTAGAAATTGGATGGCGGCGTTGCTCTTTTCACCACTTTGTTCCAGATTGAAATATCTCATCATGCATTACCATGAAATTTGTTGCAGATATTGAAATTTCCTAGCGGAGGAATTCTACTGGATTGGCCATCCACTCTTATTTTGTTTTATTAAAATCCCTGAACAATTATAGGATGGATTGCTGTGCTGTTTGGTACAAATATACATGTTCTCTGGAAGAAAGTGGCAGTAATTTAACATTTCATTTAGCACCATTATTAAGTCATTTTTTGAGTTTGATTCATTGTTAAACACTGTTTATGCCTAAACACACACAGTTAATGACAATTCCATCAGTCTCTATTATGCAGTACTTTAACCTCTGGGACTGAAAAACAAAGCCAGATCCAATAAGCAAAAACTGCAGTTCCTGCAGTCTCCACTTGAGGCTCCATAAAGATCCCCTGTGTTAAAAGTGGGTTGATCTGATATCCTCGTGTTGGTGTTGTTCCCAGATCATCATACTAAATGTTGTTCCTGGATCAACATTGCAAGTGACCAATCAGAATGTTGTGACGTCATACTTTTGCGACTTCGGGAAAAACCGGCGTAAAACAAAAAACTGTACTAAAGCTGCGTGAAACCGCCTCTGTCCGCCGATCAACAGACCCTGACCCTAACCGTAACCCTTTAATAAACAGTAAGCAGAATCGATATTGTCCTTGCAACATTGGAATCTCATAAATGCACGAATGGCTTGGCGCGCAAAAGAATAACGTCACAACAATGTGATTGGTCACTTGCAATGTTGAACCTGGAACAACATATTCATGATGGTCTGGGAACAACACCAACACGAGGATATCAGATCATCCGTTAAAAGTGCGTGTTGTAGTCTGGAACAAAAATGGTTTGGACTGAGATTTCTCACATGATGTCGTGTGCACATTGCTCACAACTTCTCCACCATATTGGATGTGACCACCACTGGTTGCATGTTTTTCCCCAGCAATAAACTGATCCGACTGCGTGGCTGTGGAGGAATACTTGTTTTCCTCACCAATGGTGGTTGCCAGATTGCCGCCCAAGGACCAGTCTGCATGACAGGGGTCTTTATTGAGTTGATCCTGCACTGTCATCACGACTGTCACACGCCACAGTCTGTGGTTAGTGCTCCCTTGCCTTCGTTCATATCAACTGTACTCATTTATTTGATATTGTAAGGCCTGTTGTAAGTTCGGGAGCACGGGGTGGGGCGCTTGATTGATAGGCGTACCGACACAGTGGACTGTAGCTGTTAGCAGACTTCATTTTTAACATTAGCATGCCAAACTATGATGAACAAAAACATTTTTCCTGGATGTTAGCATGCGTATGTTACAATGCTGCTAGAATAGTATTGGTTTTATTGGTACAATAAATCTTTGTCTCTCCATTTTCAACTGTGTATTTATCGAGCTTTTTAATTCACGGGGAAAAAACGCTTATATCTCCATCAACACTGTAGCAAGATTGCAATTACACCATGAAATTATAACGCAGCGTTGCTCTGAAAAATAAACAGAGAAATAAGCCACAGAGACGAGTCAAACTCTGCGAGGTAGCATGTATGCACCACCATTATCACTGCAATGTGATTTATAACACATCATTTGGAGTGTGTAATTAGGACCTGTAAATTTGCTTAGAAAACACTGACTGCTTGTATCTGTGCGCAGATTAACTCCTGCAGGGCGCCTCGGGCAGTGGGTCTGAACCCTGATAGCAGCAGCTCCCCCACAGGGACACCAGATAGCACAACACAGCACCTCACAACAGGACTATCAAGAGGATCAACAGCTTTGGGGAAGAGTAACAATTAAGCACTGAGTGAAAATCTAGCATGGTGGGCACCGCAGGCCAAGCAAACATGCCTGGGAAACCGCTCCCTCATATGGAACCGTACTGGGTTTTATGATTTGAGCCAGTTTCTGTGATTTTAGTTCACAGGGGACCAGTAAAGCGCTCTGTAAAAATTCACAGAGTTTATGCAAGTAAAATTCTCTTGGCCAGCAACTCTTTCTCATCAGTTTTCCCAAGTTCTTGATGCACCTTAAACCACAGGTTAGACATGGAGGGGGAAAAGGTGAGAAAGAAGAAGATAAAGCAAAGTGTGTGGAGATAATCTGGTTCACATAGCAGAGCTGAGCTTAGTAACACAGACTGGCTGCGTTCACGCTGGACTGGGCGGACTTTGACTCGCAGCTTTGGATCACATTCAGGAGGAAGAAATGCATGCTGATGTCAGACAATAGAAGATCGGAGATCAGCAAAATGTTTGACCCTTCTGTCCGATGGACTTAAACACCTGCTGGCAGATGCTGACAGTTTCAGTTTATCTCTGCTTTGAGAGTGAAGCATTGCCGTCATACGACCCTGTCCTCTGATCACAGCAGGATAGACAAATCCTTCCTAATTGTCAGTTCTGGGTGTTCTGACTCACAGAGCCCAACAGTTCTCTGCTAATAAGTGATATAACAAATGGAAAGTCATAAAAAAGGCTTTAACACAAAAAGGAAAGCAAATTAGGACAATTCAGAAGCAGCAGAGACAAATTACATCCTTGTGAAAACACTCGGTTGTTGACAAAAGTATTAACTGGAACTGCTTCAGGTGAGAAACAGCAAACGATGTGAAAGGCGCAGTGACAGCAGCAGCGGTGGCTGAAATGAAGGCTGTGAGATTTTTTTCTGCAGGTGTTGCTCTTTTCTTTGTCGTCTGTGATTGTTGCTGTTCGTGTTAATCTCACATTTCCTCCCTTATTATTATAATGAAACCACTGCTGCAGCTGTTTCTGGAGAAATAAAAACATATCAAGAGGACCACAGGACTTCTCCCAAGAAAGACTGTTCAGGCATGTTTAGCAAAGCAAATATAAAAGGTTTCATGCACAGAACGACGGCTGATTCATCAACATTTTGACTTCAAATTGCCTGAAATTATTGCTTCCAGCTCCAAGATGTCAGCTGTGCCGGCTTGTATCGTGCCAGGGGATTGCACCTATTGTCTGTATTTGCATTTATCAGTGACCAGTGTGCTGCAGAGGAATGCTTTTGGGGGCAGGGGCCATCACCACAGACCTGCCTGACCTCCGCAGCTCACTCCAGTAGGTCAGATTGGCCTTCACCCCGTAATCCCACAACAACAGGGAGCAGCAGAGACAGCTCAGCTTCTATAATGGCCAGAAACTCCCTGCAGGGACGGCCTCCAATAAAATCTCTTTGTTCCCTAGTGAGCGCTACATCTCAGGTCCTCATCAGTGCTTTGGTTTGGAGATTTCAAGAGAAACTAAATACCCCGTGGCCGCTTTCTCCGCATGTTGTCAGAGGAGGGAAGGTAGGATTGGAGCGAGGAGATGCAGATTTATTACGCTGCTCACAGAGTCCTGACTGAGTTTATTAAAGCAGAGACCTCGGCCAGAGAAACAGACTTTACTTTCATGTCTGCCTCACTTTCATTATCGTCATCTTCATTATTACGGTTATTCGTTTTGACGCTGTGCTTTTGTTCCAAGTGTCATTATTTATTATTAGTAGTATTATAGTATTTTCATTCTCATTAAACATCTTCCGTGACGACATGTTTTTCATGTTTTTAATTGTTGGGATCAGGAGTAGATGTTCATGCTGACATAGAATAAATCATTAATATCAAAGTGCTGCACTGAAAGCACACAGATGTTATTGTGATATTAAAAATATATCACAATCAGTGATTGAAACCTAGAATGATTACAAACATTAAAATAGGTGAATAGTTAAGGGACAAACTCAGAGCCTGTATATCAAAGATGGCTTCACACTCAGACTTCACTAACTGATTGGTTAATGAAGTGTAATTGCAAAGCCTCAAGCTTTCACCCGTCTTATCTTGGTCATTTGAAACTAAACATGAGTGCCTGAGGAACTGAGGAATGCTTTGAACTGAAAAAACTATAATTACTGGTTTTGGTCAAGCAGTAACCTGTTAGGTTGAAAGTGCTGATGTGAAAGTTTTAAAAAGTGCAGTCCTTCCCGTGGCCTCTCGAGGCAGGACAGTTATACTAGATAAACAAGTGAGCAGCCTCAGTGGGAACTGGATGGACTTGATATTGACTTTAGGTTGTGGCAAGATAAGGCTTAGCAGGACAGTAGGCGTGCAACGATACACAAAATTCACGGTTCGGTTCGGTTCGATACTTTGGTGTCACGGTTCGATATTTTTTCGATACAAAAAAATGTTCATGCCTTTTTAATTTGTCATTTATTAAAATTATAAATATATATTTTAACTCAAAAGTACAATTTTTAAATTTAATGTTGCTGAAACAACAAAGTAATAAAATACTAAATCTATCTGATTGAGAAATCACTCATCTTTGGAAAAGAGAGTTTATTACAGAGAAATGGCTCTTTCAAAATAAAAGCTCTACTATACGCTTCTTCTGGGCTATATTCTCAGCAGCATATTAAACATATCAGGTCCCCATAAGGAGAATCCTGTGCTAACGGCTGTCTAAATGACTCGGGTAAAGTTTGTAGCATGCTGCTTGTTGTTTTTGTCTGCTTCCACTTGTCTTTGCACTAGGATGATGTCGGAGTAAATGTGCAGTCATATTCGTTGTGTTCCCACTAGTGCTGTCAGCGTTAATCTGAAATAACGTTAACGCCACAACACAGCCAATCTCCGTTAACGAGCTACCGTGGATCGCCCCATGCCTGGGGCTGGACGGCCAACACGTTAACGAGCTAACTGCGCTAACACACTAGTTCCCACCCATGTAATTGAGCATTGCGTGGCACATCCAACATACTGTTTTACTTTAGTCCATGACGCGCTTACCTTCAGGGTCATACGTCACATGAAAACCAAGATAGTTCCAAAGGCCAGATCTGAATGAGGGTGGGGGAGGTTCAATTTGCCATGTTGAAAGGAGAGCTTAACTTCTATCTCGCTAGCTTGCGCTGCGCTCAGTGAATCTGCGTTCGACTACTCCGCCTAGGCTGCACTGTCGAGCGCAGATCCACTGAGCGCTCAACACAGACAGCATCGACAGAAGAAAAGTTGATAAAATAAATGAAAAATTTTGTATTGTTCGATACACATGCGTACCGAACCGAAAGCACTGTATCGGTTCAATATCGATACGGGTATCGTTGCACCCCTACAGGACAGCTATTCGGCTTTTGCGAATTGCAGTCACTGAACTGGACCTGTAGTGTTCCTCCTTTTAGGAACACGGAGAACCATTCGACTAATAATGGTCCGCTGTGTGCAAACCTTACAAGAAGTTTGTGTTTCTTTTTTGTCGAGTGTTGCGTTTTATCATTACGTAGCCATAATTAGCAGGTGTCTGTGCCAATACCCCTGTACAGTTTACAGTTTGCGTGTGTTAGCTGATATATTAGGCTTCCACTCACATCGGATATCTGGCTCAAAACTTCTAATATGGCCTGAGGAGTAATGTTGTGTATTCACAATGAAGAGTCCAAACCAATAACTTGTGTCACTGTGGCCACATCCATCCTTTATATACAGTCTATGGTGCTGATGCAGCATCAGTCAGATTTCAAAGCCAAAAACATGATACTTCAGTAACAATAGTCCCTTTCTTTAATAAGAGTGCGTAAGGGCAGCTAGCTCACCTATTTCACCGCTCAGTTGTTATATTTACATGTATCAAAACTGGACAAACTAGTCTTGCTGTGTGGTCTGAAGTTCTTTTTAAAAAACTGTTATTTCACCTTCCTGCTGTTAAAAAATCCGATAATTCCTCAAAGGTAGTAAAGTTTGTAACCATGAGTGATGGCTTCTCTGTGTGACGTGAGATTTTGAATCGGTGGTTTGTTTGTTTGTTGCCATAGAGATGAAAGATGAGTGTTTATAGCTGAATACCAGAGGTCTGGCTTATCAGCCGTAGAGTTTGGTAGACAACGTTCAGCAACCCCCTAATCATTCTTGAAAACCCTTCGGCAGCACTTTGAAAACCGCTTTGATTGAACAGCATGGATTATAATAACTGTTCTTGTGCTGAGTGCTGCTATCCTGCAGTGATACCCTGGATATCTAAATATGATTCACATGACTATAATCAAAACCTCGAGTATCACTTTATTTGAAACCTCTTCCAGACTGCCAACGCTCTCTGCTTTCATTATAATAGGGGACTAAACACAAAGGAAACCTGCCAAATTCCATTTGTTAATGATTCTTCAGATGAATCTGTTTACAGCTATTGGATACCTCAGCATGTGAAACAGGAGAGGCCAGCAGAAAAACAATGGAGAGAGTAAATATTTGATCCATCTTTCTTCTCTGCTGTGTCTAGCTGTCATTACAAATAGAGGGTAAGATTCAAAAGATTGCATGCCTTGGGTGTATAATGACTCATAAACAGCTTGTGTGAGAAATGAAATATGGTTTTAATTGAAGTATAAATGTTTATGACAGTATGAGAAACATCAAAGCCATAACTTAGACTCTGTGTATGGCTGTGGTTGCTATCAGAGACTGCTAATAATGTTTACCTGAGTTGATGACCAAATTTTCATTGTTGCCTTTTTCAAGCAAGCAAACACATCTTTTTGAATGACTGTCTGTCAGTAGAGTGTGTCTCAACATCCACTTCTCATTATTCAGGTCATTTTCCATTCAAAGGGGGAAAGCGGGTTACAGAATGCAACCCCGCAAGCACAGAGAAACACATAAACAGCAGCAAGTTGCAGCTTTGCACTGAACTTTTGCACCGCGATTCGGTAAAGGCGCAGCACAGAACGTATCTTTGTTCATTCATGCATATGCTTAATAACCGATCTCATAATCTTGCAAATTCAGTGTTCAGTAATCACTTCAACTAAAGCTCGGAGCTTGTATGCCTCCGAGTTGAACTCATTTTTTTTTGGGGGGGGGGGATGATTTGTCTTTCAAATCTTTTCGAAAACAAACCCCTCCACTCAGAATGTGCTCTGCTTATTGTTACCTGGATGCTCGAGCAGTGCAGAATGATTTATGCTCAGAGTTTAACAGCAAAACGCTGCACACACACACACACACACACACACACACACACACACACACACACACACACACACACACAGGCTAACATGGAATAGAGCATTACTAATGAGTCATTGTTTGTTAACAGTAAATCACTACAGCGGTGCATCAGTAACAAATACAGTTTGTTACTGATGTCTATTATAGAGTGAAACTGGGTCCAGTTCAGCTCAGGTGACAGTGACTGATCGATCGAGGACTTTGCGTGTTTGCGTTGTGCTAATTTATCAGATAAGCACACAGAAGGATGTAAGTTAGTTTGACAATTGCCAGTCGGACCCGCTTCACCTAGTAAGGCTTGTGCTTAGCGCCGCTGTGCTCTGCCTCAACGTCGCTGGCATCCATCTGTCTGAAAATTCTGCGCACGTGTAAACCTTGAACATGAGAAGGAGTAGATGTAATCCTAAAAATATTTTTCTAACAAAGTAATTGCACAACATATATACCGGACAGAAACATTACTCAAAGCAGAATGTGACTGCACGTGTTAAAGCGCAAATGTGAACGAATGCACTGCATTAATTTCATCAAGTAAATATATATAAATACTTTCAAATTGCTTATTCTAAACACTGGAATAATTAGATCATTAACAGAATATTTGTCTGTCATTTTTCATATCATATTAAACTATCAAATTCAAAACTCTTGCTGGATGTCTCCCTCTGTAATAATACAGTCAGTTTAACCCGAACGACATCACTGCTTAATTCATGCTTGAAAAGTCAGTTTAAAAAAGTCAGAGTCAAAGATGCCAAACCAAAGCGGATCAGTCATTGATTTTTTTCCAATCAATATTTTTAATCAGTGATTGGCCATGAAACATTCCCACTGTTATCTGTATAAGGCTTTAAGACAGCTTATACAGATAACATAGAGGCAGGGGTCTCAAACTCGCGGCCCACGTCACCCCTACTTGCGGTCTGTATATTGACATGAAAAAATAAAATGCAATTTGACCCTTGAAGCTACTTTTTCTGTTTGCTGTTGAATGCAATGTTAAAATCAAATCTTTAAAAAGCAAAAAATGATTTAATATGAAGACGATATGAGCAGAGAGCACAAACATGCTGAGGGATTGTCTGTGTTAGTTCAGTGTGAGAGTCACAAACTCATGACTACACTTATGTCTGCATTTTGATTTTGTTAAATCTGAATTTTTGGAGTTTTGTCTTGTTATATAATATTTTAAATAAAAACAAAAAAATATTTTTGGGTTTTTTCTTGTTTTTTTGTACTACCTGAACGCTAAAGTGGCCCTCCAGTGAGATGACAGTGTCAGCAGTGGCCCACAGCTCAAGCTTCTGTGTTACAGAATACTCTAATGACTTTTGAGCTGAAACTATTCTTTTTCTCTTTCAAAGTGCTCCGCAAATTAAAGGATGATGGTATTTAACGTTAAGACCAAAAAAAAGAGGGTGTGCTGCAATTATAGGAGCATCTGGACACTTTGCATCACACAGAGAACATACCTGAGCAAACACACGAGGCTGCGTGTTATCTCTACTGATGTTTGTCATTTTGATGATTACAAGCACATGT
The DNA here is from genome assembly GCF_000239375.1 of Pundamilia nyererei. Taxonomy (NCBI): domain Eukaryota; kingdom Metazoa; phylum Chordata; class Actinopteri; order Cichliformes; family Cichlidae; genus Pundamilia; species Pundamilia nyererei. The sequence continues at coordinate 1,889,416 of NW_005187500.1, forward strand.
AGGGTTTAAACACACCCGAGGGAAGTGAACATGCTCCTCTGTGTCCCGGTATGACATCCTATTCCACACTTCCACATGGATACTGAACCGAATAGGATTCAAGCAGCCTTTCTTTCTACTTCCCCTTCGGCCCAGTGTGAGTTTCTGGCATCGATCACGACTTTTTATTCCCAGAAGTGTGTGGACTTGTTTCCATTAGCATGTGGAAAAGCAAGTAATCTCAGTAGCATCAGTAACGTTGGAATATGCTGCTTATTTTAATACGATAAGCTAACTGTGCCATAGAAAACTCCACTGTTGTTCGTCTAAATAGATCAAATAAGTTATGGAGGTGTAGGGCTGTGCATGCAGGTGGTGTGTTCTGGATTTTATTGCATCCAGCTGTTGCTTAACAATAACAGTTTCTCACCATAACTGGGACAATGGCTTGCAGAAAGATTATTTCTACCTTATGAGCTTTTAATGAGCAGCTCCCAATCAAGAGCTGAACATATGAAAGTGGAGACAACGCAGCACAAATCAGGATTTCGGAGTTCAAAAACTGGCTATGGTATGCTGGTAGCTATTTCTGTTTCAACATATTTATCGCCACAGTCGTGTAACATCTAATTGTAATTGTAAGCAGCCACTTTTCGAGTGAGCCGCGCTGAGCGCTGGCCCAGGCGCACTCATTCATTTCTGGCTTCTGTGGACGACATATGCATTTCAATTTGGATAAAACGTGAGCTACACGTTTATCTGTTCTGCGTGTTTTAAGAAGCACTGCTTCACGCAGTGTGTGTGTGTGTGTGTGTGTGTGTGTGTTATTTATTTCAAGAGTCAGAAATAACCCATTTTCCATGTAACCGCTAAACTCTTCTCCAAAGCTCGCTTCTCCTCACCACAGCAAGTCAGCCAGTCTGTTCCAGGATGTCCACTCAGTGAGTCACGGAGCAACACGGAGCTCGGCTTTGATATCACACGTAATGTCAACGTTTTGTCAAAGCAGTGGACTGTGTTACACACATATATACATTTGTACTGTACGCAATGTCTACTACTGTTTGACTCCTCAGATGATCATTTAATTAGCTACTCTGGGTGTTGTATAGCAAATAAATGTAAGTTTAGAGAAAAGAATAATAACATTTTGTCCTAATACATTCAACCACACTGTGTGTACCTACATTAATATTTACTCATTGTCACTCTTTGTTGGTGGTGTCAGCTTTCTTGTGTTTACAGTAAATAAAAACAAACAAATGTAACTGATGGATTATTAAAGCATTTTAATAGCATGAAAATGGTGTTTTTTCATATTATTTTCTTACTAATTTTAATACAAAATGTTTAGTATCTTAGAGGGCTCTGACCAAAGTCACTTAAGATTTGCTTCTTTTTTTTCATAGTTTTTGGTGAAACACAAGTGAAGCAACAATCATAAGGTAATAATTTCCATTTTAAAAGTAATGCTTCCCACTGCTGGCAGGCTGCAGGCAGGCAGAGCGCAGCCAGAGGGATTAGAGCCACTGTAAGCAAGAGAAAGGGCAGAGGGGTGCACAGGAAATGATCATGGCCCCATGGAGGCAAGTAGCACCAGACAAGCTGCAGCAACCCAGGCCTGAGGGAAACAAGGAAAGTGCAAGGTCAGTAAAGCGTTTAAAGAACGAAAAAGGCTGAGCACAAATAACTACAAGAGAAACACGCAGAGACGTACACGAGAAAGTGGAAAGATTCAGAGCAAAGATTCTCGTCATAGGAGTTTCTTCATGACCTGAACACTAACGTTCAATTTTTAAACCCTAGAAATAACATCGTCCTCTGGTCTGTATATGAGGTCAGGCGGGGAGACTGGTGCATAGGTACTCATAATAAATCATTTGTGTTAGGGATGGCTGCTCAAACACATTGCTCTGGCATGCAGAGAAGGAGGAAGTATGCTAGTTTGATTCCCTGGCATATCGCTCCATGTAGAACCAAGGTGTTTTCTGACTCACTGAGCTTTTATTAAGAGCAGCTGCAGCTCTGAAGGTGGTAATTGATTCTGGCAGAAGGACTGTGGCAGTTAGAGCAGCATCTAAAAGTAAACAAGTGCTAATGTGGAATTTCTTCCGTGGCCACTGAAAGCATCAGTGCCATTCTAATAACAGAAGATCGAGAGATCGTCTGCGGGTTGTTTTAGTCCAGTTTCAGCTTCAGACAGACAGAGTATGAAGAGCAGACGACACTGAAAGCAGCTGATTGCCATCAATCAAATGGAATATAAGAAATAAACAAGCAAAGATGCAGCTCGAGATTCCAAATGTGCAGACATGTTTCCTCCCAGCCAGGGCCAGCAGTGATTAAAGCACAAAGCCATGCAGGGTCTTTCATGTGGGGACCATCTCATGTGCCCCTCTCAGCTTCAAGGCCAAAACTTCTCTTTTACGCTGACTGGCAGCCGCTCAGACAGATAATTTCTCCCTCCAACCATAAGGTTAAACTCGTGATGAAAAGTGTCGTTGCAGATAATTGGTTTCTCTTGTCCCTGTGCTGCCACAGCTGAAGTGCTTCAGCACCCCTGGTCTTGTTTGGCAGACAGAAGGACAAATCTGAGAGCAATTGAGGTTTTGCCACTTTCCAGGATTACGGCCCAAAGAAGATTTCCGACCTTCTTCTTCTTCTCGGAATCTATTTACCTTCGGCAAAAATCACTCACTTGCAGTTAAGCAGGAATGATATTCGTTGCCAAGGTTTGAGGCGCAGATGTTTGAATCTAATTTTACAAATTGAACAAATGCACACTGACACAGCAACAGCTGAAAGACTAAAGGAGAATTCAGGATCAATGGAAAAAAACTGACCGACTCTACGTTCCAGACTGAGGATGGCATAAGGGAGTACTGATATCAAGATTTCTGCTTTTAGATGCATTTCAAATGGTCTCCAGTCCTCTGTTAATCAGCTTTTATTAAAGCGGTTCAAGTAGCATCTGTGCTTTGACCTTCACCCCAATAGAAACCAGCCCACTGAAAGTGTGCGCACATGTGAGAGTGTGTGACAGAGACAGCTCAAAGGACATATGCAAAAGCAACAACCTTTAACAATTTCCATTCCTGAAAACCACACTCGCACCAGCGCACATCCAAAACGCTGCCAGAGTTAAGAATGTAAACACACCGATTAAAAGTCTGGCAAAGACGATCAGATAGACCAAAGGCGTATCTGTGAGATATTGCAAGGATGAATGATTCCGAGATTCATTCCAGGGTCCTCATCAAAGCACCCTCAAGTGTTCGAGCCAAAATAGAGCTGGACACGCAGCTGCACCTCGTTGAGAAGTTGGGCTGATTTAATCTTTGCTAAAACATGATCTAATTTAAAACTAATGTGAGTCTTGTGTGGTCGAACTGCGGCACATCTTCAGACAATCAGACTGATAAGAAAAAGTGACCTTTGAGAGGAAAGGAAAACATTGGAGAGGTGGTGGAGGGACCTCTCAGGGCAGGATGCCTCCTTTCTGTTCTCTCTGCTCATCTAGTTTGACATCTTTAATTAACTCGGTAAAAAAAAAATGCATGCATGGCCTCCCAGTGAGCACTCAGTTCAAAGTGGCACCTCAACACCGCTGGCCCTGTGTCCAACTGTCACAGCCAGTGATTGGTGAGCAGCAGTAATTGTACCACGCTGGCATGAAAGCTCACAGGAAATCCCTCCAACAAAACGCCCGCCAGGCTGGAATGTTGGCACTGCACTGGTACTCGGATCTCTCAGACCGAGCTGAGCTCGAGGGCCATGTGATGCAGCGAGGAATGCCGGAGGCCGACGTCGGGTCAAAAAGGGGAGACGGAGGGTCAGTGTTTGGAGGACAGCAGTGGGGAAACCGCAGAAGTTAGCAGAAGATTTTGAAAGAGGATTTGGGGCCAGCAGTCGAGGCTGTAGTGTTAATCCACAGCTGGCCGGCTGAAGAGAAGTGTGAGGACGCCTGTGCTGAGGGGGCCATCCATCACTGTGAAGTGCTCTGGGTCTTTTCTGTCAAACGCACTTAAGGCGTGAGGGATAGTCCACTTTGACGGTTTTCAGAGGTACACAACAAGAGGCTCATGTAAATCCCCTCTCATTTCAAACCGAGTAACTGAAAAGAAAGTAAAAGTCACACGCTTTTTAGCTGATTACATTTTATCAGATGGTAGATTTCATTCTTTATTTAAGCACTCATGAAAGTAGTCATTTATACGAACACCAACATCATGTTGTGAAATAATGTGCCATGTTTATGCAAACAGAGCTGCTTGTTTCAGTGTGAGCACCACGACATAGAAATCTGTCAAAATCAGGCAAAAGCATCTACCGTCGGTCTCCATGAGCATGGCTGCCTAACCTGGACAGCTGTGAACTGTGGAGAGAAGATTGCAATTCAGATTCTTCGGGGAACAGATCCGTGTAGGAATGTGCTCTATCAGACCTCACTGACAATATTCTGTCTCTACCTCGGAGAAAAGAGGGAAAAAAGGAAAATGACGGAACTGGAAAACCAGAGGAAACAATCTGTCACGTGTCTTCATCTCAATTTGCCAAAGTTAAATGGTGTGATGGGAGGAGGCAGGGGTGCTGTAATAATAAACACAACACATGACAAATCTGTACACCGTTTATGACAAGCTGCGCAATCACACGTGCAAACCTCGACTGAGAAGACGGTGTTAATCAGACATCTGCGAGCTGCGGGCCGTTCCACACAGCAGAAAGTCGGCGTGTTCACGGGGTGCAGGTTCAGCGGCGAGAGAAAAGGCTTCCTTCATCATTTACTCAGCATTGGATAAACTTTGCTGCACAGAGCTAATTTACTGGCTGCAGATTCAGAATTCTGCTCTTTAGTCTGTTTAGAATTAATAAAGAGTTCTCTTATCTTAAAGATATGAATACACGCTCACACACACACAGCTACAAACTCCACACAGGGCTGCTCCAGCTGTGCCCTTTCCAAAAGTCACACAATGCCCCGAAAGGCCAAGTGTTTGTTTCACTCTGTAGAATTAATGAGAGCATCAGTTCCTGCCACCTCCATCCTCTGCATGGACCGACTGCGCCCAGCTCCCGCTCTGCCTGGGCTTTGAAAGCAAGAAGTAAATATTAGGACTTGACTATTTAGAAAGAGCTGGAAATGTGCAGCCTGCAGGGCCACGAGAGGGGCAGCGGGAGGAAAGAGGAGCGAGCGGCTCCGCTGGCAGAACATCTGAATTGTGCTCCCCAGCAGGACGTGACAGAGATGGGTGCTAATCGCTTTGACCCTTCACACCAAGTCGCTCCTCGTAATGGCACTCTGGTTATTCCTCTTCAAATACAGATTAGTCTTCCCTTACTTACTCCTCACCCCGCTCGCCCCGTACCTAATGCCTTTGCTCATTTCAAGTATCTTAGGAAGCAGATGTTCGCCGCAGCAATCACAAACCTCACTTCCCACCAGTCAGTGCGTGCAGAAGACGTGCACATCATTTTCACATCAGTAACATCAGTATCGTCTTCCACATAAATGACATTTATTGTGCTGCTGCTGTATGTGTTTCCTTCATTGTTGTGTGTTGACGTGGACTGAATTGGACCTTACTGGGAATATGATGTATATGAGTGTGGAAACACAACCTACTTGTGTTCACACACATGTTACACTGTATGCGTGTCTAATGTGGGCTGGAAGTACTCAGTGCTGTCCTGTACTTACTAACACTGCAGTCTTATGTGTTCCAAATGTGGTTTGTGTGATTAGATTCGCGGTGCATCTTGAATGTATTCGCACTCCTATTTTTAGCTGTGCGGTTGTCATCGGATCCATGTCTAAACAGGTTCGCGTAGACTGCCGTGAAGCTCTTTGTGTAGTTTTAATGAGCATCGACACAAGATTGTAAGGCCACACACAAGCAGTGTTGATAAAACTAGCCAGGATGTATCAGGGGAGGTGAGGCTTTAGTGTAGCAGCCTTGCCTGGCTACATCACTGCGTAGTTTTACAGCCGAGCCCAGGGTTCAGCCCAGTCTCAGGACTACTGTTGCTGAGGTCTCTAGCTCAGAGATGCCACAGCAGAGTCTTTCAAACAACAAAGAAAAACTTTGAATTGTCAAAAGAAGAAGAAGAAGCTGTTCAGGATATTAACCAGGGGTTAGTAACATACTGGTAGGACACGTGTTTGCTGCAACATTGTTAGAAGGTGGCTTTAGGTGGCTCTGTGGTGTAGTGGTTAACCAGTTCACCGTACACATGAGAGAGTCCCACTGTGAGACCAGCAGGAAACACAATCCTGGTCCCAAGCCCAGATAAACACATGAGGAAGGGCATCTGGCATAAAATATGTGGGTGCATCCACTGTGGCAACCAAACGAACCTTCTTTACTCTCAGAGGATATTTTCAGCCATCGCATATGTCAGATATTACATCAATTTGGTGAGGATGGTGTTTCACAAATACAGAGAGCACTGTAACTTCCTTGTCAGTTATATGCTTTGACAAATAAACACAAGTGAAATGAATATAGATATTATGTATATATATCCTGGAACTAATAAAGCACAGCATTAGATCGGCTGTAGTCCCAGCAGATGGATCACCGGATACCCATCTAAGTATCCACGGGGTGGCTGGTAGCTCAGGTGGTAGAGCAGGACACCTACTAACTGGGAGGTTGGTGGTTTGATCCCCGTCTGCTCCAGTCTGCATGGCTGTAATGTGCTTTGAGTGCTCAGATAGAGTAGAACATGTAAAAGAACCAGGCCATTTGGCAAACCTCACCATCACCACCTTCAGCCATGGCTGCTGTCCTCTGTGGTCGCGTTTTAACTGCAACTACAGCTTCTGTTTGTCATGCATGTGAAAGAAAAGACCTATGTTGCCATATACACACTACTGCAGATTAAACTAACCATTAGCTTAGATAACTAAGACTTAGCTGTCTTAGTTACACAAGTCTAGGCAATATTTTAGAGATATTGTACAATGAATGAAGGCCACCTTTATTTGCTTGCATGCTGAAGGACATGTCCCGATCAAAAATGACTCAGGAGGCCACGGTAATGCCAGTGAGTGTTATAGTAAGTGTCTCTAATATGTCTGTGGCCGTTCAAAGACTTTTCAGTAGCAGATTATTAATAATCGATGCTGGTTTCCACCTTGCTATTTCTTTAGCTGAACAATTTTTGCTCTTTTCCCACAATGCATGTCACCAATCAGACAATTCACAACTCAAATCAGTGCTGCAAACAGTGCTAATCACATATAATGGCTTTGCTGGCTGCCCTTCCTTCTCAGTCCTCTGCCAGATAAATGGTATTACCTCATACAGCCCGAGAAATATGGAAGCAATTAAAGCAAGCGGGTAATCTGGCTACCACTCAAAATTACCCTTATGTTACAAATGAAGGGGAGGCTGAAATAAATATGCGTGTATATAAAGTTGATTCCCTCAACACATCTATTGGTTTTTCTTCTGGTTAAAAAGAAAAAGAAAAGTTGTCCTTCAAATGAAAGCTCAAGATGAAAGATTTGCGAGGGCAAAAGATTGATTTACTGTGACGCGCTTGAACTGCAGCAAGAGAAGAAACGTCTGAATTATTTGCCTCGGCCATTTATTTGAGCAACTTGAGAGAACGGCTGCATTTTTAACTGCATGCCAGGCTCACATGGTTTATCTGCTTTAAGGCAAAGCTGTGCGTATGGATGAACGTACAGTTTTAGCAGTTGGGCCTGAACTCGTCCTGGTGCTCTAGTGGTCGCCCGGGTTGATGAAATACTTTAACGAAGCTGAACGGTGATCGTCAACCTCCTAAATTTTCTGATGCAAAAAAACAAAACAAAACAAAGAAAAATGAATTCAACCTTTGGGCCACAGTCACAATGAGAGTGGAATATTTGCTCGAAATAAACAGCACCCACATCTGTTTTCAATATATCAGCATATATGACAAACAAAGTCCTTTCCCAACAATATCCACTTGTGCATTTATTTTATAAAACTGGACACTGAAACAAAGAAACACAAAAGCTGTGCGGCACTTCAGATGAACATCCACAAATCAGCACCAAGTGGGACACTTAGTTTATCCCAAATGTTTTGAATCCATCCACTTTTTTCGTTTTTTTAAAACCGCTTATCAAACTAGCGTTGCAGTAGGAGGTGAGGAGGCGGGGTACACCCGGGACAGGTTGCCAGTCCATTTTGTTTTGAATTTTTCTGTCATAAAGTCTCTGTCCTGTCTGTCAGAAATATGAAAACTGAGCCATAAAAAACCAAGTCTGGACATCTGGCAAACACATCTGAAAACAGAGAAAATATAATTGTCCTCCTCGCTTCCTTTGCATAAACCGACTGATGAAAAATAATCCAAATCTCTTGCATAACCTCACCTTTGTCCCCATGTTTTCTATTATATCCACTCGCTCTCTGTTCTACATATAACAAGTTTCCTTTGATGCGCTTATATGACATCATTCAACTCGGTGTGACAGCTGCCCGTTAAATTAGGATACAGACGAATCCTTCATGCAGGGTGATGAAACGCCTCGCACAGGCGATCGGCCTGATAACTTATCTGCGGCTGGTGTGTGTGTGTGTGTGTGTGTGTGTATGTGTGTGTGTGTGTGTGTGTGTGTGCCAGGCAGCTGATCTCGGCACTGCTGGCTAGGTGAATGTCTTTCATTAGTTCTTTCAATCTGGCCTCAAACGGTGGGAGGTTTTATGTCGGCCGCTGGCTAAAATATCCTCAACCATACTGTCCACATACAGCCGGCCTCACAGGGCGCACACTTATCGTGCAAAGCACACCTCAGAAAGTGCCATTAAAGTCGTCTTTACATTTGTGATCCTGAATTCTTTCCATGAATCATATGCCGAGAGTTTACATAGTTTAACTCAGCCAGACACTGGGTAAACACGGCGGTGTTTCACTGATCTTCATGTGAATAAAGCTGCAACGCTCTCCTCTTTAACCCCTCTCAGTAATGTTAGCTGTTTCTTTCTCGGGGTTTGTTGACTCCTCGACCGAGGGCACAGCCTGCTCCGTTGGCCCCCCAGACAGATTTACCGTGATTACACGGACCAGTGTTTACTTTTCCCAGCATACTTAGCCGGCTGTTTCTTTTATTCATATTAATTCACTCTCGCTCGTTCCCTCTCCACGGCTCCCATCGTCTGTCCTGTCTCTGGTAGCTTTTACTGAAGCTCTGCCATCCAGATCAGAGCTGATTCATTATCTTTATGTTGAGATTATGAAAGTTTATAGTTTATCTGTTTCAGGGTTTTAAAATCCTGTTTAGTCTGAATATTACAGGAAATTTGTAGTTAAATGAACAACATGCCGTTTAGCTTTGGTAGTGTGGTTCTACTCTTACGGACGGTTTTTTACTTTATAGCAAAGTAAAAGTTCTTTGACATAATGTGCCAGGCTCTTGGAGATTACTCGTTTACTATGTTTGTGTGTTAAATCATAGGCTCAGTGTGACGCACTGTGATTCATAACAGGAAAATAATATGCGCTGGAGCCCGGCTTCTTTCTGAATAAATCCAAAGAGTTAAAAGAAATAAAGTTACAAGAGAGAACTGATATTATAAAGTTACACAAATAAAACACGAATAAAACGTCTCCTAGTTAAACTAGGAGATGAACCAAAATAAATGAAAATAAATAACTGATTTTATTTATTTTGTTCACTCTACGTTTCTTATATACTATTTCATGGTATATATGTGTGTTTTGATTAAACACATATGTTGGCCAGGATACTCGGAAAAGCAGTTTTTATCTTGGGCCCCGTTTTGCTGCTCAGATGACGCTTAAACACTTTTTTTTCCTAAAACTCAAAGGGAAGGGGTTGTTTTTTCTACCAATAATAACCTATAATATCCACACTAATATACACAGAAAAGAAAACCTAAGCCAATTAGCACATGAACCTTTAAAAAGCCTATAAACAGACCTTTAAATGACCTTTAAACAGCTCAATAATACAGGAATAAAAACATATTATATTTTTTATTATTAGTATTATTTCTGCAGTGGAATCCAAAATCTTCACTTGCATTCACGTAATGTTCTTCTGTGACCTCCTGCCGCTGTCACTGTCTGTTTCTCAGCTACTCATATGGAAAAGAAATAGAAAAGACTTATGGTAAATGGACTAGTTCTTATATAGCGCTTTTCCACTCTTCTGAGCACTCAAAGCGCTTTACACAACTTGTGCATTCACCCATTCACACCCATTCGCACAAGCACAACTGACATTCACACACATTCATACTCCGATGGATGCATCGGAGAGCAATTTCGGGTTAGTATCTTGCCCAAGGATATTTGGCATGCAGACTAGGGGAAGCCGGGAATCGAACCACCAACCTTCCCATCAGTAGATGACCTGCTCTACCACCTGAGCTACAGCCACCCATATAACAGACTTGCATCAGATGTGGCCTACTTCATATAGTGAATCATGTAAGGCTTAATATGATTCACTCATGAAAGTGGCCACTTTCTCATTACTTTCATATATCGTTTTAGGAAGTATCCAAAACATACAACTTTCATTTATATAATTTTTCAAGGGATCTTATATCTGTTTTCACTCTTGTGTGCTTTTCATACAAGTTTCACACAAGACAGATACAAACTTTATAGGATTTATATACATCTTTTCCATATGGGAGTAACTGGGTTGTTGTTATCTAGAAAGGCGCTTGCTTTGCATGATCTGCTATCTCCCAGCAACATGCCTGAGGACACACACACACACACACACACACACACAAATGGCCTTTAACAGCACAAACTGCTGGGTTCCTTTTAAAGGCTGGAGGCTGAGGGTGGGGGTGGGGTCCTCAAAAGTCCATTTACAGTACAGGTCAGTACATCTCAAAGCCTTTACCACTCCAGCCAAATTCTTTGTTCCCCCCCATTCACAGCTAGTTATCTGGACTGCAGGCTGCACAAAAGCCAATTGGCATTATATTGTCCGGACTGACATTAACCCCTGATATTTCCACTGCTCTCTGTTAGAGTCCCCTTTTCCTTCTCTATTACCAGGCAATTCCCACAGAGCGAGAGGTCAGACCAACCGTGGAGAGATACTTAGATACTCTGACAACAACAGAAAGAAAGAAAAGAAAAGAAACATAAACTGCAGCAGCGATTAGTTCCGTTTTATCTTTGGCATCGTTTCGGACACAAAAGTGCTTAACGGGCCGGATGAAGGTGGGCCAGAACAAGCAGCCCATTCACGTCCAGTCTACTCACACGCTCACTCTTCTGCTCCGCCACATCTTTATGCAAACGGATGAAACAACTGAATAATAACCGATAACCACGGGCTCACAATTGCCGCGACACACTGAGGCAACATGAAATTTTTTAGCATGTGTCTAAGTGAGATACTTCCATAGGGTTAGCGAAAGGTCAGCCGAATAGTTGCACGGCTTAACGATAACAATGGTTGTTCACGGGGTCAGTTGGCTGCTAGCTCCAGCCTTTGCACACTAAAGCAGGTCAGAGTAAAGGCCTATCTAATCTTTAGACGTGTGGTGCACATACTCTTACGTCAGTATTTCATAACTATGTGTTTTAGGAGAATTTCTCAACTTCACATAAACATTAAAGTCACTTTTACAAAACTGTTAAACATGACCTTTTTTTTAAATGCATTCAAATACTCGGGTTGCATCCTCTGCAGGAATGTCTCGTCCTCTGTGGAAGCTTCACTCGGCAGGTGAGGCTTCTGCAGCGTTGAACTCGGTGACAGATGGCGGTGGGTGGGCTCGCAACCTATTCTCTCTAAATGCCAGGCTGAGGAATGCCATTGACTGAAGGGTCCTCGGGGCTGTTGTGTGCAGATAGAGCAGACCCCCGCTCACCTGAGCATAGCGCATCTTCCCTGCCCCCAACCAAAAGTTTGCAGTACCACCGCCGGTCACCGACTTTAGACTGTTCCTGCAGAACAGCAACCTCTGATCAAATGTTTGTATGTGTGAGACTTCTTAGGAGTTTGTTGTTCAGTCACTACCCTGAGTCACACTGTCAACATGCGTCATCTTTGGTTCTCTGCTGAAACACTAAAGAGGTTTGTGTCTTCAGGGCTCTTGGCTTTCGATCCAGAGTCACATTTCTCCTCATTACCTGAAATAGAAGTGGCTAATCAACTCTTCTTAACCTGCCAAAAATGAAGCTAAATTAAGAGGACAGCTCTGAAAGGAGGACAGCGTCATAAAAGAACCACTAAAATCTAAATGACTGCTGATAACATTCCCTTCAGCCTCACTTTTCCAGAGTATGCAGGGCTGTTTTGGCAGTTTCTCTGTGTATCCACAGGCTAGGGTCAAGTAGTGTTACAGCTTGAGTGAGCGCGCTGCTCGGCGCTGCGGCCTATCATGTGAGCGCCCAGCGTGGACTCGACGTCGTCCACGGCTATTTCTGTCAGTGTAAAATCATGAGAACCGCTTTATCCAACACAAGGCTGGTCAGAGGGTAATGTCCCTGCACAGCACTGAGTCTGTTCTCTCTAACAGGGCGGCAGGCTGCCTATATGTTCAAACTGAATTAGATTAGTCTTTTTTTAAAGACGCCATGTTTGCGCGTTGGAGGTCTGGGCCTCAGACAGATGAGTGTTTGACTGCTGAAGCTGTGGTAGGAGTGACAAAAATCCTTTTGCAATGGCCTTTGTGAGGAGGTGGAATGTCCAAACAAACAGTTTCCCAGGGTTTGGGTAATTCAGAGAGGGATCCCAATAGGCTGTTGAACTCTGCAACTCATTACTGACTGAGCTGAGCTGATTTACAATCACTGCACAATATGATTTGTGGTTAACTGGCATTTTATGACCTTTTGGAGTTGAAGTGAGCTACACCTAAATTTGCTCAGCGTAAAATAATTACTCTATCTAATGAGTCTTGAAAAAACAAATACAGTATCCAAGTAAAGATGATAGTGAAGATCATTTAATTATTTTATAAATACTTCTTTCTTTATTTCAGTATACAAAATAACAGTATGTACATCCACACAAAAGTGGTTTACAAAAATCCATGAGTTCAGCTCATATGCTCTGAAAAATAGAATATATTTGGAATTGCCTGCATGTCAGACAAAAATGAGATAATGCACCATTTCAGAAAGTCCTCTCAATCCACAGGGATGCATCCATGTCACGATCCACACGGGATACATGCCGTGAGTCCAAAACATCAACTGCAGATATGTTCCGTGAATGAAAAATGCTCAAGTTCCCTTTATGTTGCTTTTCTTCCTCTATAGTCCATTGCTGAAGAGGAAAAAAGTTGGAAAAGTACCTAAAAAAAGGATGGATCCACGGGAACCCTTCGATTTCTGTGGATTAAAGCCAAACGTAAGCCTTTGTCTAGTCGGGAGAGAAGGCGACGTTCTCTCCTCCAGCATCGAATCCAATATTGTTTCTTTTTATTAGAGATAGAATGAAATAGACTCAGACCCAGGAGCCCTGTTTGGGGGATTTATAATCATTAATAAGAGAAAGAAATTACCCAGGAGGACGGCGGTCTTCGCATGAACTGACTGGCACTGTCTCCACACTCCAGGTTTGTGAAGCGCAAAAGCTCAGAAGCCCAGTTGGTAGTTCGGGGATTTTGGTGGGAAACAAAAATGACACTGACACAAGAAGGGACCGCTTCTCACTGAGAGACGCGTGCTAAAGCTTAAGACAGAAGTAAGCCTTCTCTGTATTTTTAGTGCTTTGGTTAATCGGAAGCCTCGGCCGGCTGGCTGCTGGTCGGGCCGGCAGGTTGGTGGACTCATTTGCAGACGTATCTCTCCACGTTGCGCTCGCACATCTTGCAGGTTACGTAGCAGCACCAGTGATACTTGCAGTGGCAACGCTCCACCAGCTTCTCTGTGTACGCGTTGTAGCCACGGCCGCAGCACATCAGGTCACAGCTGTCACTGCCTGACGAGGTTTTGTTGCACTGCCTGACAGACATGAAAAACATGCAGTTAGACTGTGACTTTAATTTTCCGTTGCAATAGCTGATTTCTGTAGCCGAGGCAAGGACAAAGGAGGCGCATTTTGGAGCGAGCAATCAGCCGTGAAAGCTAAAATATTTCCAGTTCCTGCCCGAGACAATTAAGCTAACAGCTCCATTCTAAAACGTTTTGCACAATCTCGCAGCCTGTCGAGAGTCAACAATAGTCCTTTAAAATGGTTTGACCGAACTCTGCGCTTTAACCTTTGCGCTCTCCTTCTCCCAAACATCTTTTTCTTCCATTTTTTCTTTTTGTTTCCTTGTCTTTGGCCGGTGGATGCTCTGGAGCCTCTCGTTTAGAAGCCCGGGGCATCTTTTAGAATGAGCAGAGAATAGCCCCGCCATAAATCACACCGAGTACACAGGCCTGCCCTCCCTCTCTTTATCTGGCCCTCTTCACATTATTGCTTTGTTTTATGATGGCAAAGTGTTAATGACCAGCAGGGTGAGAGAGCTACCGAGCTAATGGCTGCTGCGCTGCGAGTGAAAGAAGGGGAGGAAGAGGGACAAGAGTCATTGAGAATGCAAGACAGGTTTATGACATCGGTGGGAGCTGCCACCCCGGACAGTTATGTTTTGTCAGAAGTATCTTCTGTGGTTTCACATCTGCTGGTTTAAAGTCATTTGAGACAAAAGCCCAGCCTCTTTCTGGGGACGTGACTCTTTTGCACCGGTGATCACGCTTTATCCATTATTTTACAGAGTGCGGCTCACATTAACTTTGCCTGTCCCAGATTGTCTCAGAGAAAAACTGGCAAACCGTTGCTGCTGCTTTAGTCCAAAGACATGCATGTCAGGTGACTCGAAATTGGCCCTAGATGTAAGTAAAGTCTATAAAATAAAGAATGCAAGTAAATGTGGCTTGTAGTGCAAATCATGTTGAGGGTCACAAAGACTAGAAAAGTGCCTTTAAATGCTCTTTCATTATATATACCTGACCACAGAGCAGCCATGAGGACTCAAGCACAAAAACGCTTAAAGTCAAGCAGCTAAAACGATAAAGAACAAAACAGCTCCTCGACTATGAAGCCGGGAAGCAGGAAAAATCTGCCTACATACTAACAGAAATGATTAATAGCCACACAGGAACGCTTAACAGTTAGCATCAGATCAACACTTAAATTAATAACAACAGCAAAACAGCTGTCTGGTGACTTTGCAGGAGCGCTAATGCTGCAGACTGTGAGGCTGCAGCAGTTATCAGCCTGCCAAAAGGATGCAGCAAGCACAGTGAGTGTCCTTGACATGAAGCATGTCCATGTTTATCTGTGCAGTGACATCAGGCTGAAGGACGCATGATTTGCTAGTCACATGCTATATGTGCACACATGTCTGGTGGTCTTATTTATATATTTATATCCTCCATAGCTCATACAGCCAGGATTGTATTCTGGTATAATGGAAGTATTCCAGTCCACAAAACTACATGTGTTCCTGTAAACCAGTGCGCATCTCGTCTCACATACCATAAAAGAGAGGCATGGCACTCCTGAAACCCTGAAATCTGCTGGAGAATTGTGCAACAACAAACATTTTAAAACCTTAAAACAAAAAGTCTTTTTGAGAGGTTTTTATAAGCATTCAATGGTTGTTCTTTTATCAGTTTAGCTTAAACGACACTTCTGAAAGGACTTGAAGTGAATCTGTGTAAGATCAGGGCTTTACAGCAGGAACTTTATCCTCTTGTACTGTAATTCACAAAGAAATAATGGACCTGAACGGTCTCCAGCAACATACACTAGAGAAATTAAATAAACTTATGTGTGTCTTATTATTCTGGCATCTCTTAGCCCAACCTCTCCCTTTAACTTCTAACAAAGGAGCACCCTCCCTGTCAAATACTGAAGGTGAGCAGTCAAAGTAAATCTTTATCTGTGTGGCGCAATGAAAGATTTCCCTGTTTGTGTGGCCCTCTCAAATCAATATCAGCTATAGTGCCCTCGGCCCTAAGAATAACCACATTCGTATTCATTTCAGATAGCGGGACAAGGACTCCAGTCACAGTGGGCCTTTCAGTGGCACATGCTCAGACACACCACAGACGAGGCTCTCTCAGGGGCAGGCACTTGTTATCAGCCAGCCTGTAAATCAAACACTGCCACCAAGCAGGACAGCACTTGAGTCAACATCCTGGATGAGCGGACATTCAGAGCTGATCATTTCCTCTTTGTCAGCTACATAGCTGTGGTGTTCATTTGACTCATGCTCAGAGAGCTATAATAACCACACACACACACACACGCACGCACAAACTGGTGCATCGTGGCTGTCTTACCTGCCCTGCGTTCCAACAGAGCCCTGTTTTTCATTCCTGGAGCAGAAGTCCGGAGAGCTCTGCAGGTAGACGAGCTCATTGTCCCTCACCGGCCTGATGTCAATGTCTTTGGGCACCAGCTGCTTACGTGTCCCCATGGGCCGGTGAACCACTTTGGTGGCAGACAGGTACTTGGTCTTAAGGTCCATGGCGATATCCCTAAGGTCTTGCAGTCCTTTCCAGCAGGTCCTTATAGAGCAGGATCCAGACACACCGTGGCACTTACACTTCATCACTACTGACTCTCTCAGTACCTAGACATGAAGATGGAGGGAGTTAAACCACGACATACGGGACAGGCAAATATGGAAACGAGTCTGCATTTTTTTCACTCTTCTACTCTGTACCTGTCTGCCAACTTCACTGTTGTGTAGGTGCATCAGTTTGTTGGCGTGAGAGCTTGAGCGCTTCATCTTCATGGGAGCATCAGAGAATTTGGAGCCCATAATCAAACCGTAGTGCAGGTTGTCACCACAGCCGCCCCAGCGATAGCCGGGCTCTGGAATCTCAGCCGGGACGGGACCACACGAGCAAAGCCGCAGATCTCCAGTGGTGCACGCCCGCGCTATGGTGTGGCTGATGGTAGCCGCAGACAGGGCGTAGACGAACGCAGCTTCCCTTGTTCCTGATGGAAACAGAAACAGCAAAGGTGAAAAGGCAAAATATGCCACGTAAAATAGCAGCGCTGACATTCAAAGCAGTTCAAAAGACAACTTTTGCTCTCAAATCAAGTGTTTGGAAATCAGTAACCCTTGCTAGTATGAAACCAGTGATTACCCTCCCTATCATCGTCACCAGGCTAAAGACTAGTGCGATGTCATCGGACAGCTTCTTCTTCTTCTCCAAGAGTTTACAAACAAGAAAAATGAAAGTAATAAAACTTAGCGATACTATAATCAAAGAAGTAACCACGAGGTTTTAGGCCTGTGCTTCAGGCTTTCCTTTTAGTAAAGCTAATAGGACATACTGGGTCAGGTGACCCTGACCCATTATTTTGTTATTCTGCTATAAAGCTCAGGCTGCTGGGGGGATTCCCACGAGTTTATAAGCCTTTACTGCTTGTTAACTTTTCTCTCTGTGTTTTGCCGTTTTCTTCTTGTCCTATTTTTGCCATCTCTTGTAAATAACTCCGAGATAGCTGCTCCTTCCTCACCATATCCCAACAAACTAAATGTGGAGCGCAGAGTATACTTATGTAGAGCAATGTGTCACCAAATCTAAGGGTGAGTCTGAAATTTCGATATATCTTCGTGATAATGTGAGCTTCACATGTACTGTGCCGTGCTATCCTCCTGTGAAATTCAAAATAACTGAAAAAAGTAATAAATAAAACCAGAGAATCGCCTTCCACCCACTTCCCCTCATCTCAGTAGTTTTTGTTGTAGCTGGATTTAATTTTCTCTGTGGTAGTGGCCATCGCATTTATGCAGAAATCTGCATACATTCTGACTTTGTGGTGACTTGTGATTTTCTTTTGCGCATAGCCAATGAAAATGTGGAGTCTTCTCTCATTATGTGGGACCTCACAAGAAAAAGTACCTTAAAGTCTATTTACACAGACATATAACGCTCAAATTTTCCGTATAATCGTTGCAAGATTATATATGTAAAATGATTCTTTTAAACAAGACAAAAAACAAAGACTCATCAGGTTTCTTCTGCATGGCCACCTTCTCTACAGTCTGTGTTCAAGCTCTCTATCTCTCTCTGTCTCAAACATCGGTGGTCATGCTCTAACACAGAGTGAGCGCTGATGTAATTGGTGGTGATGTGCGCACATGGGAAGCACACATGCTATAGGATGGGGGGCAATTGCAAATAAGGGGAAGAAATCACGTATGAGCGTGGGCTGTTAGATCAAAGACAGAGATGAGCCATTTCCTGTTCATTTGGCAAATGGCAGCCATGGCTACCCCTCTCGCCCCATCCAATCCCATCCACACCTGTTGCTGGTTCAAAAATACTTTTAGCAAAATAAAACAACAAAGTCACACTGTAAGCAATAGTGCAGCATGAATTTTTTTTAGGAGATTTCAAAAATAGCGACATAATTTATGTATCGTTGAACGTACAGCTCTGCAGGAACAACTGCTGGCAGTAAAAGAAAGTCTTTAAACTAGAAATTGTTTACAAAAGGCCAAAATCTGTGTCAGGGGTTATTTTTAGACAGGAACCACATATGCAGCAGACATGTGTATACCTCCCCCGAGCCCGGACGCTTCCTCCTGTTAAAAAGGGAGTTTTTCCTTCCCACTGTCGCCAAGTGCTTGTTCATACGGCACGGCCTGATTGTTGGGGTTTCTCTGTATTATCGTGGGGTCTTTACCTTATAACATAGAGCAGCTTGAGGCAACTGTTGTTGTGATTTGGCTCTCTGTATCAAACTATATAGAATCGTGGACATAAAACACGAGGAGCATGTTTTTAAAGGGAACAGCCCCTTCTGCCCCGTTCTTCTGTTCGGTTTATAAAGCGTACCTCGGTCGAGGTCTGGTCGGTACTTCGGGGCATCGATGGGTATGTCAATGGAGGAGCAGTTCCAGCGCATGTCAGCGAAAGTCTTCTGACACGTCTTCTTGACTTCTCGAGCAGCTTGGATGATGGTCTGCATGAGTTCCAGGTTGCTGCGACACAGCTGAGCTTGGGAGGACACCATGCCGGGCAGTTGCTTACAGTGCTGGGTCTGGTTGATGTGTAATGATGCGGGAGTATGAGACAGCGCTCTGCGTGGAGTGGAAAGAAACAGAAACAAAAGCTTTTGTGTCAGCACACATTATTTAGTACTTATTCTTTTCATTGCCATGGTGACGGCAACAAAGGCTTGTTTTATGACTTGTTAAATTATCGCGTTTGTGGAAATGCAGGCACGCCGTGAGTTTTATTTGGAATGGTGTGTAAGCAATTTGAATTCCCTGCGCAGGCACAATTCAAGCCCACAGTGAGACACGTTGGCTGTTAACAAACAATTGGAAAACTGCAGCAGATAACGCTCCGGGCAGGGAAACGTTTTTGGCATGCGTTGCAGCAGAAAACCATCTTATCACGGTGAGAATTCCAGAGGAAAGTCAGCTGCAGATTCATAAAATACACGTGACACGTTCTTGGTCTTTGGTTAAAGTGCACGAGAGGCCTCGAGGATATGCCAAAAAAATCTAGAAGCCAGATAGAAAATTGTAGATCCCCTTATCGTCTGAGTGTTTCTGCAGGAAGCATTGCCCTCTGTGGCCTCGGTTTGACATAAATCACTATCAAAGGGAGCACATATTTGATTTGAACAATTTACTGGGAATGAATGTGACAGAGGAAGCACAGGTGGAGCAGGTTAGATCTGTGGGATCTGTCCCTTTGCACACTGCTGATTGGTTTGTGAGAACCGAGCAGGGCAGCCTGCACCCTGGCCTGTTTTGCATTAGAAGGCCGAGGAGCCGCCGCTCTGTGCCCCATGAAAAGCTGTGACTCCACTGGGCTCGCAGTAACCTGGTGTTGTGCCGATGTTGTGCCAAAAAGTGATCGTCTGCCAAAAACTGATTTCTGGTATTTGCCAAAAACCGATTGCTCGTATTTAAACTGCTATAAGTAACTTGTTGGGCTATAATATGTGAAACATATGTCAAATGCTTCCCTCATGGATGATATAAAGTTATCTTGAGCCACAAACAACATTCGTGTAACAAGGTAGAAGCTGCTATCAGTTTTTGGCAGTGACTTTTATATAACCTTTATTTATGCAGTTAAAAAAATCTCATTAACATTAAAAATGTATTTTGTAAGAGTAAGTTGGCCAAGAGGAAATATTACAATAGTTCAGTAAAAATATTTTAAGTGGGGATAAAGGACCGAATTGGTTATAATGTAAGTACAATAACACAGAGTTATAAAGATACTTGAAACACAGATAATGTTTTAATTCTATATATAAGCCCCCTTTGTAAACCCTGTTCACCAAGTCTATTTACCAACATACGTAAAGATATTACACAGAAAAAAATGACACAGAAACATTGGAAATCAGTTTTTGGCACCCACAGGTGTTTACAGCCGCATCCGTTTGGCATTGCACCTCCGTCCTTATGAAGACTGTAAGACTTCTCACTGGGACTTGGTGCGTGCCATCCCACCGCTCGTTGGCACATCTGCTCAAGCGCTCCCACTATGAGCATTGCAACTTTTCATTCTGATAGGAAGTCACAGATATTTTTGCTACAGCTAAATACAGACTTTTCCCAGAAGGTCAGAGAAACAAGACAAACACCAAAAAAAGACGGAAAATGTTAACACACAAAGCGACATGAAAACGATGAAGAAAACCTTCCAGGGTTCGTAAGATTGACGAACATAAATAAAACCTGGATGTTTGTGGACTTGTTCGTTGGGAAGTTATTGTTTGCATGTACCAGAAAGTAGTTGCAATGGTCCTTTCTTTCAGCTTGCACGGCGTCTTTCTGCAGCGAGCTGTTTTTTATGATTTGAGGAAAAAACTGGACAACACGCAGAAAGCAGTGACATCACTGTCTGCGCCACCATGAGGCCTCGCCAGCCCGATTTTATTTCCTGCTCTCTGCCTTTGAATACTGTGGATGGTAAATTAAAACTGAAATATTCATGCAGTCTTTTCTTCTTTTTTCTTACTTAGGCCACATTACAATCAATAGCACAAAATAGTTGCTGGCATAGTTTCATACGCTGGAGCACTCATCACCACACATGGACAGAGCTCCCCACCAGCAGAAACAGTGCAGGAATGCTGGGGCCCATTTCAAAGCTGCCATGAGCCCTCCCCTCTATGAAACATGCAGCAAAGAGCAGTGTGGTGTATCTTCATGATGTCATCTGTTTTGACGCTCCTTGAAAGCAAAGCGTTGTGTAAAAATGGCAAAACGACAGAATACTTACAGCCATTTGATGCCAGAGCAGACCTGAGACAGCATCAGAGCCGCGATCACACCAAGAGGCAGGACATGAGAGCTGCCCCTCATGGTTGGACAGTAGCTCCGGCTTACGCAGGACACAAAACACAAAAGACGCGATGAACTTCTCGGCTCAGACTCAAAGGTCAGCGCTCACGGCACGACGCCCCTTCTTCTAAACCCTGTGATAAACCACAAAGAAAACATCAGTGACTTAGAGCTGCCGTGATGCGCCAAGCTGAAGCATTTCCAGACTTTTTGTGAAGAGGGAGATGAAAACACTGAGTGTTTGAGTTTTGAAGCAATGATCACACGCACAATACCAAAGACAGACAAAATGGAAATGAGTAAGCCTGCGCTTCTTAAGAAAACAGTTTGGCATCAATGCAAGCACTCAAGGACAGGACAGAGAAAATCCATTCAGCTTAAATATGCAGATACACACACTAGAAACTAAAGAAGTCAAAATTATTTCTTGCCTACTTTTGGTTATTTTGGAAAAACCTGGAAAAGACAGTTAATCATTGATACTAACCACAAAGCGCAGGATCATTCCTGATGTGATGTTTAGGGAGATATTTTTTTTAGCTTCGAGGCAGAAGGAGAACCTTTAATTAAACGCTCTGGAGAAAGTAATATTTTTAGTTTTTATATTTAAGATTTTTTAGTTTTTTTGCTCTCTTCGGCTGTAAAAATTGCGGAAAAATCTCAACAATTTAGACTGGCATTAGGAGAACACCAGCGAGGATCAAGGCAGAGATGGAGGGCCAGCGGACAGGGAGCGCGTCACAGGCGTTTATCTGCCCGCTGATTTGAAAGCTCTTTGAAGGCAGCTTAAAGTGAGCGCGTTATCGCTGCAGGTAATAAACGGCTGATAAACGGCGCTCTGTGAAGGCACAGTTCCGCTCCTCGCCGCTCACTGGCCCCTTCAAAATTACACATATTAATTGGCGGTGTGACTAATAACCTTTCAAACGCCTACTTTATGCTCTAAGATTTTTTTTTAAATCGAATAAAAAGAGTTTCCAGAACAGCGTCGGCCCTTGTTTGCAGTTTGGCGTCAAATGCGTAACTCCCTCTGTCCAGATTTACTTCTGCGGGCCCTGCTGGTTAAAGCGGTCTAAGGGGCAGCTCGTGTTTCTCTCTAAAAGATGACGACTGATAACCTTTTTTTTTACTCTCTCTCTCTCTCACACACACACACACACACACACACACACACACACAAGCCTATCAGACGTGAGCCCCTCATCACGCCGAGATAGGCTAAGCGAGCCAGGGCGCATCGTGGATTATTTAGTCCTTCTTTTCCCCCTCGAACGACTGTGGCCTCTAAAGCTTGGCTACTAACACTCAATGCAAAACAATCATATTTTAATGTAATTAAATCTAATGTCATCTTATCATCAGTCTGTAACGCTGTTAGTCAAATCTCACGACGCACGCTGATGTCGACGTTTTGATATTTTAAACACTAAATTTAAATTTTAATCTGTGCCAGCAAACCAAAGTAACAGGGTTCAATAGTCTTCATATATTTTTAGTAAAAATTCCTCCTGCCGTTTTTTCCCAGCAAAAACTCCCTCCCTCTATTTCTATCCTAAACTTTTACGCACTGAGTTCTCAGACAGCCCGTGGGGCTTTTTCTGCAGACAAACTGGGGCTCACCTTTGCCGTCGATCTCGGCTTTCCCGTTCAATAAATCAACAGAAGCGGAGAAAAGTCCAGTCCCAGTCTCAGTATCCTTTCAACAGAGCTGTCCGTGTCGCAGTCAGCCAGACGCTTTAGTAAAATCCAGCACGGGGTGGCAGAATAGCTCCGGGCAGGTACGCATGGTGTGTACCACAGCCGTGTCGGTCAGTGAGTGCGAGCGGGACAGAGCAAGGTTGGGCTAGAGGAGAATGAGTGAGTGAGCCTGAATGAGGGCAGACTCAGCTCTAAAGTACCCCTGCCCCACTTTGATCTCACTGCTGATGTCAGACCTGCATTAGCATAAGAAAGCAGTCCAGAGCCGAGCATGCAGGGCTACTGGGAAATGTTGCTGGACTGAAAGTGCTCCGGAACAGGGAGCTGGACTGACTTACAGCGTGTCACTGATGATGAATGGTCCACGCGCTGATCTTATTTTAAAAGCATTTACAGTGTCTCAGGCTTGTCATGCTCCCGCGACATCCCGGTATTCCTGAAGCTTTTTAAACACAGCCTGTGGCTGCTCATCAAGACCCGCGGAAATATTCTCACCTCAAATATTAGACTTCATATGAACGGATTGTTTGTGGATTCTTATTCTCATGCCACAATCCTGCTCTGTTCTCATGTTTTAAAGTAATAAAGTATTTTATTATGACTTATTTATTATATTAAATGTGGTTAAAAATAGAAAGAAATTCAAAAACTGTGTCAAACTGGTGTGTGGACACTTTTATTTTCTATACTTGTCTCATGCTTTGCATCAAAGTCAAGTCACCAACTATACAACAGGGGCATGGCAGGAGAATATCTCTGTTTGGTCCTTCTCTCTTTTTTGTGTTTGTATTAAATCTTGGATATAATGGAATAAAGGAAATGTCCTAGCGGTGGACACGCCCTGACGTGAAATATAAATCTTCACTAAAACTTTTAAATTGGAACCAGTGCGAAAGGTAAACGATGCTCTGAATTCACAGTGACAGCTTTTATTTATTAAGAGTGGATCCCATAAAAATGTTACAATATATATACTATAATACAGTGTGACATGATATTGTGGTACTCACACACACACACATATGCACACAGACAGAAATGCGCTCCAGCTTATATTATTTGAGAAAAAAAAATCAAATAAAAGCCTCCTAAAGTTACAGCAAGTTTTCCCTCACTGGCTGATTTCCTTAAATCTTAACCACACTGAAAGTGATACGTCGCCGAGCCAGCTGTGGGAAAGTAATGTATAGTTTCCCTGAGACTCTCCTGCACCTCCAACGCCCAGACAAGAAGCCAGTACTGAGCTGTTGTCCAGACCTTGACCTTGCAACTGGTGCAGCTAAGCACGGCTGGCCTGGTGCACTGCAGGGAGCAGCAGGCCGGTGCTGTCATGCTGTCCTCTGGAGCATTTACAGACCACAACGAGCCCTCTGCCTCTGCTCTCTGTAAAAATCTGTTTGCCAAACAGATCAAGGCATACGATAGCGTTGCATGTATGTATCTTTTTCACGGGACAAAGGTATGCGATCCTCGGTTCCAAGAGAGATTCGATGTGTTTTACATGGCAGTCAACTGTGAATGGGCACGGCGTCGGGGTGTGTGTGGGAGTCGTGGAGCTTCCAGCAGGACCGGGCCCGTCTACAGAGACATTTTACACACAGGCTCTCCATTCCTGAGTTTAAGATCAACACGCCGGCCCTTGATCTCCACATCTTGTCTTCCAAGCAACTCTTCTGACTACAGAAGAGAGCCACTGGAGTTCATGATAGCGAAATAACTCATGTCATATACCAGCAGAGGAATGACAGATAATCTACATCTCAGATGAAAACCAGCTTTACGCAGATAGGGTTACACTTACACGCTCTTTTTTTTAACTGTCACTGTAATCAGCTTTAGACATGCTGGGATCACTGGTGAGCACCAGTGTCTATGGAAATACCTTCTATAATTACAGTTCCCAAAACCGGCATTTGTATGGCACTGTTGTTTAACCCAGTGGTTTGAGCCTGAGCTTGGGAGTTTATTTTCAAATGAGCCAAGCAGCAAATGAGATAAATCCCCTCAGATTACAGTGAAATACTTCAAAAAACCAAAACATGTAAAATGTGCATAAATAGAAAGGGTCATTTATCAGCCGCGGAGAAATATTGTATGTGCAAATTGCACATCGCAGTTTTTGTTTTGCAAAACTTTCACCACAGTGTAAATGTTTGAGTTTTTTCTTTCTTGTTTTTGCTCTGTCGCGGAGTGGCCCGACTCCGGCTCAATAAAGTATTAATGTCTGATGAAGAATGAGTCTCACAGCGCTGGGCCATTGTCTCGTGGATCTCAAGAGGATCGAGCCAATATCGTGAGTCAGGAGGCTCACCGGGGGAAGTGGAATAAGGACACTCGACTTTCACCCAGGAGGATCAGGGGCTGAATGGGTGCAGAGCTGCTATTATGCCTGGGGAAAATATTCCCATGCTGCTGCTGAGTTGCAAAACTAAACCTTCGACCAAGGGCGCAGTGCAAAAGAAACAAGTTTCATGTTAAAATAAAGCGCAGAATTAAATCACGCGTTCTTAATGTTTCAAGATGATGTAAAATAAGATGAGATCTCTTTGATTTTAGTACAAATGAAAAAGCTCAGTCGTGTTTTTATTTTTTAAATCTGGTCCCTTTCATTTTGTCTGTTTGCTAAAATGACAGAAATATGCAAAGCGCTGTGATAAAAACGATAAAGGTTTAACTGATGAGGTGGCCCTACATACACATCTGCCTGTTCACCAGTGTAATTGCTCTCACAACAGATAGCATTCCATATTCAAATTCAAACCAGGAGTCTGATTAACAGCCATCATGAATGCAATAAAGCCAAAAACTTGAAAGGGAACGTTCAAATGGAAACAGTGAACCGTATCGTTTAGTTTTCATTTTGCCTCTCATCACCAACCAAACACTGAACAGCGCAGGGCTCTGCTCTGACTGACTGTCGACGAATAACGAGAACGGGATGTCAAAGCCTCCTCGGAGGGGTGAAAATCATCCAATCTGACGTGGCGAGAGACCGTGACAGCTTCACATCAGTCAGGTGAAAATCCCATCACTCTGTGGTGTCCCTGCTGTGAAGGCCTGCCAGAGCTCACAGTGGGGCTCACCTCAGAAACGGCGACCTTTGTAAAGTCTGTGCCTCGCAGCACAAACCTGGGCCCACATCTTTCGTGTGCCATGTGTTTACAACCCTGGTCTGTAGTGGGCTTTGAAGACGGGGCCCTTTCATCAAGCGACAGATGGGATGCACTTTTTGAAACATGTCATGTGGTCCTCCAGGAGCGCTCGGACTGCGCTTCAACCACGATGAGCTGTGTGTTCGCGAAGCCACCGCACGATCATTCCCGAAATAAATACCATCACTATGGATGCGGTGACCTGAGCTTGGGGCATAAAACTCGCCTACATTATGGGTTAACCATTCAAAGGAGGAGTGGATTCCAGTAATACAGCTAATCAAACGCATTGCAGGCCTGCCATATCATCAGAACATCATAAATATCAGAGCTAAACGAGTCCAGTTGTGGCACGGAAAAGAGCAAACACGCTCAAATACTTCTTTTTCTCTGCAGTGAGCACAAAACACTGTCACCAAAGATGGAAATGAGAAGATCAGGACAATTAACGATTTCATCACAAATGCCTTTTTTATCCTCTCCCGCTTCACGTTATCCGAGCTATACTTGAACACAGAGCCGCAACCTACAGCTGCGAATTACAATATGTGTCTATAATCCATTAAAACGTCTCAGGATCTGTTCTGTTATTTACCGTCTACAGAGCAGCTGCAGGATTTGTCTCCTGACATCACCGCTACAGTCTGACTCGTCCCTGCTCGGCCAGTTCGAGCCATCAATTAAAACGGAGCTCGAAAACGAACAAATGTGGATTCTGTTTTTCGGGGATTGGGGGGCTTGAGTTCCCCCTTTAGAAAAAGAGACATTTTTCCCCGTATCGAGGACAGCAGCGCCGCCTCGCACGGATCCTTAATCACTGCGTGTGTGACGCCATCTCAGTGTGCCTGCAGAGGTGCTGCTGAAGAGGAGCAAAAGGTGCTGAGGGCAGAGGGGATTAAAGTGAACCCTGTGGGTGGGGAGATGACTTCAGCAGCTTGGGACGCGCCGTCTCTCCGCCCGCACCCCTCCTGGTAAACAGAAAACCCAAGAGCGATAGAAGAATCACAAGGACAGGCACCAGCCTGGCTGCAGGCCTCCAAACAGCACAATAGATAAATTGTGCTGATACATCTGGTTCTTATGAATATACCCCTTTAGATTGTGGTTGATGGAGGCGTGAGAGCACCAGAGCATCCTTATAAATGATCAAAGCCAACTTCTTCAAGGAATACAAAAGAATTTGAAATTGCGAGCTGTGTGCCCGTTGCTCTGCGGAAACGGTTCAGGGCAAACACCAAGTCGCGCTTTGCGCAGGTTCAGGAAGCGAGCCGACCTGACACGGGTCACTTCAGAGACACAAATGAAGCTTGTGAGCATAGAATCATTATTCATGATCAGAGGATGTCTTCTACAACTTGCTGGTGAAGGAGCACACTCAAGTGCAATCCTTCACATATTACTTACTGTCTCAAACAATATCGTTTTACAATGGCAAGTACAGATGAAGTGTTCTTGAAAAATAAAATCAATAAGCTGACATCTGAATAATTCAAACCAAAAGTTTTGCTCTTAGTACAAGAAGGATCTGAATTCTTGCCCCTGCTGCCAATTTTCCCTGAAAGGGAACCTTGAAATAAAATCCACTTAAGCCCTCTGTCTTTCCCCCCAGAGTGCAGTTAAATCCTTGCTGTGTATGGACATAATTACAGAGTGTCACGGATCTTACATCAGCGCAGAACCCTGACTTCCAGCAGGAAACCCGGTCCACGGGTCAATTATGGCAATAGGATGTGCTCTTTATGCTCAAACGTACGGGCCACACCTGAGAGCAACAGCGTCCAGCTCCACATCCAGCATGTAAATAAATAAAGCGCAGCTTGTAGGAGGTGTACAGCTCACAGGGGAGTGTGGAGAGTTATTGCAAAACAGCATATATACGTGCTGCTGCAGCGAGGCCCTCAAACCCTGTGGCTGGTGGCCCACAGCAGAGGCAGAATCAGCAGCTGAGAGGGGACAGAGAGCCTCCTTACACACCGAGCTGGGCACCGACAATTGGGCCATTGTCAGGGAGACGTGCGGTTCCTGCTCACAGGAAGAATACATGACTATTTAAAAAAAATGTTAGATGATAGAAGCTTTTCATGTCAGCAAACGTGTTTCAATAAGCCACGAAACCTGGAAATGTAGCCACTTTGTCACAGAAACAATCAGACACAGAAGTCATTTAGTCAAATCAAAACACAAACTGAAAATCTGATCAGATCTGAAACAAGCTCTGGTGTTTGTCAGTATAGATTCTGTCAGTAAATAAGCAGGTTCCCAGGA
Source organism: Pundamilia nyererei (assembly GCF_000239375.1). Taxonomy (NCBI): domain Eukaryota; kingdom Metazoa; phylum Chordata; class Actinopteri; order Cichliformes; family Cichlidae; genus Pundamilia; species Pundamilia nyererei. Next base: position 1,917,782 of record NW_005187500.1, read on the forward strand.
AGACTTGGAATAACCCAGAGGAAATTAAAATATTGTGCAACGCCACTTTAAATTTAGTTTATAATAAGGAGCAACAATATTGCCATTGTTCCAACAGCCAGACAGAAAGTATTAACCTACTGCTCAAACAAAGTCTTAAATGCTAACAGCTACATAACCTTGTTTCTCCAATTTTCTGCGCGGCAGGGTTTTTTGAAATTTTTGCTTCTTCACCATGTTGGAATTAATAGCAAATAATTGACAAGAAAGTCAGACAGACAATGCCCTGCAGCAGACCTACACAATGCATCTACTCTGAAAGCATCACACATTAACCAAAGCGTAGTTGTAACAATGCAGGCAAAGAGCGCCGATTTGCATCACTAGCGGAAAGTAGCCGGCAGTCTCTTACATGCCGAGCGTTGCAGTGCTTTTACTCATAGCTGGAGGACAAACAGAAATTGTGTAACACACATTTACCTGCTGTCCACAGATAACTTAGTGGTTGTATGACCTTAATAACAAACCTCCCTTTAAACCCACATCCTTGTTGATCAGTAAGTGAATCATGCAAGTCACGCTCCACTGAATACAACAGTCTGACCAGCATTTAGCAATCATGGATGTATCATCAAGTAGCTTCAGGAAGAACGCATCGTTATTATAAAACCTGGCTCAGAAGAAAACATACACATTATAACCAACCCCACACATCCCAGCATTCATCAGTCACTTCATACCAGTCAAGTATTTCTGATGGCCCCATTGCGCCATCTTGTGTTAACACACTGATATGGCAACAGGCTTAAAGCAGTTCTTACCTCATGTACAAAGACAGGAAACCACAAGTCCAGGACCCAAAGCATCTTTTTGGAGCATTTTATTACTTTTTTGACAAATATATATGAAGGTTTTCCTATTAAGGAAACATTCTTTCAAAGATAAGTTTACAGCAAATTCATTCCTGCAAAGAGACAGGAAACAGATATGATGGAGCTAACCATTTCTATTTGTGCCCAGTAAAATGCAAGGGTGCAATTTAATCATTAGAATCAACTGATAACAGTGACACAAAAATCAGTATAGTCATTTCTGGTAATGAAAAACAAACAAACCCAAAAAACAAGTATTTTTGAATGCCAATGGGACGTCTTTAAACATCCGTGTTATGATTTGGTGGGGTGAATTATTAGTTTTGCATCAAGGCACACAAGCATTGATAACTGTCAGTGGAGCATCATTTGTTTTCTTGATTTTTTTGCCAAGACACTGGTCCCACTTGGCAGTACGGCTGTACAAACTACAGAATAAAAACAAACCAAAAAAAGCATAAGATAGGACATTGCATGATTATAACCAAAGGGAATCTCAAAGAATTCGGATCGATAAATGTACACAGCAATATTGAGTTCAGATCTTGGGACCTCCACCTGTGTCGAGTTCTTCAGTATGGTAGGGGGTGACATCGCACTGACTCTCACTGCTCAAATGTGCTAGCCGCTACAGAGGATGCAGCTCAGCGAGGGATCTCTTTTCCTGTTCACAAAACTCCTGTAAACTCCTCCTTCCCTGCCTGAAGTTGCTCTCCCTCCTTGAAAACGGTAAGATGACCTGAAGTCGGAGGAGAGTTTCAATGTTGCTGAAACTTCTAATGTGTGACGTCTTGAGTGTGTCGAGCACAGTAGTTGGAAGATAGCCTGCCAGAGGATCCAGCCATTTCTCCTTCCATGACTTCATCTCAGAGTGAAGGGAGGCCTGATCTGGCAGGTCCTCCTTGTACAGGCGGAACACAAGACCACTAAGAATGCTGGTTTCTACTTTGGACATTGCGTAAGGCACAATCTCCAGACACCTTAAGGTATCCAACACCTTTTCTGCAAAGAGGTCATCAATTTCTGCTATTGAATGCTCTACAATTTTCATGCTTAAAGATTCTTTGTAAAACTCGCTCAACGGCTCGAGGAGCGCTGAATGCAACATCGTAACGTGGAGTTTAGACGCCAGGGCAACAGCTTCCTCAAACCACACTTTGTGATGGCTGTCAAGATCACTCTTCAGTTTACTGAGAGATGCTTTGACATCAGGCAAGTTGTTCACGGCGAGCAACATATCTAAGGGTTTGCCCTGAAGCGACTGGCTTAGCTTTTTTGTAACAACCAAGACGTTCTTCTGCACCACCGTTGACAGAATGAACTCAAAGTTTCTGATTGTGTCAAAGAACTGAGATGCTTGTTGCTGGTTTGAAGTGCTGCCCTCCACTTTCAGCTCATTCAAGCACAGCATGATTGCTTCTAGGATATCTACAATCACCTCGTGCATGTCGTGACTCTTCTCCCAGTTCTTCATGAGCCTGTCCCTCAACTCGTTGCCCTTTCCCTCATCGCGCCGGAACACTTGAATGATCACGTCTTCCAGCTTGTTCTGGCGTTTCGCGTCTTCTGTGAGCCAATGCAACAGCTTACCGATGAGAACCGCTCCATCGGCTGCCTCTTCGGCGGGACAAGACCTAGCGAGCCACACGTTGAGAGACAAAGCAGAGCTGACAGTTCTAATGGCATGCGGGTATTTCTTAGCTATCGCTAAACTTACAGCCCTCATCTGAGCTCCCACTTCACCAACACTCAGCAAGGCCTGACCTCTACAGTACTCCATGTTGAGCCCCCACTTCTCCGACAGGGCGTTTTCGATAGCATTCGCAAGGGTGGCTGGGTCTTCGCTAAAGGGGATAAAGGCCAGCGTTTCCTCACACTGTATGTCCTCTTTGTTCAAGTACCTGATGCACAACGGGACATAGAGCTCACCGTCAATTGCAACTGCTTGCTCAGTTATAACTGTGAAGAACTGAGAGTCCCAGAGTTCCTTGAGGATTTCTTCACGTAGCTGGGGTTCGTAGAAGGACACGGCTGTTCTCGGTCCTGGAACCATCTCCGGTATCACGTCATCCTCGGCGGATTTCACCTCACCGTCTTTGGCTTTCTCTGCTACACTGGAGCCATCTGACTCTGTTGGGGCTGCTGGTTTTCTTTCAATGGCGGCTATTTAAAAGATAACAAATGTATTCAAATATTAATTAACACACACACACACAAATTTCTACTCTTGGTGTCTGTTAGAACTACTCTACCGATATTTTGTTGCCAATAAAGCACTTACCGCTGTCCAGCCTGTGTTTTTGCAGAAATTCCATTACCTGAAAATAAATGTACAACCATGTGAGTTGTTTGTTGTTTGCAGTTTGTTTGTTTGACTAATGCAGCTATGGCTGCATTAGTCGTTTGAGCTATGAAATAGCAGCTTTTTCCAAACTGGCAAAGAGTCTTGACTTGAACACTTGGTGGGATGAATTAACGGCAGAGCTAGTTAATCAAAATGAAGAGTGTATTAAAGTTACCTGGGACAGGCATGGGCTGCTCTCTGGATCAACCTCCACGCACTTCTCAATGACCTCTGGCAGCCTCGTTAGTGTTGTGCAGTGAGAGAGGAGCATCACATGATCTGTTTTGCTTCCTTTGCATACAGTGTTTCTCAACAGATCCCTCATCGAATTCAGGGTGGTCTTCATCAGATCACACTCCATACTGACACTAGGCAGGACAGCTACTAGCCTAAGCAGTAAGGTAACAGTTGGATGGCTCTTGGACTCGGGGTGGACTAGCGTTTCAGCGATGGATGTTGGAAGAGCAACATCTTGGTAGTTCTCCCTCCACATGGCTGCCCAGGTGTTGAGCTCTTGTTCGGCAACTTCGGGCTCGGGTAGATCTGTAAGGTAGAGACTGAAAGGCTTGTATGTGGACTCGGACAATACAGGCTGTGGATTGCAAGAAGGCAGCAACGACAGGACTGACAGAGCCTTTAGGTGGCTGTCTGAGAAGCTGTACTTCATTTCATCAATTAGACTTTGCAGAAGAGGGATGCTGAGATTTTCTCTGTAATATATTTCCGGTGATTCATAGCTGTTGGCTTCCTCTGAGAAGCACACTTGCTCCGGAGCGACCCTGGTCGCCAGCTGGAATGCTTGCTCAAACCAAGTGGAGTGCATAGCGCTAACATTTTCTAACATTTTGTTGAGAATCTCTATGACGGAGGGGATTTTTTCCACTTCACAGAGAATATCAGCAGGGTTTCCACAGCGAAAAACAGTGCTACAGTTACGAAGAGGAGCGCACGCGTTCTTCAGTATTACAAGGGTGACGATGTAATCCATATTTCTCAGAGCAGTAGACAAAACTTGTGCATGCATTGATTTGGCACCTGTGGCAGTAGAGCTCACAGCGTCTAGGCAGCTAAGAACACCCTCTAATGTGTCAGCGAGTATGTCAAAGAAGTCCTCCCTCTTTTTCCACCTCGAACAACAGGTTTCTGGAATTTCCTCCAGGGCCTCCCTCGGCATATTTAAAAGCCCGTCGATAGCCTGTGCCAACTGTCTTTCCAAACTTGGAGACTCGTCAAAGAACAGCAGCAGGTCTTCTGTAACATCCAGCATTTTTGCAACCGATGAGCAAGGCACACTTCTCGCCAGCCAATGGGCAAGGCCACAAGACTCACTGGGTGTCACAACACAAAGCGGGTAGCTCCTGAGGAATTCCAAAGACATTTTCTTCAAGCTTTGATAACCTGGGCCCAGCTGCATGAATGCCTGCCCCCGGCACTGCGACATAGGCAAGCTCCAGTCTTCAGTGAGAATCTTTGCGAGGTTGTTCGCTTGTCTATCAACATGGCAGTTTTCATCGAACGGCAGAAAGCCCAGGAGCTCGACTTTTGGAGCCGACTCTCCAACGTACCTCACAAAAACAGGTAGATGGGTCTTGTCACCAATTTTAACAGCCTTGTCTGTGATGAGCGAGAAGAAAGGAGACTCCTGTATTTCTTTCAGTATGACGTCTCTGATTCCATTCATGAGGAGCTTCACCATTTCGTCACTGCCTATAGAAGATGTGTTTTTTCCCTCACATCCAAACCAGTGACACATCCTTAATTCCTGGACAAAAAGTTCTTGGTCTTCTTCTGAGAGCTCACAAAGAGTGCTATTCTTTTTCCCCAGTAGTGCAGCCAGCCGGAAAAGTGTTGCCAGACTCTGACGATTATCACCTTTGCTCCCATTCTCATCTGCCAGTTTCAGCTCAGGCTCCTCCATCTTGTCTGGAGATTGGGGGATTTGGAGCTCCTCAGCCTCCACCTTTATGTATTCAACTAATAAACGAGAAAAAAACAACAACACAGTGACTTTGACAAGTATTAGAAACATGGCAAAAAAAACCCATAATGTCTCACAGCAACCGTACCTTCCATATTATTTTCAGTGTTCTTGTTGAAGCTCTTGGATTCCTTATCCTGTAAGAATACCGAGGTATATTATTCCAGTGTTCATTAAAGAAACCCAAAATAAAACAAACTCTATTAAAAAAACAGAAGCACATACCAGACAGATACCCTCCAAGGCTTGTGGCGTAACCTTCAAACACTGGGTCACCATGCGGTCCAAGTCTCTGCTGAAGTCCGTGCCCACCTGCAGCAGAGCCAAGCACGGCGACCTATCTTTGGGATTCGTATCCCTCAGGTACTCTTGGAACTTCTTGTGGCGCATTACAACGCCGCAGTCCTCCAGCGCTGTGCTGGGCAGCACCGACATAATCCTCAGCAGTGTGTTGATGTTCCCAAAGTACTGCATGAGCGGCAGGCGTAACGTGTGAAATATGGAGCTCGGGATGGTCACGGACGCCACTTTGGTCTTCCACGTCACTCTCCAACAGCACAGCTCGGTGAAGAAGTTGTCAGCGTCGGGCAGATCGCTGCTGTAGAGGGGCGGCTTTGATTTCAAGCTCTCAAACACGTAACTCACTGTGACCGAGCACGGGACCAGGGACAGGAAGTTCAGAGCTTCTTTGTGGTCTTCTGAGAAATGATCCTTCACAGTATTGATCAGGTTGTCTACCAGTGGCACGCTTAGGCCATCTTTATAATAACCGACCGGCTTTATCATGCTGTCCCGTGGTAAAGAGTTCTCAGGCACTTCAATCTGCACTCTCAGACTCTGTGCCATCGCACAGGCCTCGTCGAACCAGTTCTGGTGAAACACCTTCATGTTTGTTTTCACTCGGTTCAGAGTGGCCACAATACCGCTGATCTGACAAAGCTGGGATGCAGCAGTGAACTGGTCCTTCTGGATACCAGCACTCAGCTCTCTGGTAAAAGAGGACGCGTTCTTCAGCACCACCATGGCGATGATGAAATCAAACTCCATGACCTTGTGGAGAAGTGCTCCAGCTAGTTCCGATACAGACGCTTTCCATCTCTGTGGGTTGTTTTTGACTTTCTCCAGACATTCGACCAGAGGCTCCAGCATCTGCACAAACACCTCGTAAGAGTCGTGCTTCTCTTGCCAACAGGAACAGAACTTGCCCTGCAACTCCTGGACTTTTTCGTAGCTCTCTCTGAGACCAAAGTCTATCACGTGGTCGAGCTGCTTTTCTAGAGCAACGCTACTGCCAAAAAACATCAACACCTCTTCAAATGTATCCAGGGCTCTTTTAACAGCAGGCACTGGGATGGATTTTGACCACCACGTGTTGAAAGAATAGCAGGAGCAGTGTGTGCTTATAGCCAGAGGATACTTCTCTTGCACTTTGCAAGCAAAGGCTTTCAGCTTGTAGGAAACATCACCAGAGCCCAGGTACGCTTGACCTCTGCAATTTTTCAAATCGAGATGCCACTCCACGGTGACTATTCCCATAAGACGCTGTACCATGACATCGCATTCCAGATCCGCCTCGAGGAATCCCATCAGCTCTAAGCGCATGACATCGAAACTGTCCACAAACCGCAGAAAGAGCGGAAGATAGTCTCTCTCGCCCAGCTTCACGACGCGGTCAATAAACAAGGAAAAGAATGAGCTCCCCACCTCCATGATGATTCCCTCCCTGACAACGCTCTCACACACACTGAGAACTTCTTTCATTTCAGACTTGGTCACGTACTCGACTTCTCCATCCTGAGGAGGACAGGCGTCACCGTGGAGCCTGCTTTGGCTGCTGTATGCAGAGGTCACTGCAGCCTGTAGCGCCGACTTCAGAGCTTCTCTGTCGGTTTCTGCACATTTCATCTCCACAAGCCTGTCTGGATCCATCTCCAGGTTTATGAGCTGCAGTTCTTCCTCAGTGTCCTTCTCTGCGTGGTTTCCAAAGGAAGTCACTGAAACAACAGGAACAATGTTTCTGATTTGATTTTGAAAATTTGAATTTGAAATATAAATGAATGTAATCTGAGTAAAGTTTTACACTTCAACCTCATTGAGTTAGTTTGGAGTTAGAGCTGTGCGATATGACCTAATTTTTTACATCCTGATATAAGACATTTATCGTCCCAACGACGATGAATAATCACAAAAATTTTCTTTTTTTTTTTTTTTTTTTTACACTCGACTTGCATGAAGTGTTTTCAGCTGGGCGTCATGTACCTGGCGTCGAGCATACAAACTTATGTCTGAAAAAGCATAGTTTTAACAGCCATTTTCTTTGTGAGTCTTTATTACACGGCGTGCTGCGGGGAAAAGCGTGCTCTAACGTTTGAGTCTGAGGTTATCTGGAGCACCTGACGGCTCTTTTTTTTTTGCTTCTCGTCCGTAAACTCTCTCCACTCTTTCACGTGATTCCTGCGTAGGTGGTTGAAGAGGTTTGCTGTGCTTGAGTCTGAGGTGGGGGCCGGCTTCCTGCATAATTTGCAGAGTACAGTTTTCTGGTCCGTGTCAGACTTTTCATAACCAACCCATATCCGTGCTACAGAGGCAGCCCCTCGTTTAGGAATAAGGTCCTGGTTTGTTTTGACTGGTTTTTCCGTTTGTCATCATTTTAGTTTATTTTGAAAAGACTCAACAGGATCTTCAGCTTTATTGTGAAAGGTTTATGTGGAAAATAAACAAGCGGACGGCAGAGCCACACGCTGGGTTTATCGTCATTGTTGCTAACGACAACACATAAAAACAGTGGCTTGTCCGTCCGTAGTGTGGTTATTTTAAATATAAGAGAAAGAGAGAACTTTAAGAAATTAATATAGCTGCAGTGACCATCAAAACGATGAAATATTGCCATAAATACTTTATTTTATGACACCATGAAACAAACGATAGCGTGATATGAAACAATGTTTTTATATCGTCATCAGATATATATCATCATATCGAACAGGCCTATTTGGAGTCACCAAAGTTAAATAGCAAACAGTTGATTTAATGTGGTTAATTTGTTTTATTACATAATGAGATTACTCTATACTCTAAACCAGCAACCTTTCTTTGTGCTACGGACCAGTTTAATGTCGGTCAATATTTTCACGGACCGGCCTTTAAGATGTCGCGGATAAATAAAACAAAATAAAATGATACAACAAGACAAAAACGCTGGTATTTTGTAAATATAATAATAAATTCAGTGTGTAATTGTGTAACTTTATTAGCAGCGCCCTCCTGAAATGCACCAACAACACAGAGTAAAATCCTCCTCTCTGCCCCTTAATGCTCTCTGGACGCTATGGTAACGTGTAAATATTTCTTAAATAAGACAACTACACCAGGGGAAAAGACCCAGGGAAAGCGAGTTAATGATAAAAACCCTGAAAACCATAAATTTCACACCTGAGCCACAACTCTCGCAGCCCGGTACCGGTCCATGACCCGGTGGTTAGGGACCGCTTCTCTAAATGATGGTGTGCATATTTGGCTTACATTGTTGAGTCAGTGACTTGTGTACGTTGCAGTAGTTTCTTGGAGGAGGCCGAGCATGGAGCTGGTTCAAGTGCAGAGGCCAACCATGCTGACCGTATTTTGTTGTGAATAAAGTTCTGTTCAGTTGACTTCTGTTACAGGACCACTTACTTACTTACATTGTGCACAATGAGCACTTTTCCTATATACAGCTGCATTTAACTATATTCAATGGCTCATAAATAATGTGTGAACAACAAGCAGAAAATTATTTCATGATTTGCTTTTTCATAATCTCACCTTGTGGAGGCTTCTCTTTTGTATCATCATCCTGTAACACAAACAGGCACCAATGTGACGTCATGTCAGGATAAATAAACGATCACCACTGATTAAAGTCAGATATGAAATTTGCTCAGCTTATCAACTCACCATTTTCAGCATCAGTAGGATGTCTGGGTGCTTCTGGACATACGAATCCACCATTTGTTCAACACTGAAGTGCACGTCCTGGTTAACGTAGACGTACGCCATGCTGCACTGTCTTTGATCATCTGGCGTGGCTCTCAGGTACGAGTGGCAGCGCTCCAGCACCATGTGGTATTGACCATACACGTCTGCCTCCGCGTTTACGCAGGGAACAGTTCCCAAGACCCTCAGCAAGCTCTGCACGTTCGGGTAAAATCCGATATCTGGAATCTTGAGGGTAGCAAAGACCGTGGTTGGAAGAATCCTGCGCTTGCTCGCGTGCCTCCACTTCACTTCCCAGCAGCCGAGCTCTTCGTAGAACGTGTCGGGCCGCGCGAGGTTGTTCAAGTTGGCGTCTGCTACTTTATCCCTGCGGATGCTGAAATTATGGTCGGCCATGTAAGACGGCACCAACGAGAGCCATCTGAGAATCCTCACCATCTCTGTGCTGAACACTCTCTTCACCTCTGCGACGAGGTACTGCAAGATGGGCCGGCTCAGAGTTTCTCTGTAAAAGTCTTCCAGCGGCGTCTCGGTGGCGTCCCCTTGAGCCATCTCCGGTTTGGTGACCTCCACTCCCAGCTTCTTCGCTCGACCGACTGCGTCTGAAAACCATTTCCTGTGGAATATTGCAAGCTCCTGTTGGTATTTGCTTACCAACTTTAAGGCATTGGAAATTGTGTACTGCAAAGTACTGCTGATGCTAATTATTCCCCTGAGACTTGAGTTGAGTATGCTCACACAGCAGAGGGTGTTCTTCAGAACAACGAGTGTCATAATGAAATTGAAATTCTTCAAAATGGGCTTGAGCTTGGCCATCTGCTCAGCAGTGTCTTCATCTACCTTTGAAATGATCTCATTGATGCAGTTCAGGAATGGCTCAAGAATATCTAGCATGGTCTGGAAGCCATCAGTGCCATATTCCCAGTTCCCACTAATAGCTGCCTTGATCCTGTCCACTTCCCCTTTTATGTGCCCGTATGTCATCTGGATCTTTCCCTCCAGTCGCTTGCACAGCTCTGGTGTTCTCCTGAGTAACGAGGCCACTTCCTCTACAGTGTCTGCAACCGTCTGGATGGAGGGCACGGGCATGCAGCGAATGATCCATATGTTGAAAGCGTACGGGTCGCTTGGCGACAGCACGACTTGTGGAAACTCCTGCAGAATTCGGCAAGTGAGATCTCGCATTTTCTGACACATGCTACCTGTAACGAGATAAGTCAGTCCTCTGCAGTGCTCCATTCTGAGCCCCCACTTGTTTCGCAGCTCAGACAGGAGCATGTAAAACAGATTCTCTCCATCCATGTCGCACGGCAAGAACCCGACGAGGTGCTTTTGTGGAAACCCAGCTACTGTGACGGACCTGATGAACACCGGGATCTGCTCCTTTCCTTCTATCTTGGTCACATCCTGAAGCAGAATGGAGAAGAACCTTGCCAGCCTGAGGCTGTTCTGGATCTCCTCTCGCATCAGACCTTCGCTGAACTGCAGGATCTCTTTCTTGTCGATCTTTTCCAAACAGACCTGACTGAGCGCCCGCTGACCCCTCGCGCCTCCGATCGGCTCGTCGGCATTGATGTTTGCACCGTTGATGCTGAATCCCGTCAATGCCAGGATTTCCTTAAAGTAGACTTTCAGAGTCTCTTTTGCTTTGGAGGTGGCCGCATCCTCTTGGGTTTGGTTTTCTTTTTGCAGTTCACTTGCTGCGCTGTTCTCTCCACATCCGCTCTCTTCTTTCGTCTCCTCCGTTACTTCTGCGGCTGTGTTTTCTTAAGCATGAGAAGACATACTGATTTCAAAAACACTTATTCAGTCCGTCAGCGTTTACAACACGAGCACATTCGCTAAAATACACGAAAAAATGAATCGAAGCAGTTACTGTACCTTTTGTCTTTTTCACAGCAGTATCATCCTCTTCTGACTAGTTTGGTGAAATGGATAATTAAACATTTTTAGGATATTAATGTGTGATTTAAAAAACATTCCAACAAGAGCAATTCAAAGACCTGGACAGACACTTACAGGATCTCTGGCTCGCTTCCTGCTGTAGGTCGACTGATTGTTCGCAGGCCTTGTGACGTCAAATATTGTTGGAACAGCATCTTCCTTTAACACACAACTGGATGAACTCTGACAAAACAAACATGCACACAAACAAATTTATGAAGCATCACACTGATGCATTTCTCTACTATCAAAATGTCAATACAGGGGATTATAACAAAGAAATCAAAATGATCTGACATTTGTAAACAAAGCAGATTTTTGCACTTATAGTTTGAGTGGTGTTGATAAAACTGAAGAATCTTTTATAGTTTTATTAAGTTGCATTATGCTAATTGCACAGATGTGCTTGCAAAAAAGCACTTGTGTTTGACATCAATAAGCTGCACAAACATGGGGATTTTTAATCTCCTGTTGTATGATATCAGGCTGCCCACGTGTACCTAATGAACTGGAATTCTCTACTAGCACCTACTCGCCCCACACCGAGTGTCACCTCAGTGTGGGTGGGGCTGAAAGCCCTGTGACATCATTTGCATACTACATCCTTACAATCCCTCTGGATTCTGTCGGTGGCACAAAAACCTCTGCTTGCTTGGAACCCCGGCTGTGTAGGTACTAAAACAGTACCCGGTACCAGGTTCTACCACCTAATGGAAAAGTCTAAAAACCGAGTCGAGTAGGTGTTACTGCAAAAGAGCCTTTTGTTTAGCTAGTTGATCTTAACTGAGAGCAATGAGCAGCAGACCCGCTTCTCACCTGGTGAGAGATCATAGACGGCTCAAAGTGCTTTGCACAAAGTCTGTAAAGCTTATGCAGCTGTTCAGGAGGTTCTGAAGCCAAATCTGGACGAAGACAGTTCTCCAACCATTGGTTGCAGCTGCAAAACACAAGAGGACAAAGGTGTCAGTTGTTGGAGGCACAAACAAATACAGAGTAAAACGGACACCAGCGAAACACCGAACAGAAACAAAAAACCCATAAAAGCCCCCAAACATCATTTGGGTTCTCAAAGCATTGAAATGTCTTAGGATGTACTAATTATGCGCTGTATCCAAGCACAACCGTCACCCACCCAACTCCCCTGATGAACTTCACTCACAGTGAGCATAATGAACAGTTTGTCACAGCGCCCAAACCCGTCTCTCTCTCTCTCACACACACACACACACACACACACACACACACACACACACACACACACGTATTTGGAAAGCTCTCTTAAGGGGCACAATGAGGTTCATGATTTTATGCATTGTGGTTTAACTGAGGCCATTTCTGGAAGCAGTGGCACACACCCACACACACACGTCGCATAGATTAATGAATTACTTAACGCAGGACAGCAGCTGCTGAAGAGCATTTGGAGTGTAGTGTTTGGGCGCTGTTCCCGTGCTATGCTCAGGCTCACCTAGCTGCTAGGTGATCACAAATAAACCGGGGTCCACCTTGTAGATGTGGCACAGTTCAGATCACCTGGCCTAAGCAGCCCCTGTTTACTTTCACTTCAACGCTGTTCACTGTGAAGCAGAACTATGACTGCACTGCTTGTGTTTTTATGAACACTGAAACTTACAGCCAATGCAGTTTTATTCTTTATTTCTTCAGAGCGCATAATTGCACTTTGCCTCACTGGTGGCACTACTGGAACAAATTAAATGAATTAAGTGTGAATGACTGCCGTGGCTGATTCACATGAGCTCGTTTCCCTCTGACACAGCCTTATTATTATTCATCTCTACTAAATTGCTTTAGTAGTGCATTATTAGCTGTTTTGACATCAGATGGGCGCTTATTTACACTTAAGCCAAAGCTGGAGGCAAACTCCTTTAAATATGTCTTAGACCTCATGATCTGCTAGTAGGCAGTATTTCCTCTGGCATGGAGGACTTCCTGTCCACAGACACTGTACCTTGATTCAGTCAGCTAGCGTGCATCTGTCACTCAGCCACAGTCCTTATTAATTCTCGAATTTATTTGTAAGTCGGTCAACAGAGCCAGTTATGATTCACGACAACAAAAAGCTAAAAGGACGGACGAGATAACTATTAATTCACAGGGCGATCACATGGACACTGCTTAAATATTGTAATATTTATACGCTACACAATGAGCTGCGATGGAAAATTACTATGGAACTGCGCAGCTTTGTGAGCAACAACCAAAACACCACCAAAAGCATTATTAATTACAGGTGTTTTAATTGTGCTAAGCTAACGCGAGTCATTCTCATATTGCCGCACCGCTGGGATGGTAAGTGCTGTGCACTGATGGTGATTTAAATAGAGCACAAAAAAAAGTTTTTAACTAAGGCTTCTCAGCGTGTGTGAAATGACTGAACTTAAAGGAAATTCCCAAAAGGCCGTTTTTCACGTCGGTGTCCGTTTCTGAGGCTGAACGAGTGACCGGAGTCTTATTTCACACGGACTTTTCTTTCAGGAGTAACGTTAAGTCTGCGCCATTTTCCACCGAGTTGTGTCACTATTAGCCAACATGATGTTAGGCTAACGCCAGTGCTAACAGCCTGTAGCCAACACATTTATTCTGCATGCTCAGCGACTCGTTTCTCTAGCTGCATCTCAATGAAATAAGCATAAGTCTTACCGCTCCGGATCCAATGGAAAGCTAAAAAGTGGAGTGGTCTTTTCGGATCCCCGCTGCTGGTAATCACAGTTCGCTGCGGCGCAGCAGTCAGTCATTTTGGATTGCAATGAAGCTAGCAAGCAAGTTAGCTAGCTTAGCTGGCGGTTGCAAGCTGGCAAGCCTACTGTGAGCAAACCTGTAGGACAGTCTACAGAGTCATGCCTTGGGCAAAACCTGCAACCAACACAGTTGACTTTCACTGTTATTCTCGCTTATTGCCTCTTTGCCAGACTAAGAACCTACTAATTCCATGCTTTCAAAAGTTGATGCTGCGTGCTGAGCCAAAGTCGCCAAAAGCGTGTTATCCCATCAACCAGGAACTAAGTGCTGCAATAAAAATATTCACCAGCAGAGGGCAGAATACCATGACCAAAGAGCCTTATTGTCAAGATGACTTACTCCCTATTCTGATGTAGCCTGAAAATGCGCGCAGGAATTAAATAAAAGTAAGGTTTGTTTTGTTGGGATATACAAATAAACCAGGTTTAAATTCACAACTTTTGGCATGGCGTCGTTAAAATCCTCCGTATGCATCAGCTACTGGTACAGTTCAATAAAATGGCATTACACAAACATCAAGCACAGGTGTCGTACTTTTCTTGTTCTAACTGAACACTCTTTGAATTTGACTTGGCGCTTCCTTTTCTTTGAGCACATTTGATTGTTTCTTTCATTTCAGTGAAATACCTCCTGTCTGTGAAACGCCAGACAATTCATTAAATAAAATGTGGAAATAAATCATTTATGAATAGTTTTCCAAAATAAGAATTAATACAAATTTGACATATCTAATAATTTACATTTTTAATTACTCAATTGTTTCTGTGCTGCATCATGAATTAATTCTATCCTTCGACCTTAGCCATCAAAGTAATCAGCCTTTGAATTGGCCGGGAGTTGTTTTTTTTCAGTCGGCGTTTGTCAGTTTGTCCTTGCATGCTCGCTAGTTCCTCTTTGGCAAGTACACTCAAGAGTCCAGACTTCTGAGGACACAGCAGCAGGTTTGATGACTATGGCCCACCTTAAGTATACTTTACTGGCTTTTTACCCTTAAAAATAATATTTACAATGAACATAGCATGTAATTGACCTAATTGTCTTCTTTTAGGTTATATATATACAATTCTATAGGCACTCCACCAAGTTGTTTGGCTATAAAAGAGTCCATCCATCCATCCTTTTCAGGGTCGCGGTGCTGGAGCCTAACCCAGCTGTCATAGGGCGAGAGGCGGGGTACACCCTGGACAGGTCGCCAGTCTGTCGCAGGGCCAACACACAGGGACAGACAACCATTCACACTCACATTTACACCTAGTGCCTATTTGGATTTCCCAATTAACCTATCCCCCCATAAAAGAGTCACTGATGTTAAATTATTATGGAGTGAACACTGGGTTTATTTAGAAGAAGGCGATAAAGAACTATGCCAAAATTCTTCTTCTGCTGTTTTAAATGTCCACAGTAAAAGGGGATATGTTCAAGCAAGAAATCACTCGTCTGAATAATTTTATGGCTTTATTTTTTTTAAACAAAGAAAATGCATCCAAATTATGCAAACCTGTGTAAGAAAACAAAAACAAAACCTGAACAGAGTTCAGGGCTGCACTCAACGTTCACCAAGCAGCCACGCTGCAGCACAGGAGGCCGTTTTCCTGTAAAGGGAGGGCCGTCATCGGCAAAACAAGATGGTGAACCTGTCATTTTTTCTTCAGTTTCTGGAGCCAGCACAGCGACGCTTGTATGTGTTAGGAAGTATCTAACACCTGTCTCTGCTCCGCTGAGCGTGATTCCCGACTACGACTCCTGCTGCACCTCAGGGTATGTCTTCATGTAGGTATCAACCAATGAATCCAGATCAAACCTAACATCATAGTTAATGTTCAAAAGAGCAAGGCTTTTGCACTTAAATCTGTCAGGCGTGTTCTCCATGTACATTGTGAAGCGCTTGTATGCCACGTTGCAGTTGTCCTCTAAAGCCAAGGCAGGCAGGACACCGATCAGTCTGAAGACCGCCAGCATGTTTGGGAAGAACTTGACGTCAGCCAGCTGCAGTGTTTCATGGAGACTGGAGGGAAAAGTCTCACCTTTCCCCTTTTTGTTCCATTTAACCCACCAACAGTGCAACTCTGCAGAAAGGGTTCCTGCATTTGGGATGTCATTATTAAATGCCTGCACATTCACCTCTTCGGGCTCTGTGGATTTGTGCTGCTCTATGACAGCAGGGATCAGCGACAGACACCTGAGAAGCTTCAGGTGGTCTTCACAGAAGAGTCGATTCATTTCTCGGATGGTGTGATTCACCACAGGAACAGACAGGTATTCCTTGTAGTAACTCTCTGGCCGCATGGATCCACATTCTGCCTGATGCTTCCTCAAGAACGACCGAGGAAGCTTCGCTGAAATTTCCATGGTTGCAGCTATGGTAAGAGCCTCATCGTTCCAGAATTCGTGATACACGTCGATGTTGTCAGACACTTCTTTCAGAGAATGCAACACAGCTTTTAAACTGGCTGCAGCTAAATGGGTTTCTGTTGCGTTCCCTTGTATATTTTTCCCAAAGGCTTGGGTGAGCGTCATCACGTTTTTCAGAACAACCAACGCCATCACGAACTCAAAGTCGGTCAGTGCTTTTGAAATCTCTAAAGCGTTTTGTGAGACTTGATCACTCCATTTCATATCTTCATTGTCATGCACGCTGTCTATACAGAGTAGCAGTGCCTCCAGGATATCCACTGCCACTTCAAACGCATCATTTCTTCTGGTCCATCCGGTGCGACAGATCTCTTTCAGTTCGTTGGCTTTCTCCTCGTTGTCAGGGTAGAAAATCGAAATTGCGTTCTCGAGCTCCAGCTGCAGTAACGCTGACTGACCGAAAAAAGACTCAATCTTCTTAAAGGTAAACATGACAAGCTGAACCCCCGACGGAGCCATCCCACTGGCCAGCGACATGTTCAAGGACTGACTGGAGCTCAGTGTGAGCACAGCCCTCGGATGCATCTCCATTAGTTTGGCAGCCAATATTTTTATTTGATTAAAATGCGTCCCTGAGCAGGAGTGAGCTTGTCCTCTACACTTTTCCATATCTAACCCCCATTTGTCAGTCATTTCAGACAGCAGTTTCTCTGCAAGGATATCTCTATCTCCTTCGAAGTTCAAGAATCCGACAAACCTTTCCCTCTGAAAGTTAGACTCGTCCACGTAGCGAACAAAGACAGGGAGCTGCCATTCTCCCGAGATCTTCACTGGATCACCAGTGAGTAAAGAGAAAAAACTGCTTTGTTTAATTTCCTCCACAAGCTTACTGCGGACGAATTTCTCACACACCTCAATCAGCTGATTCAGCTGTTCGGTGGAGCAGCACTCCTTGTTGTCATTGTACCTCTTCTTTAGGACTTCATCTCCACACATGATGCGATTATCTAGCAATGCCTGAAAGCTGCTGGACCCAAGGCCTTGGTCCTTATTATTGGCAGGCCCCATAGGAGGAATGCTTTGCTGTCCCAGCAGGAGAAGGACTTCAAATAATGACTTCAGATACTCTTTGTATTCTTCTTCCTCTGATAACGTCGGGATGTCTTCCTTAGCTGTTGCTGCTTGAGACTTTTTCATTTCTGAAAAAGAAAAGGAAACGCTTGAAGGAAAACTCAACAACTCCTCTGTAACAAATGAGCCTGTGGGATGTTTATAGTTCCATTTTTCATTAATAAATATCTGTGTGTGTGTTGATGTTTCTACTTACTCTTCCTTCCCTTACTTTCCATTTCATTGTCTTTGGTCTACAAAAAAAGATATAAAAATAGAGTTAACATATACCACTTAAAATGCCACTGAGATACAATCATAATATACACATGTGGTCAGAAGTTTACAAACATGCATGATTGTTATGGTAATTTTAGGCCTTTAATAACTCTTTTAAAGTGTCCTTTTCCTAAGATGAATAACAGAGTACTTAACTGACTGCCCAGCTTGAGGAGCTTGTGCCAAATAAAAAGCAGTGCCTGTTATTCAGACACGTTTTTAGCTTTAGTGAAGATAACACCAAACAAAAAGAAGGAAACAAAACACTTGCAGCACAATTATATTACAGAAGTCTCCCAGCTTTAGTAGAGTAAGCTATTCAGAGTAGAAACCTAGTGAACTACAAGGAAAGAGAGTGTGCATGTTGATGTGTTGATGATATTGCACTGTGGTGTGGCTAAACAGAGTTTGATCAACAGCACTGTGATTCCTGACACACATGAGAATGTCTTCCTTCGTGGATAAAAGCAAGGCCCAAAGCCCAGAACTGAACCCTCCTGAATATTTGTGGACTATAGTAGTAAAAAACAGCTCCATGCCAGGAAGCCAACCAGTTCTGCCAAGAGTGATCAAATATTCTACCAGAACTATCCTAGATGCTTGTTAATGACTACCAAAGGCATGTGGTCAAGGTGAAATATCAAATATGTCCAATTTCAAACCTGTGTGAATTAAAGAAAATTCAAAAGAAATTCAAAGTTCTGCACCAAATTCTTGTATTTTCGGAATTCATTACAGATGTATGCTGTAATGAGATGCTTTTTTTAAAAAATATGAAATAAAAAACTATACAGAAACATGAGATATCATGTTTCTGTATAGTTTTTTATTTCATATTTATATCCTGTTCATAGTTTGTACTCACTACAGCCTGTACATACTTATAGTTATAGAATATTCATAACATACTTCATACCGTGTACATTATAACATACCATAATAGACCCATTTCTGTAATATACTTACATATCTATATTATTGCTAATATATATTGTAATATGTCTATATCATGGCTAAAGCACTTCTGGATGGATGCAAACTGCATTTCGTTGCCCTGTACCTGTGACATGTGCAATGACAATAAAGTTGAATTCTATTCTATTCTATTACTACAAGATCCAGATGTTTAATTATGAATAAAGGTATGTGTCCTTTCTCAGCTGTCTTTGTAATGAATATTAAAATCTTTCCTCAATTTTAAAGACATAATGTTAAACACGAATAAAGTCTTCATTTGTGTAATGCTGGTATACATTTTTTGTGATGTAAAAAAAGTCATTTTTCGACTTCATTGCTATAACACAGCCATGCGTTTACATTTCATACTGTGCAACCATGAGACAAGCGCAGACATGTCTGAGAGCTGCGCGTCAGCCTCTGTTGATCATTCACTACAAACAAAGCACATTACTTAAAAACACACCATCATATACAAATGACTCCACCGAGCACTGCTGGAGCACAAGAGAGTTACACTCCATAGGACAGGAAGACCAAAAGGCTCATGGAAACTACTGTTGCAGTTAAATGGTGGACATGCAGGGCTTTAAGCAGCTGGTTAAAAAGCTCATCCCAAGATACAGCATCCTAATCCCAATATTTTCCAGTTTTATTGTGTTACAATATTGTTCAGGCTCCTGAAGAGTTAGACGTTTACTTTAGTTACTGTTTAAGTGTCACGCAGTTATTTTCTACTTAAAATGTGCAGCAAAAAAACTGCCTACGCTTACATTTGTCACTGGATATACTCCTGTGTCTTTATTATTGCACTATAACGGTGATGTTGGGGCCGTGTGTCAGTAGACTCACACTACAAATTAGGCAGTCTGTCATCACTGACAGTAGTTCAGTGGAAAAGAAGGATGGAAATATCGTGATATAATTTTGGAGCTGTATTGCTCACTCTTATTGCTCCATACGAGAACTGTTGACTATCTTTTGAACCACGTTGTGTTAAAAATACAGTAGTTATTCATTCTTTTTGGTTTGTATAACATGCAACGGCTACTATTATCTTCACCGCTTATATGCAAACACAAAATGCCTCTCTCACTTTGTGAGAGCACAGAATGACTGCTTTTCCTCTTCCTCTCTTTTTGTGCTGACACACACTAACTGTCACGTGCCCCATGTAACTGCATTTATCTCATTTTGCTTTTGTTCGGCATTTCTGTCAGAAAAATTCCTCTATTTATCCTCCCATCCACCAAGATGGTTTGCTCGTTTAGTTTTTGGTATGCTCTATATCAAATATATTTTCATGTATATTTATTCTTTTAACTTTGGTGCATTAAAGCCTGAGTATACTGCACAACCAGAATAGATCATCAATAATTACAAATGTCTGACTTTATCAGGGATTCGCATCCCTGATGGGAATCCCTGAACACTTCTGATTAATTTAACCCACCGTTGGTTTAGTGCGCTTCGCCTGTCCATTCTGAGGTTGGCTTGACATATCAAAAGCAGTTGGTATGGAATCATCCTTCAGCACTGTACTCTGAGCATCCTGTAACCAAAACACATACGATGACCTCGTTAATGAGGTAAAACCTGAACTACAACAAAAATAAACTGAAACCCCAATTTATTTTTTCAGATTTTATATAAGGACTGAAAACTCCATTGTTTCTTGTAATATGGACAATTTGGACCAATAGTACTTACACTGTCAATCAAAGACGTTTCAAAATGTTTCCCACAAACTCTGTAGTATCTGTACAGGTGCTCTGGTGATCTGTCAATCAGGTCTTGCCTCTGGCATTTTTCAGCCCACTTCTTGGACCTGAAACAAGGAACCAAACTGTGGACAAACTTCAACAGTACTGTATACTAATTAAACAAGATCCTTTATTGCACATTTGCAGATATTAAAATGATACAGAGACTGACTGAATATACAATGTTGAAAAACAGATTTTTATTGAATTTGGAAACAATTGCTAGGTTGGGTTAGAAGTATAGTGACTGTCTTACAAGAGATGCTTTTACAATGTTTTGAATATGAAAACTCTGAATGCACACAGAAGCTTCAGTGCATATAGATCACATAAGACAATTTTCAAAAGCTTCCAGTAACAAATTCAACGTTATAGCTTTGTGTATTCTCGAGGAACGATGCAGGAGATCGGCAATTAGTTCTTTATTGTATACTAAGTGAACCAACATGCTCTACACAGGATACTGCACATGATACTTCTTTGTGAGACTATATGTCTCACAAACTATAGAAGCAGCTGGTAGAATTCAGACACTAATTAAAGATTTACAAGGATTGGCCGGTGAGTTTGAACACCTAACTGCCATTGACTCGTTGATATTTACATTTTTAAAACTTTATTTCCTACCCTGCTTAAATCTTGTAACACTGCTTTTACCAAACTGTTATGACAAACCGTGATCTTCCAGATGTGCTTAGCAATATGCAAAAAAGCAAACCTACGAACATTTTTACTACCAAATGCTTTTGAATAAAAACGGTACTAAACAGCTAAATGCAAAGGTTGCAAAAAGCGTGCCATAGTTTGTTTGCGATGCTAACATCAGTTACCTTTCTGCATCATTCGGGAACCGGAAGAGGGGCTGAGGGTCAGATTTGCCACTGGGACAGTTCGGCACAGCGCAGTGATTTTGCATTCTATATATTTTACGAAAGAAACCCTTTTTTATAAAAATCGTTTTATTTTCAGAGGGTAGCAAAAGAACTGCTAACGTCAATAGCGGAAGCTTAAAAGAGCTTCCGAGTTGTGCTTTCAAAATAAAATACTTTGGGCTAACTGGGTAATAATTTTATAAAATACTTTTAGTATTTTTAAGAAAAAGAATTTTGTTCCTTATCAACTCAAAAACTACTGTACTTCTTTACAGTTTTCAAGGCTTTTTTAAAACTACTCTATATTTCTAGCTTACGCACAAAAAGGTTTATGAATTTAAATAGACCTAATGAAAATGCCTAGAACGCGACACATATAAGCAAACAAATAACAAATGCATGGATAAAATTACAAATTGCCGCCTCGGTATGCAATATATGCCATTATGTTCTCATACGACTTTATTCTGAAGGCTGTTATTGAGTAGCTTGACTTGGAAAATAACGTGCATCAAATGAGCGCGCGTTTCTTTTCTGTCCCATAATCCTCAGCGGTCTTTTCAAACTCTGAAAACATGCCGAGGCATGATCCCAAATGTATCTTGTGTTTGTGCTGAGGCGTGGGATCCGTAATATTAATATATCACACACAGTCATTGACTGTTATGCTTATTTTAAAAACATAATTAGCGTTTATGTACTTGTGCAGAAAACAAAGTTAAAGGCTTGTGAAGACTGACATAAAAGCACCGCTTAATACAGTAGAGGCTTTCATAAGTCACACTCTCGTGTATTCGTTTGTTCCAACTCTTATTTCCTGACAGCTGGTGTTTAACTGTCTCTCGACTTCTTTTTTTAAGGGCAACATTGGGTGTGTATCGGTCAGCACGGACCGGTATTACAGGAATTTTATTTGGGTTCAAACATTTAAACAGAAGTGGGGATAAAAAC
The DNA here is from genome assembly GCF_000239375.1 of Pundamilia nyererei. Lineage (NCBI taxonomy): Eukaryota > Metazoa > Chordata > Actinopteri > Cichliformes > Cichlidae > Pundamilia > Pundamilia nyererei. The sequence goes on from NW_005187500.1 coordinate 1,939,915, forward strand.
CTAAGGGCTGGAAGAATGACGTTATCTGTTGTTCTCGCGCTTAGTTTGGAGATATTTTATTGGTTGGTTTTGGTTTCTCGCGATACAGAGGTGACCAATTGGAGCGCTGCAGCGCCAAGTCAAACTCTGAAGAAGCAAAACGAGGCGTGTTTTTCCCTCAGATTAAGCTGCGGCGCTGAGGTGGAGGGGTTTCTTGGAAGATTATAACGAAGGGTAAGTCAGTGTTTCATATATAAGCATTACTTTAGCCCACTATCGGAGACTAACGGCAAATTTTCATTATGTCCAACTTGTATTCTTTAAGGTTATATTAGCTAGCTAGCCTTAATTTACGACAGAGTACTGCATATGCGTATTCAACACGTAAAGTGAAGTTTAAGTTCGTCGGTTTTACTAAATTATTGAGTTTCGAGCATTTCGCGTGCAAGATGATGTTAATAACTAATCACGCAGTGTATTCCTTGCTTTGCTCACATTCCAGCATTCCTGACTAATTTAAGCAGTTTTGAGGGGCTACACAATGGAAGTTGCGGTTTCAAGACGGAACCACATCAGTAAGAAAGTAAGCTGACATAACATGACATTTTTTTTTGAAAGCCCATCTTGAATTTAGCAGATATCATGATGTAATGTTGTTGTTTTTGTAACAGGAAAACAAGGAAAATGCCCAGCCTGCACATAAAAGAAAGTTAATTATAAAAGGAGAGAAAACATCTGTTGTGCCATTCCAACTGAAAAATGGCCCAAAACAGCAGACTCTACCAAAGAGTCAGCCCCTTAGAGCTAAGGCTAAACAAACTGACACTAGGTCAGTGCCTGAGGCCCAGAAACCGGCACCAGCTGCTGTGTCGTTATCAAGGAATGCTCTAGGAATGTATAAAGGAAAGATTGTCCAGTCAAAAATTGGGTCTATTTGGAAGGCAAGTGCAGGTATGATGGATCCTAACCCATCAGCACCGAAAACGGAGAACCAAAGGCCTGGAAAAATGGCAAGAAGAAGGTCCAAATCTGCTGCTGAGAATCAGAGACATGGTACTCAAAAACCTGCACCAGTGAGGTCCAAGTCGGTGTCTGATGGACCTGCTCAGGTTTCCAAGCCTGCTGCCTGCAGTCGTCATCCTGCTGGATTCTCCTCTGCTCGCCCACCTGCAAGAATCGTCCCAGCAACACTAACCACTGCTGGCTCTAGAAACACTACTGTGGCTCCCACCAAGGCAGGTGGGACTCACAACCCAAAGACACAGATTTCAGAACCTGACAAGAAGGTCAGCAAGCCTCTTGCCTCAAACACTATCAGTCAATACAGATTTACTATGGAGACTGCAGAAGAGAGAAAGTAAGATGTTCCACACATACATGCGATGTTTGCTGTATTACAATAAAATAAAATGGTAATTTATTTATGTGCTTTCTACAGAGCAAAACTGGCTGAGTGGCTGGCTTCAAAGGGTAAGGCTCTCAAGAGACCAGCCATGTCGACAGCAAAGCCCTCCAAAACCAACGTTTCTACAAAACCTGTCGTCAAACTTCCATCTCAGCCTGCTGCACGCCACATGCCTGAGACAAGACTGGAAATGTACAACGCTGACACTGCTGTAGGCACTGTTTCCTGTGGAGATACTCAGAGGGCAGGACCAACAGCATCCAGCCAAACTCCAGTGATCATGAACACTACACTAGACCTAGAAACTTCTGATGGGGATCTGTCTGCTGAGTCACAAGACAGAGTGGATGATGTAAGCAGAAATGGAGCATGGTTTCATCTTCTAATTAGCTCAATTAAAATGTATAATATTGAACATCAAAGATCTCCTCCCTTTATTTTATAGATTGTTGTGAATCTCTGTGATGCCTTGGAGGCCATGGAAACGCCATCGAGATGTAGTGATGGTAAAATAATCAGCATTATGTCAGTTCTTTAAATATCTGATGCCTTTGTTTACATATTTGTCATTTGTGTTGATAAGAACTCACAGGTTTGACAGATAAGTGCAACAGTGAACTGGAGGACAGCATAAATGAATGTAAAGCGGAGGAACTGAAGATTGACATGCCTGAGGATGCTGGTAAGCAGGTGAAGGATGAAGCAGAAGAAAGTGATGATCAGAAAGTGGAGATGGATTATGTAGAAAGTGATGATGATGATGACGATGATGATGATGATGACGACGACGTGATAGAGACGACTCCAGAGATGGAGGATGCATCAGTGATCAAATACAGCGTGAAAACAACGCCATACTTGCAAAGGTGAGCCGGTCAACTTTGTCTTCGCAAATCTATTCAGTTGATTATTTGAGCCACTTCGTTCTTAACTCTTACAAAATGATTCTCTCAACATTTCAGTGTCAGAAAAACAATTGAAGGCGAGGTCGGCACGAGTGCATCCAGGAGAAAGAGCAACATTAATGATCTCAAGTTTCTGACACCTGTGCGCCGCTCCTCCCGCATCCACAACAAATCCAGCCAGCTGCCCAAGATGCTCGTCGATCACGATCCCTGCGTGTCATCGCTGGCTGAGCTGGTGAAGCTGGATGATAATCCTAACGCCTACATCTACAGAAAGAACACTGCACTCGTCGCGGATCTCCCGGACGAGTCCAGCCTCTAAAGAAACCTATATTTGTACTATTTCTAAGGGGGGGGGGTGTATTCAGCAATGCTTGGTACTCAACCTAATTGAGACTTTAAAGATGATTTTAATATTGAATTGTCCTAATATGAAATATTTTACTGTATTTATGTTCATGCTGTCCTGCTTTGTTTCCTTGAATACTAACTTTTCTAAAGTTAACACTTTACGACAATTAAACACTTTTCTGAAGTTGTCTTGAAATGAAGTCTTGAGTGCATCTTTTTATAGAACCTATGTAATAAATTGAAACTGTCTTCCATCTATGAAGTGAGCAAGAGTTAAAATTATGATAAGTAACCCTACATTCTGGCAGCTAATTGGCTGTTGTTCACTGATGTCGGACCATCACATTTCAGAGCTTCCAGAGTAGCTCATGGATAATTTGTTCCCTGGCAGAAAATGAGTGGGGAGACTAAAACGAAAGTAAATCCATTTTCTTGCTTTCCATATGAACTATTACCTGCTCAAGCGTAGTTGGTCAGCAGTAAACTACAAACATTTTTGCTCCTAGCCTACTGTTCAAAGCGTGAGAAACAAGAGGATCGGGCAGCCGACAAAACTGATCCAACTGAATACATTTCAGTGATTGGGAAGAAAAAAAAAAAAAAAGACACTCAGTTGTATTCCGATTTAATCCCACTTTAATTGACCACATTGTAAAAATTCAACCGCTCACAAATGACCACCTCTTGGCAAAATACACTTCCTAGATCAAACTGGACGTTTTGACATCTCCCTCTGATCCCAGATGAGATGTTTCATTATAAACAAAATTTAAAAAATGAAAATCATCTATAAAGAAAAAGGAGACATGTGTGATGCCATTTTCTTCCCCCAAACAAAAGGCATATAAAAAAGGTACTCTTTTCCCGCTCGACTGCTGACCACAGAGGAAGGCGTTCAGTGCGCTTAAAGGCCGTTTTCACTGCTGTCTGTGCACCTTATGTCCTTGAAAGACCCCGATTGTCCAGATCTTTCACCTAAAGAACAGGAGAACACTTAGCTTAGAAAGTTCTGTTCTGAAACTGATTTTAGATGTTTACACAGTTTAACTTTAAACTGTGGAAAGGTCACTTTATTAAAAAGACGAAAAACAAAAAGCCCGCCCTCAAACAAACTAATCTTTGAGTGATTTAAAAGGTAAAGTCACAAGAATTTGCATTAATCAGTAAACTTAAGCTTTTATAGTTTAGTCATATAACATTTCATTAAATTAAAAACAATGTTTACTATAATGTAAGATAAGCATGTGAGAAGCTTGAGGCAGTTTTAAGCAATAATTCCCCTCATATTCTAATAATCAGAAAAACAAAGTGATAAAAACTGAAATGAGTAAACCTACAATGGAAACAATCTGGAACCAAACACTCAACATGAAAATACAGAACTATAACAACTGTTATAGAGACAAAGTTAGCTTGTTTACCTTGTATATCCTAACCAGCCAGTGCTCTGTTGTGTAAGCCTCCTCCAGTACATCCAGTTCAAAGTCTTTGTTCCCAATCTCGGCATTCCTCACTCTGTCATAACCAGGTGGGCGCTCTGCAAAAGAGGGAACCAGAATTAATCAGAAAAACCACTGGCTGTGTATTTGTTTTGTTTTTTTAATTTCTGAATCACATTCCTCCAGTTGGAATTTAAGAGGCTCATATAAAGTGATAAATAGATCAGACTAGGGGTAGAAGGTACTAGAAGCACTCACTGGCCTCTGTGTAGACCTGGCCAAAGCGGTAGTAACACATCTTGTACATGAGGCAGTTAAGCAGGACTGGCGAGCCCTCGCGGTCCACCCTGAACTCTCCGGTGGGAGTGTAGTAGTCGTGCTCCTTGATATGCTTGCCGGTGTCTGTACTTCCTCCAATACGGACCATCCACAGAAACTTGTTGATGTCTGTCATGCAAACACATACACCAATTAGAAAGGTGCTCATAACCGTCCAAACAGCAATGTCTTACTTCATGTGCTGAATGTTTAATGAGTTGACAAAAAATGGAACTCCTAAAATTCAATTTCACTTATTTAGAAGCTTAAAAACACAACACCTTACGTGCTGCACTAGTTATAAAGTGTTAGGCGGCGTACCATCTGAAGAGTAGCCCGTCAGCCCTCCAAAGATGACCAGAACATAACTGACGTCGAGCTCTCTCATAATCTCGTAGGCCCTTTCCTCTGTCGATGCCATGGCCTGCAAAAGAAACGGCAGCATGGTCAGCACAGCAGCATTTCATAGACAATTTCACCTTAAAGGTCACCCAGCTCACCTGTCCAACTCTGGAGATGTGAGTATTGTTCCATGTGTTGTTGTCCACTAGAATGGTTCGATTAGCCATGGCAGTTATCTGATATCCGTAATCCCACCATGACATGACTTTGGCATCCTGGATAAATGGTAAATGGTAAATGGCCTGTATTTATATAGCGCTTTACTAGTCCCTAAGGACCCCAAAGCTCTTTACATATCCAGTCATCCACCCATTCACACACACATTCACACACTGGTGATGGCAGCTACATTGTAGCCACAGCCACCCTGGGGCGCACTGACAGAGGCGAGGCTGCCGGACACTGGCGCCACCGGGCCCTCTGACCACCACCAGTAGGCAACGGGTGAAGTGTCTTGCCCAAGGACACAACGACCGAGACTGTCCAAGCCGGGGCTCGAACCGGCAACCTTCCGATTACAAGGCGAACTCCCAACTCTTGAGCCACGATCGCCCAACATAGGATAGGAGAAATAACACTCAGATACTCAGATGGGAAATCTGATCAAACGGCTGTGACTGTTGATCACTCATGACAACGATCTATAGTTTAATGATCAACCTTTTCTTCCTCACGTGGGATTAACTGACCTCAGGTGTGTTGTGGCGGAGCCAGTAGTAGGCCTCTCTGAAGTCATCAAAGATGATGCGGCTGCCGTCACCTCCACGGGCTGACAGGACAATCGATGGAGAGGAGTAGGCTTCGCTGGTCACCCAGGTAGAGTGGAACGTGTACGTGATGAGGAAGAAAGCCATTACCAGAATCATCCCACTGGCAACCTGGTAGGTTTACACAGACCATGTCAACATGCTTTTATATTCATTATTACTACACTTTATTTGGGATCAGGTAGTTTAAAACCAGGAACTGGGCCACTTAACGGGTAATGGAATAAATTGAGGGAGTGTGAAATAAAGAATGGGAGGAGATTTCTCTGATCTTTGAGTTTTGTCTCAAAGGTGAAAACAGCCAAATACTCAAGTGAGAAAGTGTAGAGAGAACCGATAAAGTGGATCTGCTAAAGTCTCATTTGTGTGTTTAATTCCCTCTAGTGAGTAACGTTGTTGTTGCACTTATAATTTTTGTGGGAGTGTCTGCATTGCTCTGCAGGCACAAGTAAAATGGAGTGCTTATGTTGACTTGGAGCAAACAAATTTTGAACAACATTTACTGACACTGAGACGCACGAAGGAGGAAACACTGAGTCTATACATTTTGTCAACAGCACATCAGGACTGCCAGGATACTAACATTAGCACAAACTAGATGCAATTGCAGCAAATTCCATTTTGTTTTATAGAGGTCTCATCTTTGTGCTGTCAACACACTGAGGTCACACTGCATATTACCATCGAGCAGATCTATCATAGCTGTTGAGATCTGTGTAAATGCATAGTTATATTTCTTGGCAGGTGCAGGTCAGACTGGTGTAGCTTTGCACCCATCGCTACACTGAAAAATCATCTAAATCATGAGGAAGAATCTCAACTAAACACACGTTTTTTTAATTTATTTGGTCAAGGTTGTGAACCTTCAACAATGCAGTGTACCTATCCCACAATTGTTTGTAAACCTAACAGTAATTATACAACAATTCACTTTTAGGTGTAGTATCTGTTTCAAGTTGCATGAAATATCAAATACAAGAAGAGAAGAAAAGGTTTGTGTTCTCTTGGACAAGATTTTAAACATGAAAATCAAGACTATAAAACACTGAGCTGAGAGCTTGACAATGATGGATTATTTAAAATAATCAGTAGTTCTTTTTTTTTTGTACAGGTTCAACCTGTCCGAATGCACAGATTTCATGTCACAACACGACCATGGCATAACAAAAGTCACTGTCAGCACCTTACACAGCAAGCTTATCCTGTCAGCCAACTCACCTCATTTTTGATTGGGTAGGTGGAATCCTGCTGCTTCTTGCTCTTTTTGTCTGGCCGGCTGACGTCCAAATTCTTCATGTAAGTGGTTAGAACCTGGGACACGCCGATGCCTGACAGGATGCACATGACCGGAGCGAGTACCAGCATCAGACGCACCTGAGGAGGAAACAAGCAGTGCAGTTAAAAAACAAAAACAACCAACATATGACACAGACGGGGCGCATACAACATCCTAGACACCATTTCTTGTTTGCTTCGGTTACATTTAATGGTGTAAAAGTGATGCCATCAGGTTGCTTTTAAAATCCCAGAAGCAAACAACTGTCTCAGATGGCATGTGTAACACACACACACACACACACACACACACACACGTTTACAGAAAATAAAAGAAGGGCATTTAGGCAGCAGTACCATGACAGCTGAGAAGTACATGCTGGTGACGCCGTACATGATGATGAAGATCCTGGCATCAGACAGGTTGTTAAAACAGTAGTACAGACCGACTGTAAGAAGAGAAAGGTAAACTGGAATGAAATATAGAGTGATTACAGAATATTAAGCCAGTGCTACGCTGTGCTTTTGCTGCCTTGCCTGGGAACATGAAGACTAGGAGCTGCAGATCAAAGTAGTATGAGGACCAGGTGGTAGGCTGGTGCTCGGACACAGAGGCGATGATGGGGATATTGTTCTTGGCATAGGAAGGGTCCAGCAAGGAGTAGAAACGCCCGGTCCACGGAGAGATTTTACCTGACAGAAACGTGCTTATCATGTCACGTCAAAAGCTTTTAGAAAGGTTTTCCCATTCATTACTGTTATTGTTAATCCTCTTACCTGTCAGCATGAGAACAGCACCTACAGACAACAGGATAAAGCCCACCAGAGAGATGACGCTCTTGAACAGCACCTCAAATTGCTGAGCATTGAGTTTGCTGCGCAGGTAGTCCACAAAAGCATGGATCTGGCACAGACCAAACACGCCAAAGGCTGCCATGTGCTCTGATGACTGCACCGGCTGGTAAATGAAAAAAGGGAGACAAGGAACTGAACAGTGTGATACAAAGCAAAGTGAAACTTCTCATCATGAGAATATCACTACTGTTTAATCTTTAACAAAAAAACATCCTGGAAGGAGGGTGTGTCAGGTGATGAAATGAGATTGTTCTTTTTACCTGGAAACCAACAAAAGAGATTTGCATGGAGAGGATGGTGCCCAGGCAGTAGACTGTGCAGTAAGCCACATATATGCGGTGTGAGAATCGGCCTGTGAGCATCAGAACCAGGACGTGGAGGGGAATAAGGTTGATGAGGAACACGTAGCCACCCCAGGAGGAAACCTAAATGCACACAGAGACCATTTCATGACCAAAGTCACCTCGTAATGCACTCAGTACAACATGCAGATCAGCTGCATCTCCTCACCATGTAGAAGTAAGCCAGCGCACACATGGACGACCAATACACTGAGCCTGTTTTCACAGCCTTGATCCACATGTAGTAGGTCAACAGCATGCAGAAGATGGCAATACCTGAGCAGGGAGGATCATTTTCTTATTATACTGTTTTGCACTTTCGGTGTATATCCTCTAATGCTACAGCTTTACTTTCATTATTGACTGAATATATAACATAGTTTACCAGGGAAAAAGCACTTTCTGACTGATGAATAAAATGAGCAGCCACTGAGTTTCTGTTACCTTCATTATCGTAGGAGCCAGCAACAGAACGAGAGATGTAACCAGGCACCACTGCAATCATGGCAGCTGCCAGGAGCCCAGCACCTGCATCCTGAAGAGACAAAAACACACTTAGTTAAAACTAGTGTAGGTTAACACCACAGTCCTGCAATAAAGAGTCTTTACCATGTTCAGTTTTGTTCTAACAGTCTTAAGCCACTTTCACACACTTTCATTTAAGCTCTGTGGGAGCTTAAGTCTGAGAGGGAGAAAGGACCCCCTAATGGTCCTCTACCTAATCACATGAGCCAAGGTGTGAAAATGGGTGTGGGTCACAATCAGCCAAGGTTTTGGGTGAGCTCATTGGGAAACCTGGCCCCACCCTATCATGTGATTTCCTGAGGTCAGATGGCCCAGGATGTGAGTAGGTGTTAAGGCGTCTGGGAAGGATCTCAAAACTGGATTATAGATGGCAGACAGTTGGTGTCGTAAACCACCGCCTCTGTTTTCCTGTAACATGATTCTTAATGAACAATGTGTCTGTGTTATAGGGTGATTTTCTTTTTACCTTCAGCTCCTTGGTTAAGTGGTACGTGACTATGGCGGTGAATGAGGAGAACAGGGGAGCCAGGAAGACGCAGACATTACGGATGTCAATTGTGATGTGGAAAAAATGTAGGACATGGTACAGGACAGCAGACGTGATCATCAGTCCTGGAGAAAGAAAACAGAAGCACACCATCATAATTTGACGTGAGCCTTCAAAAACTCACGTAACACACAAACTGCTCCACACGACAGGAGAATCTTACGACAATTTATGGTCTTACCCGGATAAATGGTGCCACCAATGATCCTCCCCAGAGGATACCAAGCCCTGTCATCAAACCAGTTGTGAAACTTATAAAATCCTTCTTCTGCCAAGAAGCGGGTGGTACGGTAGTTGAAGTACCTGGTTGTGACATTAAGGTGAAGGTGAGACAGGACTCTTCAGGAGGAAAAACTATTAATGTAATGAATGATGATGCAGACAGTACTTACGGGTCAAACTCATGGATGACACTTTCAAACCTCAACACGGAGAAGAGCCTGGTGGAGAATGCTGAGGAGGGAAAAGAAAGATTACATGGATCATTGTGATGTGTGTGTTGTATAGTGTTGTCCATGCTATCATATTCAGCGAGCAGAGGACTCACAGAGGACAGCGGCCATAGACAGGATCAGTAGCTTCAGCAGCGTGTCCTGTTTCTCATAGGACAAACGCAGGAAGCCCAGCTTGGTCATCTTGGCGAGGTTAGGGAAAGCTACCCGTACTACCTAATGGGAGAAAGACAATGGTTCTAAGCACAATAGAAAAGGCACTACAAATGCACTTTTAGACATATGTTTATGCATGTATAAAAATCCCGCGGAATATGTTTCCAAGTCAGGTTCTAAGAAACAGAATCAGCAATCCAGATGTCAGGAGTTAACTTCCACGTCCAGCCCAACCACATAAGGCCACGCACTAACGTGTGGCGTCACAAAGCAGGAAGTAGACACTCTGGAAACCGTTTGCATGGATTTGTGCCCGTCTATTTCACATGTGCATTAAAAAGGTTTTACGAAAAGTGTCGAACCACTAAGCTCCAACGAGCCCTCATGCTTTCAAGACAGCACCACTATCAGAACGAGCCTCAAGTGCTGACAGCTAACCCACATCACCGAAAGAGCAAATGAACGGCAGCTAATACGGTTAAACCAGATCTCAACAACTGCACATATAAAGTGCATTCAGGCATAGTTGTAGTTTGTGCAGCGTCTTATTGCTAGTTAGCGTCAGGCCGGCTTGCATCCACTTCAAAGTGTGTTAGTTGCTAGGCTAACCTGCTAGCCTCTTTTTAATGAAAACCACAGTCACGCGCCAACTCCCTGGCTTATTCTTTAAAAAGAAGTATCTGCATCTCCTTCATATATAGCAACAGAAAATAAAAACTGGTAGTCCTGGAAAAGCTAACGCTTTTTAATATGTAATCTTCAGACACTTACCCGCTCCGCTCCTGCTACTCACTTTTCACACACAACCCTCACCAAGAGCTAATCCCGCCCCGACTAGAACATACTGCGTGCTTATTGGTTATGTGTCATTCAACGTTTTATTTTCTCGTATCTTATTGGTTCTTTGGATGTCAATCAGATTTTGTTCCTTACCCCGCCGCTGTAGTGTAGTGACGTGTCCTTACCGAGAAAAGAACACAGCCCCCTGTTGGTTGAAAATACTTTCACCTCATTTCGTTGGTGTAGATTCATTCTCATTATTTTTCACGTTGTTTCCTCTTACAAATCAACGTGTTACTTTTGAGTAAAGTTTTTCTTTCTCTCTCTATTAAAATAAAACTGCCCAAAAATAATTAATCCTCCCACTGTATCTTTTGGTGATCGGTTAATCACAGGTCTTTTTAGCTCAATCAAGTACAAAAGTCCATCTGCATCTGTGTTAAGCCAGTTTTCAAAACATCTCTGATACCTTTCTGTTAGATGCCTGAAACATTTTTTTATCAACCATGAACAATTTGGAGTGCAACCCAAGGACCTAATCTGATTTTCAGTGATATAAATCATTTATCTATCCTTATCTTTGCAATGCTGAGTTTGAAATGTGGTAGAGAAACAAAAAACACAGAAACACAAGAGCTCAAATATTGAATACTGACCAATTTTATTCAAATTAGAAGTATTACTTTTACAAAACCTCACTCACAAATATCAGTCTGCACAAACACTATGCTCTTCTTACAATAATTGCACACTGTTTAAAATCATGGCCCCGCTCCACATCCACGAGCTCTGATGAGACAAAGGTTGGGGTGGGGTCACTGTGTGGCGCTGGGCTTCTGACTGAACATTCAGGAGGTATTAACATTATGTACAGCACAAATAACCAAACAGCCAATGATATTTGGGGATCAGTTATATTTGCATCAAGCTCTCTTTAAGGTGCAAGGGGCACTACAGCAAGCGAGTCGAGGCTGATCACCCGTCTGTTGTAAAGCTACGAGCTACATGACTCCTTTGTGACAGAGCTTAGCGTTGAAGTGGTCAAAGTAAAGTTAAAGATGCAGCGGTTTGGCAGTGTCGTCTCATCTATCAATACACTAAAAGCTCTAATGAAGCTTGCCCTTTGCCGGTGTAGCCGTGTGTATTGTGACATTAGACAGCAGAATCCAGACTTTTTATTTTTGGGATGGGACGCAGAGGAACAGTTATGTCAATGCACACAAGTGAATTTCTGGTTGATTTCCGTTACAAAAAGGTCACTCTGCCTTTTAATAGCAGCTCCTGAAACGATGCTTGTACTCTACTGAAAACAAAGCTGTGGGGATTTCAAACTAAAAAGCCTCCCTTTATAACTGTACAAGGTTGCAGACGGGACTGTGAGGAGAGCAGAATTTAATAGAGAAACACGTCCGTGTGCAAGAAAGTGTTGGATCTGTGAGGGAGGAATGTGACTTCTAAGAAAACACACCTGTGCTTTGCTTCTGAACACAAAAAAGCCCCTTCAAAGAGAAAAATATCCTTCTTTAGTCACGTTTACTTAAAGAAATTAAAACTTTGTGATGTCTTGTGCTGTAATTTATTAAAAGGAGAGTCACTCAAATGGCACATTATGCAAAGAAAGAAAGAAAAGTAAAAAGAAGTCTGGATCTTAGTATTTAAAGTGTTTTGAGTGTGAGGCACAGGTCAGTCGATTTTTGTGTCACACAGAAAAGGTGGATAAAAATGAGTAACTGAGGCGGCACAGATTACACAAAAACATGTAAACCCTTCGTCCTGAACCACATGAACCAGCTGAACTCATCTTCATTAAGGGCGATCCTTCTAGAAAAAGAAAAAAAAAATAAATTTTCAGTGAAACCGCTTGTTGGTGACTATCCTATCTCCTTCACTGGGTGGGCAGCAGCCTCTGGCGGGTCGGGGAGGTGTGAGGTGTTGACAGCCTCTCTGTGGAGGCAGATGACGTCAGTGATGACTGCAGGTGGACAGTCTTGTGGAAAAGCTTGTTGCTGATCAGCACGACCAGGGAGAAGAGACGCAGCTGGAAGTGGCTGGAAGAGTGAAATCGACATCAGTCACTTGTGAAATAGATCCTTTTATTTATTGTTCTTACAGTGTGTTGTTGGACACTCACTACAGCTTTGTTGGTGTCTTTGCCTCATTAGCACTGATGATGAACAGAGGGAAAAGGATGGAGAACAAGCAACCGCTGCATAGGAAACAAAGATAGCATTTAAAAACCATTAAAAACAGAGCAGAAGGTCCAAATTCCAGATTCCTCTCTATTAGAAAGTTCTGACATGTTTGTGACCATTCACTATATTTATTTATAACTAATTACTCCTTTGTAATATATTGTAATTATAAATAGTGGAGTTCCTCTCCTTCTCAAAGTGAAGGGGATGAGCAGACCGTTTCCTGAGGAAGCTCAGGAAGCTTTAATGAGTGCAGCAGGATGGTGGAGATCTACCAGTCTGTGGTAGCGAGTTACATCTGTTTTGCTGTTATATGCTGGGGAGAAGGGTCAGCAACAGACCCAGAGATGCTGGAACCATCACTGACCAGAATCTGGAGGCGTTTGAGTCAGTGAGGTTTAGGAGGTCGCTGAACAAACTGCTCTCCATCATGGACAGCCCATCTCTACTGCGCACTTCTGAGGCAGCACAGCTCCATCTCCCTCAGAATAATTCAACAGCGTTGCCATAAAGAACTCTTCCGGAAATCATTCCTATCATTATCTATAAAACTGTACAGTAACTCCTCCTTGTTACGTGTGAACACACCTGCCAGGCATCAGTGTGGACTCTGATGTTTGCTATTTGTCATTGCCATACTCTGATGGAGATGAGACAGCATAAAGGGTGGAGGTAGAAAACTTGTCCCGGTGGTGCTCAAGAAATAACCCGAAGCTGAACGTCCTTAAAACATAAGAACTCATAATGAACTTCAGGAGACACAGACAGGTCCACCTCTCATTATAAACGCAGAACAGGTGGAATCTGTCTCCACCTTCAGTTTTCTGGGCACGCCACATCTCCGCTGATCTGATCTGGACCCACAACACCAACGCGCTGGTAAAGAAGGCCCAACAGCAGCTGCACTTCCTCCTGTCCTGAGGAAGAATAACCTGGACCAGAAGCTGCTGCTGGCCTTCACCGCTCCTCAGTGGAGAGCGTGCTCTCCTACTGCCTGGGTGTTTGGTACACAGGGGACAATAATGAGAACAGGACGGCTGTACTGAGGGTAATTAACACTGCCCTAAAAATCACTGGCTGCCCTCAGCCACCCCTGGAGGCCATCACCAGATCCTCCTGTCTCAGGAAAACCAGGGCCATCCCATGTGACCCCTTGCACCCCGCCCAACAACTGTTTGACTCGCTGGTCGGCACCTCAGGTCAATCAGGTCCCACACCTCCACTCTCACAAACAGCTTCTTCCCCTGAGCCATTCGGACTGTTAACAAACACTATCCCCCCAC
>NW_005187500.1:1956236-1958366 GCF_000239375.1 Pundamilia nyererei
CCCTGGTTTAGAGGTTCCCATTGAATTCAGATGAGTCTGTGTCTGTATAGAAGCTGACAGAGGACTCACCATGGTTGAACCAGCGATACTCAAAGCAGTACAGGGAGTAGAGCAGAGACATGTGGAGGAGGCTAACCATCTGTCCAATAGCATCGATGGGGAAGAGACTAACAATCATACCCTGGAGGGCCACAAAAATACACACAGCGACACTCGTTGGAATAAAGTGAGAAACACAGGCAGCTATGCAGATTTGTTTTAAAGAAAGGATAAAATGTACCTGAATGAGGAAGAGCGCCTGGAGGAGGAGGTTAAAAAGCATGTCTGCGATGATCTTACTGACACTGGGGAATGGCTGAGCTTTACAGCCAGACACTTCAAATGCAAGGTCAGCTATGTCCTATAACACAGAGCAACGTAATGATATCAGTGTCACTGCAGCCAAACAGGAGGTATAACTGCTTTTAACTCTGTAATGGACATCTGACCCTGCTGGAGAAATGTTTTCCAGTTCTTATTTTCGAATATCATCCTCTCAAAATAACCACAACAAATGTTTGTCAGAAGTTCATCGACAGGTCTGAGCTTTTGTGATTTGGCATTATCGTGCTGAAAACAGCCCGGTCTTGTTTGACAAAGATGCCCTTTTTTAAGATCTTAATAGATTGCTCATTTCACATTGATTTTCAGCCTTGTATATTGTGCACAAAGACTTGAATTAATAGAGGGAATATTTGAATAATATTATGTGCTGTATTATTTTACATCCCATAGTGCTTCTGCTTTCTCCTGTCTCTTCATGTATCACCCTTTCTGCAGCTCTGTGATTGAGCACAGTTGGTTTCCACTTGCTCATCAGAGTCAGGAGTATGAGACTGATGAGAGTCGCCGGCAGCACCAGTGGGCCATTTCTCTGACAGTGTGTGGCACTGTGCTTGTTCCATCAGCCAGAAGAAGGGTGTGTGATTAGCCCTTTCTTGTGGAGGCAGGGTGATTAATCTGTTTTAACCATTAAAAAATACTTTACAATATTTTCGGTTTTCTGTTGTTGGTGTGGTAGTCACAAATTGATTCATATTCAGTTAGATCAAAGACATGATGCACACATGCCACTAGGTTCTGCTGAATCGGTGAGTGCTCTGGAGACCTCTTTCCTTTCCCTGGCTCATCTGCTCCTACGTGTGGAAATCACACCTGATGATGAGCTGGTAGTCTCCTCTGGTGGTCAGCAGTGTGGTGTGTTGGATGTGCTACTTCTGGTGTTGGGTTGATTAAAGTTATTTTTTTAAGCTGTGGGACCCTAGCATAAACCAATCACGACTTTCTTTACTGTGAGAAACATTATTCTGTAACTGTATGGTTGAGTTATTAAAAATCACGACCCCATTCTAACTTACCAGGATGCTCTGTTACACTGTTACTTACCTCTCGCTAAAGAACATAGTTATGAGGTGCACACAGCATTGCATAACTTCAGGGGGTTTTTATTACAACATTTTTTAGTTTGTAATAGTTGCTTTTATAATTTGCAAATAATCATATTTAGCTTTTATTTCCATTTTACACAATATCCAAATTTGTATTAAAAATAGTTGTACAGGAAAGACACCAAAAGTTTAACCTTAGAGTGTTTCTGTATAATTAAATGTCACATATGGCCTCATCCATGAATAGAAGCAACATCTGTGTCTACAGCTTCTTTATTAATAAAGCGCTGCAATACCATCTAACAACTGACTTTATTAAACACCAATGTTCCCTCTAATGTTTCATGTGTGTGAGCGAACACACAAACTCCCTGAGCGTCCCTTGGACCACTGTGAGCAACAGCAGACGTGTGCACTGTGGTCACGCCAACATCAAATCCATCCAAGTTTCATGGTTTATTAAAATAATCAAATTACAGCATTTACATTTATGTTAGACTACTTTTAATTAAGTGCTTTAGCCCACTTACAATGGAAATTAACAATAAATCTTGTTCATGACCTGTGCAGCATGTTAACACTATTGGAAGTAAAACTTGAACTCCAATTTTGAAAACAAAACTAACTTTTGTTTTTTAATAAAGCTCTGACTTGCTTGTCCTGTAACTCTCTGTCTGCAAAATACAGTAAATAATGACCAATG
>NW_005187500.1:1959025-1971358 GCF_000239375.1 Pundamilia nyererei
GGCCGATCAACACAATTTAAAAACTGGTATAAAGTCCACACTTTTCCCGTCAGTTGTTCCGTCTGTCCTGCTCACGTCTCCAATGGTTGTACACGTTGTCATTAACGTGGCTTCACTCCACATCAGCCACTTTGCTCGCTAAAACACCGGCATCGGCACATAAGGACGCTGTCATAGCCTGTCAACCACGTTGATTAGCTGCATATATACGAATGTGAATCTTTATTGGCTGGATTATGGGATAAGGTGGCATCGTTGTAATCCCATACGGGAGCAGCCAGTCACTCACTGACTAACACTACAAAACAGAATTGTTAAAGTTTTAATTTTAATTTCAATTCAGGTTAGATTTTTTTTTGTGTGCAACGCAGATTTTCTGTGCGCAATTGTGCACACGCGCAGTTTAGAGGGAACATTATTAAACACCCCTTCTTCTCTGTATCCTCTGTCTTTCTTTACATTTTGGGGCTATTTCTGATGAGAGAGCAGTCTGAACCATTGCAAAGGAAGAGTCAGCAGCCCTTGAGGCAGCGCTGGCTTAATAAATCTCAGCAGCTGACACTGATTCAGTATAGTCTACTGCGCTGTGAGCTAAAGTGGAATGCTACTACAGAAAATCGTACACCAGAAGTAATAACAGTCTCCGATGCCTGAAGGGGACAAAAAAGTTACCATCTTGTGTGCATGGTGTGGAAGTCTGATTTTAAAGAAGGGCCTGACCTGGAACCAGATGGCATTGACGATCTTGCTGAGGACAAACAAGGGGAGGACCCAGAGAGCACTGAAAACGGAGGTCAGGATGAACTCTAACCAGGACCACACACTGCCATGGAGGGACGGGTCACCTGGAGTAAAAACAGCTTTGTTAATTATCTGCTTCCCGTAACACACCGGAAAACTTGGTCCAGATTGAGCAGCAGCCATACATACCAATGATTTTTGCCGTGAGAGCCTGCAGGAGTGGAATAAACACCCGGTAAAAGAGAAACAGACTGAGCTGAGAAGAGAAAGAGAAATACCTTTGTTATTCTTTAACTTGTGCTTCCCTGCATAGCGTGGTTGTTTAACTTTGGTATTCAGCTTTGATACTTTAGTGGATAATGATGTTTCACATTTGAGGCAGTAACAGTTTAAGCTTACCCAGAACACTCCTCCATTCCAGGCACAGCATTGAAAAATCCTGCTGGCTACTTTGGGATCACTAGAAGAAAAATGAGCAACACTAATGTTTCACTTTCGCGTGACTTGATTTCATTGCTTCTAAACAAACTCCTGAGAACTGTCAGCGTGCTGCAGTTTGCAGGGTGGATATGATGATGGCCCCAACTAGATAACATATTGTAATTCACACATTATTATATTTACTAGTGAAGAAAACAAAATGCGACCAAAATGTGTTCGGGTGCTTACTTGTCCGGTTTGCGCTCCTCACTCTGTGCCCGTCTCTGTGCCAGGGCCCCGCTGGCCCTTCTCCTCCGCTGCTCTTCCCTTTTCTGCTGGATACGAGCATCCAGCTTGGAGATTGTTCCAATCCCCAATATGGAGTCCTTGATCCCCTGTAGAGCATAAATACAAAAAGAGACAGTCGGAGCATTTCTACAAGTATCTTCTCTGTAATGAATGATCCCCGTGAGGTCAGTAAAGAACATTTGACATTATTTCAAAGACAAATATTATTTCTGGAGGCTCTTGAAGTAACCCGGACACGTTCAGGCTGCACAGGTTCAAAGTATGGCTTAATAACACCGTCACTGGAGCCCAGCTGTAGTTACAGTAGTGCCAACTGTGCTTTGCATGGTCATGGCCACACATCTTAATCTTTGAAGTCAAACACTGTCAGTCTCATGGCCATGCAGTCTGGTTTTACCAACATTTGTAAAAGAATGAGTCATTCTAAAGACCTTACTGAATAATGCCTAAACATTGCCAATGATCTGCTGAATCAGTAACTGCAGAGCAACATCCACCTCTGGCATTAACATCAGCTCAAACTGTGTGATGCAAGCTTCATTGCATGCATTTCCATGGGTGAGCTGATGATGTCCTGATTTGACCAATGCCTGGGGTTTTAGGTTTTGTGAAGCCAGCTAATCCACAGAAAACCTGGCTATGATGAACTTGCTTCACAGTAAAGCCCTTTAGAGAAACATATGCAAACATTATTGTGTCTTTGGAGGTTTTGTCTGGTTGAGTTTCTCTTCTTCTTACACTTTAGTCACAGATTCAATTTCTGATGAGTATTTCTATGCACTCAGTGAGTGCTGAAACTGGAAACAACCTCGTGTTTGCACAGATGCATGGACACAGCAGAGGTTTCAACACAGTTTCTGCTGCATGGAGGCACCTCTCTCTGCTCGTTATGTCCCTACTGTGGATCCACATTGTGAATTAGCGTGACATTTGTTGAGTAGAGAAGCTGTTCATTTTGGCTCTGCACTGGACCGTTACTGAAGCATTAATGATGTTAAACAGTGTAACTTAAGAGGCAAAAAAGCTCTTTAAACTTAGAGCAAAGTTTCCAAACTTGTGAAATTGTTTTTATTGAATATGACTTGTGTTTCTGTACAAGCAGTTTTTCTGTCCCAGTGACCACTGAAATGATCGCTCGACTTTTATTTAGAAAGAGACTTAAAAACGAGAGTCTGGGCTTATTCCAAGATGTCGGCTGCCAAGTTTCAAAACTGGCTACTCGCAGAACTTTAACATCCAAAACTCTGACACCAAATGGATGGAACATACTATCTACATTAAGATTGCTAAATCATGTGTATGTCACAGAAATCAGTCAGAATTACGATCTTCAGCTCGCTCTTTCTACCGTTTCAACCAGCAGGGCTGAATGGGTCCATTGTTTTGAATATTTCTGTTTCAGTTTGCATACACTACATACTTGCACATTATGTCATAAATTATTTATGAGTGCAGTGTCTTTGTGTTTGCTAACCGTCGCAACATCGCGGAGGAAAGCCCTGACGCTGTCTGTCATCTCTGCACCAGCTGCAGATCCATCAACTGCAGAAGGAGGGGGGGCTGGTGACCTGGTGGTCCGCTCTCATGGCAGGGAGGGGCTCACCCAGTAACCTGCAACAAACCAAAACCCAAGGAAACAAAGTGAGGGGCTGAATGGAAAACCTTCAACCTTTGAAATGCAGATGCTAACAGCTCTTGCTACTTGCTTTGCTAAGACACACAACTGCTTGAAGACCTATTTTCTTGTGATTTTTGTTAACTCAACTGTCACATAATATTTAATGTTTTTACCTCTTCAATGAATCAGCTACCTGTATAACAAGCTTATCATTTGGCTTTTACAAACAGTAGCCTTTCTAAACCTGGTAGTTTTCCATGCACATCCATAAAAATAAACCTCCATTAGTTTGTGTTTTACATGCATCAGAAAAAGCCTTCTAATACTAAGAAAGTTCAACAATACAATGTTTGGCAAATTCTCTCAGAGTTTTGATATTTGGTCACCGTTTTTACTGTTTCACAAGCTGATGATGATGTAAGTCTTTATTTTAAAAACCATTATCAGCAACATTTGACATATAGATATCTATATAGATATATATCTTTCTAAAAATACCTGTCCGCACACTAAACACGTGCTCTTACAGAATACCTAACGAGTTTCATATAGATCACAACTTAATAACTTCTGGACAAAATCTATCAGCATCTAATGCCTTGCTAAGAGAAGCAAAGCTTATGTGCGTTTCATAAACGCTGCTATCGTCTTATTTGTTGCATGGTGACATTATACACCAGCGATGTCCTCTCCTTTGTCTTAAGATGCAAACGTTTGTCCACCTATTGTCTCTGTGCGATACTGTTTTATTCAACGCTAGCAAGCTGACTCAGTGGGTTAGCGCAAAAAAGATGATAACACACACTCAGGCTAACTGGCTCATTGTGGTCTGCTTAAAAATCCTCTAAAACTGGCATAATCTCATATATAGAGTTCAGCATGTTACCTATGGCCCTGTAATCGATGACTTTCGCTTCTTTAGTGTTCAACTAGCTTGTCTGTTTGTGATGCTAGCTAAATTATCGCTCAACAACTAATTTAACTGTAGACTTTTTCTTCCTGATAACGTCCATACAAATGATTAACAGACAGATAGAGCACACATTTAACAAAGGTCTGGTGCTTACCTCATGCGACAGCCACGGTGTTACAATAACTTGGGAAATTCTTTCTTTCTCTTCCTTAATGTAAACACAACAAACAGCATACAGCCACTGCCAGCAGCTAGGGCCGTGGAAAACAAATTGCGCAAGCTCCAACCTCGAAGGAGCATGGGAAGCGTAGTCCTCAATACTGGAAGGCGAAGACAGAAAGTGGAGTAAAAGCTCATTAAAATGCTAAGGGGTGTGTCCACTTTATGACGCATTTTATTGTGTGTCGAGCATTCATTACGTATTTATAATAAGTTATTAAGACGACAGCGATATTTTATTTTCTATATCTCTGATGTTATATGATTGTGAGAGAAGCTAGATAGCTTTGTTAGCTTTGTTATAAGGTTGCAGAATTAAGTTTTGCTGTGTTGCTATCGGCTCACGATGGAATAAAAGGAAATACATTTAGAACATATCCACATGCAACTGCAGCAGGTAGTGAATAAAGCAACGATTAGCATGACAAGATAAATGGAATTTTTAAATCTCACATGCAAAGTACGTGGTGTTAGAAAAATGCAGCACAGCTGGGCCTCGGGCTGTATAACAATGAAAGTTAGCATATTCAAATTCACGTGTGTGTTTGAAGTGAGGACGCCTTGGAGAGACCTCATGCAGAGAAAATGTGTGAAAGCCTGGGAACTGACTGAGGAGCAGATAAAGAAAGGTTGAGGTTATGGGTGGAGGTAAAAGACTAAAAGCTGCAGCACATATGAGCTTGTAATTGAAATGGAGAAGCTGCAGTGGGGCAGAGAAAGAGCAAGCTGCGTTTGAAACGCTGACCTAAAGCTCCTTAAATACCTGCAAAGTGTCTTTTTTTGAAGCACTGACAACTTCAAGGACGAATATAAAGCTAAAGAAGAGGCCTACAGTCAATTATTTAAAAATACTACAACAACAAACATAACTAATGCAAAATGTGTTATGATCAATCTTAAATTCGATTTGATTATTTTAATAAAGCGCCCAAGAACTTTATATAAATTTGGAATGTAAATATGGGAGTTTTATTATAATAACTTGATAAGGAGCCATTTCTATCACAGAGACATAAACAGCATATTGCTTAAAACTGAAAATGCAGTGTTGTCTAGCTGCTCCACCTTTGTAATGATGGTGGGTCCGTGTATAACATATGAACTGTGGCCAGACATCGTCTTCTTTTATAAATTAATCCACTGCATACTTTCCTAAAGAAGGGAAAGAAAGAAAGCAATGAAGCAGCATTCCTTAGTTTTTAGAGAATTCCACCAGCTCTTGTGGCCATGCAGATAATTCCAGGTCATGACAATTATTTAGGAACCTTCCTAAATAAAACTCATTAAGAGTTTGAGAAATTTTATGAGTGAGTGTGTTTTCACAGTGGAAGAGAAAGAGCACACCAAAAAGAAAAGGAGAGCAGGTTTACACACGTGACTCTAACAGCTTCTACAGCTGCATATTGAAAATCGACACGACCACTAACCACCACAAAGTTACGTGTGCAGGGCTATTCCGACTATGAAGCCAATAGAAACAATTAGCTGTAGCTAGTGGCTCTAACAGCTAACCCTGGTTTGTCTTCCTTTGCTGAGGAGCACAAATAATCATCTTTTCTGTCTTGAAACCAGAGCAGTAGCAACTAAAGTTGAAAAAACGCATCAGGAAAGTATTTACAGGGGTCATAAGATAAGGGATCGAAGAGCCATTTCCCACTTACAAGAGTTGCTGCTTGCTGGCCACTAGCTAAGTCATATATGAGTGTTGTGGTGGTACAGAGCTTGTGGGAACCTGGGTGGGTCGTGAGTGGCTGGGAGAGGTTAAGAAATGTACAGGCCTGTGTAGAGTCTATTGGACTACTAATGGCACTTAAAGGTAGGGATAGTAGAGGCAAACAAAACAAAATACCCCATTTCAACATGTGTCAAGTGAAGAACATGAACTGGGCACCACTGTGGGGTTGTTATGGTCCCCAGCACATGTAGAAATAAGGACCAACTCCATAGAATGAGTTATGAATGACGAATGAAGGGCAGCAATATGCAATTAGCTCCACACATCTAGACAAGTTTCAAAAGAAGATAAAATAATGAACACTTTGGAGATATGATATAACTTGCCGCATTCCTCATTATTTTTATATTTTAGACTAGACACTATTTTTAAGATGGAAGAAACTTTTTCAGGATTAAATGTTTTCATTTTGTTTGTTGTTTTTTCTGGTAAAGCTCTAAAAAAAGAAGAAAAGAAAAAGGAAGCTGTGTAGTAGTTCTTACAAGCCAAACAATACCGAAGACAAACCCTGCTGCTAATGAGGTGAGTTAGATTTCCATGGCTCCGCGCAGAGGCACTCCCACGAGGCGGTGCACTGTTCAGACCAGCATCATGCGTTCATCTGCACACAGATGCTGCTGTGAACTTAACTCGACTGTTGCTTATGTTGCCAGAAGGGATCTCGCTCTCCATCCATGGTTGTCCTCAGGATAAGAAATGTGCACAAAAGGAAATATGCACTCATCTGCCTGTGCATTGCTGGATTCATCATGTACAGATATCTTGGGTAAGTTCTTAAAATGTTACGTATGTTCCAGTAAGAGGTTGTTGTTTTCACCTCTAATGCAACGATTCAGCTTGATGTAGTTTTCACAGACACACAATTCAAACAGTCTCAATAGTAATATTGTTTGTGTGGCTTCTATAACAGTACAACAGTGTCATTGTATTACACACAGTTTGACGGTTGTCATAAGAAACTTTATTTATTTTGGGAAGTGAATAATAAGAAACTAATGGATGATGAAGAAAATGTAAAAGAAGCCCTTATGAGTTTACTGAAGTCTGATGTCCTCCTGCTCAACTCAAGACATCTGCAAATTCCTGCCAAGCATGTCATGTGGTCAGTTAGAGTACAATAGCCTGTGTTAGGCATTAAGTGACTGTGACACACTGAGTGGAACTCCTCTTCCAGCATGTCGGAAAGGGGGAGGAGGATGAGCCGAAAGGTCGGCTTGTGTGCCAACACGTCCCAGTTCACCCTCGAGGGAGAGCCCTTCCGCATCATTGGGGGATCCATCCACTATTTCCGTGTGCCCAGGGCCTACTGGAGGGACCGCCTGATGAAGATGAAAGCCTGTGGGATTAATACCCTCACTACGTACGAACACTGCTCCAGTGATTGAGTTTAGAATCACAAGCACTGTCACTGCTGAATGTTAACTGTGGGCGCCCTCCATCCTTGCAGATATGTGCCGTGGAATCTGCACCAGCCGGAAAGAGAGGTTTTTAGCTTCCAGACACAGCTGGATTTACAGTAAGGAGAATTTTCTTTTATGATTAATCACCACACAGCATCCTTCACACCACCTTCCTAGCTTCTCTAACAATATTACCTGCTCTAAGGTATTTTGGATATATTCTTCATTTTCTCCTCATCATCTAAGTCCTCAGTGCTCAGGGGAGATGCTAGAGGCAGAGAGTCCCACCTGACAACAGCAGCATCTCCATAACAAAAGCAGCTTATCGAGCAATTAACTGCACAGCGATGATAAGCGAAGAGAGAGGTCCTGCCTCTGCCAGTGTTGTTGCCAGGCACTTTTCAAACTCACCAAACAATAAGAAATGGAGCCTCACTGTGAGTCTAAACTTTGGGTTTGCACAGGAAAAAGTTGCTTGTTGATTTTCTTTTCTGTTTGGATTTCAGAGCCTATATCAGTCTTGCAGCCGAGATGGAACTGTGGGTGATTTTGCGTCCAGGACCCTACATTTCCTCTGAGCTGGATCTAGGAGGACTGCCGAGGTAGTCACGGTGTTCTCTGTATGTAGGTTTATGTAGAAATTCAGAATTTTTTTGTGTGTATATTCATATGGTATGAAAAGGGACGTTAGTTTAAACTGCAAGTCTGTTCAGTGCCTGTCCTGAGTAAATAGATTTGTATTTAAGTGAATTTAACCGGACAGCACAAGAGTTACTTGATCTAACGCACAAAGTGCCATTTTTGCTTTCTGAATGAAATCAGGGTGGAAGAGTCGCATCTTGTTTAAAGTAAAGGCTTGCTCAGTGTCTCAAGCTTTGTCCAGTATTTTAGACTGACTGTGGCTCTGTTGTTAAGTGTTAACTGAGCATGTTTTCTATGTCTTTGCAGCTGGCTCCTCCAAGACAGCAGCATGAGACTGCGGACGACGCACCCAGGGTTCATTCAGGCTGTCAACACTTTTTTTGACAAGCTGATACCAAAACTGGTTCCATTGCAGGTCAGGCTGGAAACATACCAGCTGAAGCAGAGTCTGTTAATCTTTTTAATTAAAAAAAAAAATGCTTGTTTGTGTTTTTTTAGTTCAAGAAAGGAGGTCCAATCATTGCCGTGCAAGTGGAAAACGAGTATGGCTCCTTTGCAAAGGATCAGAGTTACATGCTTTTCATTAAAGAGGTGACTACACATGAAACTTGATGGCATAGAACGGATCAATAGGATTATTTTCACTTCTTCCTTTGTGTTTTATTTTGAAAGGCTCTGCAATCCAGAGGGATCAGCGAACTGCTGCTCACATCAGACAAGCACAAAACGTTAAAGTCTGGGGGTGTGGATGGAGGTATATTAATAATCACACACCTAAACATAAACATGCACACACACAGTTAACCTAATCTCGTGTAGCCCTCAGGACAGTGAAGCTTCAGAAGCTAAATCAGAGAAACATCCAGGAGCTGACTGCTATCCAGGTGAGTCTCACCTTTCCACATCACTTGTATCCATCACTGATGACAGTAAGGAGATGCAAGCTGACTGTGTGCGTGCTGCTTTTCAGCCCAACAACCCCACCATGGTGATGGATTACTGGACCGGCTGGTATGATATCTGGGGAGAGCTCCACCATGTGCTGCCCCCAGAGGGTAAGGAGGGTTCTCTGTGCTGCTAGTGGCATGTTGCTCCCCTGCTATTCATAATCAACCTGGGTGGTCTAACAATGGAGTGTCGCTCAAGGGAGTCTTCATAATTCAGCGAGGTGGTAAAAGAAGCGTACACATCCTTCTCTTAGTATCTCTGAAAGCCAATGCTACATAGTGATGTTACATTAGCAAAAAACAGGCATAAAGTGTCTTGTGCAAATTGAATTCTTCTTATATTTTATAAAATGAAAAGAAAAATATTGTGGAAATCATTGCTTGTAGTTATTTTATTAGTCTTTCATTCGTTTTTATACATTTGTGTGCAGCTTGTGCAGTGAAATACAAATCGGTCTAAATCTCCTGCTTCAGAAACCAAATTTGGAAATTGAAATCTGTTGGGTTTTTGTCTTATAATTACTGCTTTAAAGCAAATTTGTTTTAAAAACAGTCGTTTACATCAACCAAACCAGTAAACATGGAAAACCTGCTTGTGAAAAGAAATTTGGATACAGCCTATTATTGTCTGTCCCCTCTGATACATCTGTTTCACTAGTGCTACTCTATCTCCAGTTCCTCTAAACTGCTGTAAATGTGCTTTCTTTCTCACCCCAGTGTAGATTTTTGCATGAGAAATGGCAGCTACATGCTCACAGTGGACATGCAAATGTCAGGGTCGTGCTGCTTTTGAATGAGTCACTTACGCATTTAAGAAAATGAGTCAGAAGAGTTTCGGGATTCAAAATTTGTATTTGCATGAATCCATTATTCTAAACACTGTGAACACGTCTCATTTCTTGTCAGATATGGTATCCACTGTAAGGGAAATTCTGAGGAGAGGCATGTCTGTCAACTTGTACATGTTCCACGGAGGATCCAGTTTTGGCTTCATGAGCGGAGCACTCGCCAATCCCTCATACAGAGCTTTAGTCCCCAGCTATGGTTGGTTCCTTTGTACTGTGCTCAGTCTCAAATAGACTCTCATGCAAATTCACAAAGACGTTTGAGTGATTAATAACTGCCGTATGAGAGCTGGAAAATGTCGTGTTCTGTACTGTTGACCTTAACACCCAGCAGGTGGCAGCAAATGACAGTTTTCGCACACTGTTGATGTTCCGCAGATTATGACGCTCCTCTGTCTGAATCTGGGGAATACACTTCAAAGTACCATCTTCTCAGGGATTTACTTTCCCGATACAAAAACAGTAAGAAAAACACGAGATATGCAGCACATTATTACATTCAGTTACTGACCTCTTTGCCTCTCTGTGCAGCAGGAGGCTCTGACAGTCTCCCGGACATGCCAGTCCTGCATTACAGGGAGGCTTATGAACCAGCCATTATGTACCAGCACCTTTCATTATGGGATGCTTTAAGCTTCACAGAAGGAGTACGTTTATGTGAGATTATCTGTGACGTACGTATCCTGCAATGTAAAGAATTTTGCTTTTCAGACAGTTCAACTGTTTCAATTGTCTCTGCAGCCATTTAGGTCCGCCAAACCAGTAAACATGGAAAATCTACCCGTGAACAACAGAAATGGACAGTCCTATGGCTACACTCTGTATGAGACTATCATCACGAGGGGAGGGCTGTTACAGTCAGGGGACAATGTCAGAGACCGTGCCCTGGTGAGTTAATGCACACTATACATGTGCATGATATTTATCCATAAGCTAATTGCTTAGCTTCCATAATGTGTTTGTAGCTGCTGAAAACAAATTTATTAAAAACAAGGAAGTCATGTCTTACTGCTAAAAGATATATGTCTGTTAAATATAAACCTAGTGGCATAAGATAGTCAGCATAGAAAAATTGCAAATATGGGAAAACAGCTAACCAGACTCTGTCCAAGGGTTCAAAATATCCTCCTAATAGCTCATTCATTAAACATTTTTGATATTGTTCATAAAACGAACAGCAAATAAATAAATAATTAGAAAAAACCCTGCAAGAACAAAATGATTCCTTCTTGCTGAAAATTTGAACGATCAAATATAAGCAGGAGCCAGAGGACAGTTAACCTAGTTTACATCAGTCACACAGGCCAACAGACTAGTTAACAACCACGCGGCAACTGCTGGTCATTATAAGAAAATTAATATTTCGCAGCCGGCTGTGAGTTGTTAAGCTGTTAAGTATAAGCTATTCATTCCTGAAAAAGACAATCAGTGACTTCATGGTAACCAGTTACCTGAGTGCTGTGATTGCTTTGGTCACTGTTGCCAGGGCCACCTGTAGTTTGTACTGAGATGCCGACTTGTCTGCAAACACCACCTCTGAGTGGTCAGCTAGCACATGTTGGGGAATATATTTTATACACTTTCCTCTAGAGTTTGCCACTTTAGCCCAGACTGAGGTCTTAGCAGAGCAAAAACACTGGGAAACAGTGACTCTGTCCAGTTCGCTCACTGTTACTCAAGATTACAAAATCTTGTAGTTCCCTTAAAGGCTGCATGCACATATTTCAGTTGTGAATTGTTTACCAACAGCTTACTTCAGTTCGATGTCAGAACTGCTTACGTTATTCAACAACTGAACAAATGTGATCAAATGTCACACTGAAGTTATAAACCTAAACTCATCTGTTTGACCATCTTCACAAGTTCTTATGTATTGTTTACAGCTCTCTGCTCGTGGATGTCGTTTCCAGCTTTTTCCTCTCTCACTTTCATTTGTTCCTGCGGGATAGTTGCCCGCTCTGTCTCTACACTTGATGGGCTTCTCTCCCTCACATATTCTCTGGTGAATTTTAAATTCTACCAATTTTCTCAAAGTTAATGTCAGCCACAGCTATATCTGACAGCTCAGGTGCAGCGCAGGATTGAGCCAGAGGAGGACTGCTTTATGACAAACTATTCCACTGTGTAAATCTGAGATTTGTGCTCCTACGGTGTGCAGAAAATCTTCAGACAGTTCATTGTTTTTTCCACAAAAAAAAAGGATTACAAAATCTTGTAATTCCATTATAGTTCCTGACCTGTCTGGTAGGGGTGCAACGATACACAAAATTCACGGTTCGGTTCGATACTTTGGTGTCACGGTTCGATATTTTTTCGATACAAAAAAATGTTCATGCCTTTTTAATTTGTCATTTATTAAAATTATAAATATATATTTTAACTCAAAAGTACAGATTTTAAATTTAATGTTGCTGAAACAAAAGTAATTAAAAAAATAAATATATCTCAGGGCTCTCAAAATGTCAAAATCCCTGGTAGCCCTTCGGGCAGGGACTCTTCAGTTTTTGGTAGCCCAAAATAAATGTAAGTAGCCCGAATAAAAAA
>NW_005187500.1:1973730-1982745 GCF_000239375.1 Pundamilia nyererei
CACTGAGCGCTCAACACAGACAGCATCGTCAGAAGGAAAGTTGATAAAATAAATTACAAATTTTGTATTGTTCGATACATATGCGTACCGAACCGAAGGCACTGTATGAACGGTTCAATATCGATATGAGTATCGTTGCACCCCTACTGTCTGGATATTGCAGTTGTGCAAATTACCATTGTTTATATATATATAACATATAATGCTAGATATTTATTAAAGTAAGCATTAATTGGATCAGTCAAAGCTGAGCACACTGCTAAAACCTTGGCCCTGTCCTCAACCTGCATGCTTACAGACTCCCTTTCAGTCTATTATTTAATTGAAACCAAACAGAAGTGAACTGAACAGTGTTTTTAGTCACATACATAGAGATCTAAACATCTCTCTGGTAAATAATGTTTAGTGTTCTTCTGCACATCATGCAGGTCCCATGGTTTCAGGTTTATTCAGGGTTATGGTTTATCATAACGCCGCTCTCCTCTGGATAAATCCTGAGGTCCACCTGAGGCTTAGTCCTCAAACTCACACAGTTTTAGCACTTTCACAGATGAGTTCCCCCCAAAGAAAATCATCCTGATTCTTCTTCCTCTTCTTTTCATTTCTCTACATAGTCACACTGTTTTCATAAAGAACCATGTGTACAGCATTAGCTTAAATTGTCTTATTTTTGTCAGACCCTCACTCGCTTCTTTTGCACTCCCTCATCAAAGGCCTTTATTTTTAGACACTAATTTGTACACCTCTTGTCAGGTAATTACTAAAATAAGCTGACTGCATCTTTGGATATAAAGATAGCTCACTGTTTGCATCACTCTATGATCTTTCCACTTCCATGGACACACTTTTGTAAATGCATCATCATGCTAATTTGCCCTACAGCACTGACACTCGGCCTTTTTGGTAAGCCCTAAAAGAGGATTTAGCACTGGCCCAGATATTAGTAGATCTGGTTTGAGATATTAAACTGACAGGTTTGACCACTCATGCTGTCTTTACCAGTTTTATTGCATGAAATGCTCTTAAAGTGAGGACCAACCTTCGGCTTAAGTGGATATTTCATTCTTCAAAGAAAAAGGGGTGGAGCGTTGCTCTGGTGCCTTCCAGCAGGACATAGTTTAAACTAAATTACTACAGTTATTTGACACTAATGTTTTTTACTCCAGGTGTTTGTAGACAGAAGCTACATTGGCCTTTTCAAGCGCCAGAGTCTGGAGCTGGCGGTTCCTGATGGTAAGGTATGATATCAAGTTGAACAGTGAAGAGAAAGGCTTCATTCAGTGTGATGGATGCTGGAGAGGCAGCTGTCTGGCTGTTAAAACGATCAAAAAACATAAATGTGATTGATCCCTACAGGGACGTCGTACCTTGAGTTTATTGGTGGAGAACTGTGGACGAGTTCACCAGGGAAGGGAGCTTGACAAGCAACGTAAAGGTGACTGACTGAAATTTTTGCTGTTCATCGCTCTGCCTGCTTTTAAATCACTCAAGCAATCAGTTTGTAGAGGGCAAGCCAATTTCGATTTGTGTTTTTGCAGGACTAGTGGGAGACATTTTATTAAACAATATCCCCTTGAGAGATTTTACAATATACAGCCTGGATATGAAACCCAGCTTCCTTGATAGGTTTGTAGACTTTATTAAATCTAATACGCTGCATATTACTTGCTTTTGTCTGTAATAGTGTGTTTGATGTGGCCTTATTTCAGTCTTTATCAAGCACCCTGGAAAAGTCTTTCTGAAACACCCAGCTTCCCTGGATTTTTCATGGGCAGACTGTTTGCATATGGGTATCCAAGTGACACGTTTGTGAAGCTGCCAGTAAGTGAACATAAACATAAACAGCTATGTTAAAAAATAAGTAAATGACATTTAAATGAACGGAAAAGACTAATCACATTGTTACACCTTGAAATCCAATAAATTAGAAGAAGGAATTCCGATGACTGAAACCTCCTTGTGGAGTAGCAGGTGGAAACTGACTTTTAAATGTCTGTCATTAGGATCTTTTGTGCTTTATCCTGTTGAAGTGTCTGCCTGTGAGTCTTCAATCTGGAAGAGGGTATAAAAAGCTCTTCAAATTATTTGAAATAACAAAATTAACTGTAAAGAAAATCTAATTACTGCCAGTTCACCGCTGCGTAGCTTGCAGGCATTGATTCAGCTTTGCATTCTTCAGCATCGCTTGAATATACAGTAATGTGAATCCGTTTATCTGAAAAGTGAGCTGAAAGTGGACCTTTTTCAAAGGATAATGATCTGAAGCACATTCGTGAAAGAATGGCTCAGAAAGAAGAAATGGAAGGTCATGCAATGACTTGGTTGAAAATAATAAAACCTTCAGTGTCACTGAAATGTTGAATGGGCATTTAAACCAAGGAGAATCATTTTACAGGGAAGAGAGTTTAGAAAGCAGGTACTGGTGGACGTACACAAAACTCCTACAAGGAGTGCCAATGGGGGCAAAATGAGCTTCTGATACTGTGGGTGTAATTTATTTTATTTTAAACAGAAGTATATGAGATCTGTTGGTAATCTTATTCAATGAACCACTGAAGAATTACCATTTGTGCTGTCCTTCAAGTACTATAAAACATCTTTTGTCTGCGGCATTTTTAAAATAGTCAAATGTTTCCTCATCTAAATATGTTAAAAACATACATAAAGAAGCCAGGTGTGTTTATACTTATTTTTTTAATTTGTTTTAATAAATGTATGTGTCTGGGATCCGCAGGGCTGGGAGAAAGGTGTTGTGTTTATCAATGGGTTGAACCTTGGGCGCTACTGGTCCATTGGCCCCCAGCAGACTCTCTACCTCCCAGGTCCTTTTCTCAATAGTGGAATCAATCAGGTATAACTGTTCAGAAGCAAATGATGAATTATGATGATTGTAGCACTTTGTTAGTCTGTGTGAGCGCCGCTTACAGCTACATCCAGAGTCCGTGGATGCATCCTTCAGGTCGGAGAACAGCTAATTTTAATAAAACGAGCTTGTAGTTTGATATCTGCTGTCACAGTATGATTGTAAACAGCTGTTGTTGGCGTTTGTAATGTTGGTTCTAATGAGTTGTTGATCCCAAAAGTTCAAATATGTAAATGTGTTTCACATTTTTTTCTCCTTAGTTTAATTAAGAATTTTAATTATTGCTTTTGTTTCTGTATCTGACAACCGTGACCTGATTTACTGTTAAACTGTTTCAGCCTTTGTGTTTTGTTTTGCTTCATTTCTTTTCTTTTTTTGCTTATATACTAAGTTAGCTTTTGCTATAGTGGCTTTGTATGATTGTTTCCCTGGATGCAAGCGATTATCATTTCATATAAGAATTACAGCAGAAGAACTGAAAGTAATTTTAAAAAAAAGTAGAGCAACACAATTTTTTAGGCTAATATTCTGTTCTAGAATATTTTTTATTCTCATAAATACAAAATGGTACAGCGCTTGTGTCCTTTCTTGTAGGTCTTTAACTACACAGCCAAAGCAGACGTGCTTGCGTGCAGTCCTCCAAAAAACCTCCACATAGCTTCATCGATCATTGGCGATGATGCTATGTGGAGGCAGAAAGATGATTGGTTTAAAGGTTTGCTAGAATAGGAAATAGATGACAAAGAATTTCTTAAAAAAGTATAAGACAGAATATAGACTTATGTAAAAGATGGTTGCAGCCACCATGATGTCACCCAGGGATGGATCTGGCTGTGTAGCCATCTGGTCATAACTACTTGAGACTGATAGCAATACTCAGAGTAAAAATTGTAGTTTGACTAAAACATGAAGTGTAATAGTTGTTAAAGTGTTGTAATAGTGAAAGTTGTGCCACACAGGTTACAATGTGTCTTATTTTCTCCGTTTCCATATGTTTGCATCTAAAGTGATGGCACAAGGACATACTTCTGATTGGATCACTCCCACTCGTCCCATCTTTCTACACAACTAAATTAGTTCTGATTGGATTTCTCTCTCTCTCTATAATATCTTCATCCTGTTTTAATCATTGATGAAAGAGTCAATAGACATCATCATAGTTTTTGTCCCTGTGACTTTAGCTTTTATGTAGTTATTGTCTTGTTTTTGTCAGAAAAAAGGTTGTTGACTAAAAATATGATGAAAATTATTGGTCTACAAAATTAACACTGCTTACTTGCTCTCTCTTATCTAGTGTTAGACGAGAAGACTGACGATATTAATGTGTTTAGGTTTTCCAAGGCTTCCAATAGCTTAGCCCAGCCTAGGATCACCATAGCTAATTTACATGTTGTTTGTTGCATATTTCATTCAAATTTGCTTGTAAGATGATTTTGTTACCTTCTGGGCGACTAAATATCTGCTGGCTCTAGCTTTGTAAACTGCTGTACTGTTAATGTATTTTTGTACTATAATTGCAAAAACCAAACAAATCTCTAACACTTGTCTGTGTTTTTTTTCACACTCAAATAAATTAGGTCATTGTGTTTGAGGAACAAGAGGGAGACTTCAAGGTCCACTTTGAGGATCAGGCTGATCTTGGCATGGCTGCTGACATCCAGTGACCAACATCACGTTACAATTCCAATGTTTGTGTTTATGTGTGTATGTATGTAAAATTTGCATTTCTTTTGTATTACTAGGTGTTTATCATATCAGGAGGAATTGAAATACAGGGAAACAATAAATTCTGTCAAATCCAATAAATTTCACCTACATATATATTGGGCGCTCATTCGGGATTCATTTTGAATATGGCACAGTTTAGTCTGGTAGATTTTATAGCTAATCCTACTTTATAACAGCTTGATGTACGAAGGAAATATGATTTATGTGCAGTTGCCTCACATTTTGAAATCTCTGTGTCTAAATCCATGAAAAGCGAATTTAGAACTCTGGTGAAATGGGCATATACATATATGCACACACACACACACACACACACACACACACACACACACACACACACACACACACACACACACACACACACATATATATATAGAGAGAGAGACATGACTCTTTAAATCAAAGACAGAGTCACGATTGTATGGGAGCAGTTTAAACCTATGTACATACAGTACCCTTATTTACAATAAATCTTTACACATACAGCAGAATTATTAAGCAATGATCACGTTCTGTGAATTTACAGTCTTAGAGTAACAATTTTAGGGAGTCTGGCTGTGGCAGGTGTGTCAGATTGTTAAATCTGTATTGCCTATGTGAATATACTTGAGTATGTATCAAGTAGCAGTTACTGCAATCTTAGGTCTGTAAAGCAAAAATCAGCTTCATGAGGCAGTAGTTTGAGCAGCTGTCAAATGAAACACAAGCAACATAGCAGTAGCATCAGACCCTAATCAAGTCAAGTCAAAGTTCAATGTTTCAAGTGTTTGAATGTTTCAAATGTCTGCAAATTAACACTGATAACTGACGGAACTCTTAAAACGATACAAAGTCATACAGAACATTTGCATTCTTAAGTGGTGTTGCTGCAAGTCAGTGGAGTATGAACTCATTACTCGCAAGCCTTCCATCCACGGTGAGAATAATTAGAATGTATAACACAGCTATTTGAAAGAATGCACTTCTGATTTTCAGAGTAATGGCTTTACATTCCATCGACTCTCACATGTACTGTTCACAACTAACATACCAATGCTACAAATTACTCTGAAACAATAAATAACTGCTAAGAAACCTTCACCCAGCGCAGTCTTAATTAGCTTATGAGGAAGTCTTTGAGTTTGACAGGCTAACAGCAATACTGGATCCTCTTTTAAATATGAGTGCATGTCAGCGCTGTTACAGCATGTTAAGCTTGTAGTAAATGAATGCGAGAGAGGACGCTGCTGTTAATAAGCCACTGCTCCATGTTTTTGTGTGCATGTGTGTCTGTGAGCAGTGTGACAGCTCAGTGTGCGCAAATGTATGTTCAAAAGTAGCAGGGCTCCTAATTAGTACTGGGTTCACTGTTGTACAGTACAAAAAGGGGGAGGGCTCAGATCCCATCAGTGCTGTCTAACAGTCGGTGCTGACTCTCTTGAAACAAGGACTTCTTTTATTTCCCTGTGCAGCTCTTTCCCCGACAGCCAGCTTGCATCAAAACAAAAGGGCCCCATTCAGTTCTGATTGGATGGTTGGCCGGTGTTGATGTCGCTCACAAGGCTCTTTATTGCTTGCTGTACCATCTCTTCCTGCAGCTAAGTCATGTGACATCCCTTATCTCAGAGGAGACCTCAGGTGGCAAACTCCTTTCAGTGCTGCTCCAGAACACACCAGTCGTTTTTGTGCAGTTGTGCTTTGATACTCTGTGGTCGCTCAAGCACACATGGCTTTGCTCTGCCTCTTCAACTGGACACGCGTAGCTTCATGCTAAGCTGTGGTGAAATACAGCTGCTGCGTCCTGGTAATACTTTTGACCGTGACTGTTGCTTTTTCGGAGCTCAGGTTGGTTTGAATCCAGGGAGAGCTCAGTAGAAACATTCCTCCCCTGAAACAAAAAAGTTTACACTTAATAAGTGCAATCAGGAAAAAAAGAAAATTAATTATTAGCCATGATAGAGGCCATGTAAAGCTTTATCAATGCAATATGATGTTCAAAATATCATACTCCCAAGTTTCCAGCATGGCAGTAGCATGCAAACTGACTTCCATGTGTCATAATTACAATGCGAAACCTCAGATTTTTAAGTACAGGTTCTGCCAAACACTGTTTGTATATAATCCCTTTAAAAATACAGCAATATAATCTGTGTGCACAGGCTTTAAATGACCTGTTTCTAATCTTGTAACTAATTTGTTTTTATAAGTAATCCATAACTTGTCCAATGATCCATGTGAGCCTGCATCCTAGCTGATGTAGGGGAAGAGACAGGCTCAGTGGTCTGTCACAGGGCTATGTTGTTTTGCCACTGCATGGAAAAGAATTACCTCGGGGAATTTGTCTGTAGATGCTCGTAAAGAATCATAAATATGACATTAAAATCATGTATAAAATTTACAGGTTTATTTTTATAAACCTGTAATTTTCACAAGTGCAAATGGTTCACATATTAACAAGCGGTAATTAGCAGTCTCCTTTATGTTTGAAAAAGATGGAGATGGCTGATATTATTATGCAAGAATGGCAACGTTCCATCTTTTCTTTTCTTCTTCTCATTAATATATATTAATAATGGTGAAATTATTACCAGATTTGCATATATTTTCAATCAATTTTACTGTGTATGCGCCAAATGCTAACATAGCTGTTTCAACAACACCTGAAGGAGTGTTCATTTAAATGCAATAAATTAGGACTTTTGTGGTGCCAGCTAACATTCACCATTTAAATGATTGCTGAATGTTCATCAGCTGATCTTCTTTCTCATTATCTAATCTTGGTTGAAAAATAATTCTAAAAAGAAAGTTTCACGGGTGTCTGTGATACCATGTCACTGTATGCTGGACAGCCTTCTTAAATGTTGGCTGGACAAACTGTGGGTTTTTGTCACTTTTTCCATTTTAAGGATGGGTTCAGTTAAAGTTTTACAGTCAGCCTTGTTTATGGTTTCTTGCATTAGGTTCCTCTTGTATCTCCTGTGAGAGCCTGTCAGTCCTTTGCATATGTTTCCTGTGTTATGTCCGTGTCTCCCTCTGTGGCTCGTCTCCCTTTCCTGTTCCCATGTTCCCCTCCTTGTGTTTCATTCCATGTCTTCCCTGCCTGTTATGTGCATGCATGTCTGTACTTCCCCCAGTTCCAGTGTCAAGCCTGTGTGTTTTAGCCTGCATCTCAGTATGTTTCCTGTTTTATTCTGACAGTCTCTCATCCAGCGTTCATTTTACCTATGTCATTATGTTTATTACAACACTCTGTAGTTGAGGGTTTATCCAGAAGGCTATGCGTGCAGTTTTTCCCCATCTTTTTTTCTCCCAAGATTTTCTCTCATGATACTGCATCTTTATTGTTTATTTCTTTCAGGGACTGTGTTAATCACACAAACAGAAAACATGATTTGTATCAGATTAAGCTACTGACTAATTTATGAGGCTAGCTCAAGCTCTAAATATCACAGGAGAGCTTATGAGACCACAAACTCTCTGCGGGAGCCTCTGAAAGAAAAAGACACAGAAGAACAAGACAAGGAAGAAAAAGGACTTATTGCCACCGACTGTCTCTACATGACTCTTTGCAAAGAAAGACAGACAGCAAATTCATACTATCAAGCTGTCTGAACTCGAAACTGAAACTAAATAAAAAAAGAAGAAGCAAAAGTGGCTGCTTTGGCTTTTCACCTAACTCGTCTCAACATTGTGTCTTAAAAATCATATTTATATACAACTACATGTTTATAGTGGTTAAAAAAATTAAGTTTTGCACCCAGAATTGGATGCAGGAAAAAAATTGTCAGTGAACAAATCACTGATGGCGCCCCTCCCTGAGCCTGGTTCTGCTGGAGGTTTCTTCCCATTAAAAGGGAGTTTTTCCTCCCTACTATTGCCAAGTGTTGCTCATATGGATCTTTAGATTGTTGGGGCTTTTTTTAAACCAACCACTGGCATCAAATTTAGGACTTAGCAATTCATCATAAAGTTGAGGCATTATCCTCAAACATATTTGCGAGTCCTTTTTAGTTGTATATAAAAATGATTTCTAGGGCACTAAGGCTAATCACACACTAATTAGAACAATTGGATAACATTGTGAAAAAGAAAAACAAAATAATGTTTGAAAAACTAGATATGTAATTTTTTCATATAGATTTCAAACAACATACTATTTGATGTCAACATATTTTTGTTACATCTGCAGTGCTCGTTGGTGTGTGTGAGTATATCCTTCTGTCTTGCTTCACATTTTACTTCTGCTTGGCTAGCTTTAGCCATGCTAGCATCAGCACAGGTAGAAACAGATATACATCAGAGAATTGGCCATGCATCTAAACTCAAAAGGAAAACTATAAAAATAAAAATATGGATAACTTTCAGATTAGATCCACATTTCCAACAGTAAATACACATTATTTCATATTCAAATTCAAATTCAAATTTTATTTGTCACACACACA
>NW_005187500.1:1984164-1988680 GCF_000239375.1 Pundamilia nyererei
TCCCGAATGTCTCTCTGGAACTTGATTCTGGCTCTGAGGTCATCAAGCTTGTTCTCGATGGATTGAACATTGGCTAGCAGGATACTGGGCATGGGTGCGCGGTGTGCGCGAGCCCGTAGCCTGTTCCTGATGCCGGCTCTTTTACCTCGAGGCCGTCGCTTAGGGTCGCATCATTTGTTCTCTCTCAGGATCTCCTTTGGCCAGGTTGGGTCCGGAGTTAAACATGGTGAAATGTTCGTGTATTGCAGACCAATAGAAACCAAAGTGTCTCTACTGTAGCGGATTTGTGTGTTTTGCATGATGCCCATGCAAGATTATCGCAGATAAAGTCAATGGTTATCCATTTTAGGCTACGTCCACACGTACACGGGTATTTTTGAAAACGAAGATTTTCCGTTTTCGTTTTAAAAAATAATCCCGTCCACACATAAACGCAGAAATGAAGGAAAACGCTGCTAGGAACATGCCAAAGCAACAGGTGGCGATATATTCCTAACCGTGCAGAAATGTTGGCCAATCAGAAGTCTAGACGCCTCGGTGGGAAATAGTAAACAAAGCTGGGGCATAGAAGCAGAACCGAGTTGTATGTGTGGAGGGACAGTAACTGTGTGTGTATATGTAAGCATTTAAACACTGCAGAGAGTACAATTAACAGTAACAGTATTGTAGAAATTCATTTCACCGAAACAATAACGTGGCGCACTGTGTGACGTCAAAAAAGGCGCACACCTTTGACGCTGCGTTTTCTCCGTTTTTCTCGTCCACACGTAAATGCAAAAATGGAGTTTTCAAAAATATCCACCCTGGCCGGAGTTTTTAAAAAATCTCTGTTTTCAGTGACTGAAAACGCCGTTTACGTGTGGACGAAAGGTGCAAACGCATAGAAAAATCTGCGTTTTCAAAAATACCCGGGTACGTGAGGACGTAGCCTTAGAGAGCTCAGAAATGGCTTCAGGGACTTTGTTGTGACAACAATTTTCATCTGACGTTTGTTTACTGAAAGTCTACCCAGTCAGAAATACAAACTGAACAACACTCATACAAAAGTCTAGACCATACGTTTCCTCTGAACGTGAAAAGTGGTTTTGTTACATATGCTGACACTGTCCCTCGTTTCGTTTCTGACACTCCACTCACATATTCACATCATACTTTTCTTCTGTATGGACACACTGGCTCTTTCACTTCAGTCACACTGAATGTGTCAGTAGAACATTTTTTACATGCTGTAGACAGCAGAAAACAGTCAGCTGCCTGTGTTCAATATATGTTGTCTGACTTGTTTGAGAAAAATAGTGTAAGACATGCAAAGCCCCATGGAATGAACTATGACACCATGTTGGAGGGTATATTGTCAAAATAATTATGGTGCCCAATGTCCCAAAAGTTATAAACCCACATTAGAACCAAGGTCAACATGACAATAATCAAGGCAACTTCAGTGATCAACAGTAGTGTGAAAGCTTTAAGAGAAATGTGGAGAAACAGCCTTTCAAAATATTTCTGTGGGAATAGTTTTTACAACTCAAAAGAGTTCTATAAGCAAAATATGAACAAAGAACAAACTATACTATATTACAGGTTAATATGTGAATAAAAGCAGAATCTATTGATTTGCATGTCATAAACCTACATTTTATTCACAATAGAACTCAGAAAACATATCAAATATTTAAACTGAGAGGTTTTGAAAAATATTAGTAAATATTTTAATTGTGTGTTTATTTATATTGTTTAAATATTTTATTTTTTTAATGTGTTTCATTTCAATAAAAAAAAACTTCTAAAAAAGCTTCTAAAAAACGTTTGAAACAACCTGTGATATCTGTGATTCCACGCGTGGGAAAATATAAGAGAAGGGAGCTCATCCAGGTCACTACTTCTGTTTAACTATGGATATGTATCACACATTTGTCTCAATAGCTGCAAAAATTCTAGAAAACCAAATTTATTGAAAATTTAAGGCAAAATTTGACTTCCTATGACATTTCTGTTTTGGCACTGATAACAATCTGGAGGGGCAGAATATTATTTGGAGGCTTGAATTTATTAAAATACAGCAGAGCTAAGAGAAAAGCCTCATCCAACAAAGTAGATACTTGACCTAGAAACAGGGTTTCTATTATGGCTGTCATAAAAAAAAACCTCAGATACCAATAGATACTAAAAATGTAGATGCTCATTTGCAATAGTATCAATAACAACAGTGCAATCTTTGCCGTTTCTATTTGACATAACTTCACACAGCACGCTGCAGACAGGCAGACACGCAGCTCCTCTCCTCTCTAGCAACTAAACTTGGTGACGTTAACAACATTGAACAACAGTTTGAAGAATTCTGGGGGTCAGTACAGCTTCTGTTAGAACAACAATGAGATACTGATAAGTTATCATAAATGTTAATCTGGCTGAAATGGCATGTAAATGTTAGCTGGTTAACAATGAGCAATTGCCGCATAGTCACAAACCCAACCTCAGGGGGTCACAAGCTTCTTGTGCCAGACCCACGCCGAGATATTTGGGCAGACATCCAATGCGGCAGCCCCTTTGGAAATCAGGGAGCGGCCAGTCTGATAGCCGTATTAGCCATCTGTTCAGTTATCATTAAAGTCTTATAGTGGCAACTATGACTAAAAACCCCGGTGAACTATTTCTTCAGGTCTACGCACTGATGGTCCACTAAGACAAAATGAATTGCTTTGAAAATGTATTACATACAAAGGTCAGACATTCATTTCAAATTAGGTGTGTATTCTGGGTGCCCATATTCTTTGGGTTTGAAGTTGCTTTTCCATTCCCGCACACCCAAAGTAATCACTGTGTTGAAATGCAGTAATTTGCATTTCTAAATCTCCGTTATTACCTGTGTCACGTGAAGGATGTCATATCTCTACGTTAGAGTCTGTAAATCCTTTTTTGCCCTCATTTACCAGCACAGGCTTCTCTGTCCTTGTGTGCCATACTAATACCTAGAGGTAAGGAGAAAGGCATGGACGAGCAAAAAAATACTCAATATGATGAGATACTAATACAGACATTTTGGCTAGAAATGCTGTTTGCTGGTAATAGGCTGCCTCATATCTGCTACACAATATCCAGACGCAGAACATAACATATTTAAAATGAGCCTCTGAGCTTAAAGGGTTGGCGCTAAGCT
Source organism: Pundamilia nyererei (assembly GCF_000239375.1). Taxonomy (NCBI): domain Eukaryota; kingdom Metazoa; phylum Chordata; class Actinopteri; order Cichliformes; family Cichlidae; genus Pundamilia; species Pundamilia nyererei. Next base: position 1,987,322 of record NW_005187500.1, read on the forward strand.
GACAGTTTAATGACTTTAAGAACAAATTCTTCTGACAACACAAGATCCTAAGACTCGTCTTCTTATTCTACCAGCATTTCCAGATGCAGCTTGTTTCATTGTCATTTCACTGGCATTGCATGACATTTTAAACATATAGAAAGCCTCCTCTTCTTACCTTAGTACAGTTAGCAGCTTTAGGCTCCAAGTCACTGAGAGTGACCAGCTCTTTTAATAAGCTGCTCTCCTGATATCCTCCCTTTACCCCACGCAGCTTGAAATAAGCCTGAGGTTTGGACAGAATGAGCTGCAGGTTCACCGCAAACCCAGCCATGTCAATAGCAAAGGGCCGGTGCGGGTCAAATACAGTTTTCCAGCCAAACACCTTCCCCAAGGTGTTTACTTTGGGTGACTCATAACGCAGGCCACCCACAAAAGCCACGGGCCACACCGACACCTTTTTAGTGGAACGCATCTGTTAGTTGAAAACAGACACAGAAATAAACCACTTATGCAAGTCATTTAAAAACCCATACAAAAGATTACATTTAGCTAAAGATCACAGATGGTAAAAGATGGACGTAGTGTGATGTCAGTTTGTGAAATCTGCATCACAAACTTGGTGTTTAGAAAAGGGATTTAAAAAGTTAGAGCTGAGGACACTGCAATGAGCACGGGATGGTGCTTGTCAATGACGTGCTAATGCACACGCCTACTGTCCTCTAGTTGCTTTTTGACTCTAATGGAATCATCATTTAGAAAATATAAGAGTTTTAAAGCAAGTCGCACAGACCTGTCGGCAACCATCTGGCAACCACCAGTCACTAGGGAAAAATGTGCACTCCCCTGACCAGCTGTTAGTAGTTGCTGAAAGAAACTGTTTGCTAAAGCTCCCAAAAACGCAGAGCTGGAGACAGTCACTGACCTGCTGCTAGTCACTGGTTGCCAAAGGAAAAGTGTTTATTCTGCAAACGGTTAGGGTGCGGTTTCTGGCAGTTGCTAGTGTGAAACTGGTTATAAAGAAGAGTATAAAGCTGTACTGAAAGTCTCTTTGTTATTGCTTATTATTAACATATTATTACATTTGCTTGTAGTAACATGAAAAATGCTAGCTTGTTTGCAGGTACTTTCACTAGCTACGCAGCAGTTAAGTGTGTAGCAACACAAAACACTGAGAACGTTTACTTCTCCTGTTTGTTGTGCAGAAACCTCTATGCAATCATTTTCACATAACAGAAGCCAGTAACCTTCTGCAAGCCTTCATCAATTACTTGAGATATACACATTTTTTCCTTAGCTACTGGAGGTTACCTATGCCTATGTGAGGTGTAACACACACACACACACACATATATATGTATATATATATATATATATATA
>NW_005187500.1:1988755-1991385 GCF_000239375.1 Pundamilia nyererei
AAGTGTTTCATGAAGTCGTAGATTAAGAAAGCCAAATTAAATTTCCTCACCTCCTCAAACAGCTCCAAGCTATATGTGTTGTCATCATCTGCAAAGTAGACAACCCCAGGCTGGCTGGTATTTACGCTGAAGGTCTCCCGTAACCACCGGAGAGCTAGGTTCCTCTGTATGGTACCACGTGGTATTCGGGGGTCCCTGGTGTCCCCGCGTACCTTATAGTTCCTAGGTGTCTCCACATTGAGGTGGGTGTAGTTGAGCCCTGTGTTGTGGAGAAGATGACTAACCAGACTGGTCCGCCTCTGGGAGTCTTCTACCAGGATCCAATGCAAGTTGACCACATGAAGCAAAGTGTTGGCCAGCCGTGTCAGCTCTGCTTTCTGCACCGGGCGGCTGTAAGTGGGAGTGATGATGTGGATAGTGGGCAATATATCCGACCAGGGTGGAGGGCGGCTGTATATATATTCCGTGCGTACCACCTCCACAATGTCCCGGTTCTGAAGCGAGCATGACTCCTTAAAAGCAAAGGTGTTTCTGGAGTTGGAGTGACCATCAGTTCTGTCATCTAGTCAGTAAGAAAACACATTACAATGAGCTTCTGTGTGCTCACAAATATGGATTGGCATTCATGCTACAGTATATTTCTGTACAGTAAGATTTATTTCTTGATAATTAATTTTACTATGTGAGACAATGTTAATACTCTTTGATCAGATGCTAAGCTGCATCAATAAAGAGATGTAATATTTTCAACACTTGCTGAGGTACACACTAGAAGTAACTTACTTTCCTGCGTACAACTTTGACGACAATATAAAAAATATGCACTATATCTAACCTGGTCTCCTAACAAATGCATTCCTGTATAAGTGAAATACATTCACAATAACATTTAAAATGTATTTTCTCTCCAAAAGACAAAGACTGCATTAGGAGGCAGAAGACCTTCCTCCAACAGACTTTTGTTTTCCATACTCTATTTGTTAAAAAAAACATGATTACATTTAGGAACAGAGCATGCATTGGGTGAGAAGAGACCCTTGCACATTTTAATCACTTTCAGTAGCTCTCCAGTTTCTTGGTATTTTGAGTAAAACGAGTAAGAAATGACAAAATAGCAAAAATAACGGCATGTTGATAACAAACATATTTATATGTCACATATAGAATCTAGGAGAAATGCATTCCACTCAAAATGTAAGCCACAAAGGCAGTCACAGCTCAGGCCAAATCAGTTAACACTTGTATATAAGATTTTCCAATGAGCAAATCTAATATAAAATGCATGCTTTAAGGTTCTATAACCTGCTCACAGTTGTTGTACAACTGTGAGCTACTTTGTAACCTGCCTCTAGACCAGCTGTTCCTTTAAATCTGTATCTGACTTATTCAGTGTTGATATCTCTTTCTCTGCTATATACTGGGTCTTGCTGCCTTTGACATACTATACTACACTAAGCTACACTATGCCACAAAGTTTAATTTGCTGCAGATGTAAATTTCAGTCTTTTTTGACTGTCTGAACTTAAGTTTTTTCAACACACATTTTTTTTTACCCTTTCGAGTGGTAAGCAGAGGAGTGAGGGTGCTCTGGTGCCAAACAGTGATGAGTAGTGTCCAAGGCAACACGATCAATATAATGGCAACGATGTCTCGTCTCTTCGGCATCTCCAGGGTCAGACCTGAATCATGTTCCTACCTGCAAGGGTGTGTAACACATGATGGGTGCACAGTTATAAGAACTAGAAAGCTGTGAATTGTCTGAGATCATACTTGCATCTCACGGAACCAATTAAAAGGTCTTTATTTTGTTTTCTATATTTAATACATTGAATAAACTGAGGCATTCATTATGACATAAACTAATTTTATGTCAAAGGTGGGCAGGTGGGACCCAAACAGAAGTCACAGACACATACGAATAAACTAAAAAACAGCCTTCTATTAGCTGGAATGCCAAAGTCCATAAATAAATCCAAAATCTCAAACAGACACACAATACACAGGCAGGAAACTGAAGATTGGTTAACAGACACTCAGATAAAGAACAAAAGGAAATTGGGCTAGATATACATCAACACAATGAGGACAAATTATTGGTAGTGGAAACACCTGGAAAACAATAACAGCTGAAACTAATCATGACAAGACAAGGGAAGTAAGACGAAATACGAGACACAGGAAACAAATAATTACCAAAATAAAACATGAAGTAACTAAACAACACATAAAAAGATATTGGGGAAAATAAACTCAAATTTTAAAGATCAAAGTATAAACAATAGTAAAGTCTAAAAGAAAACCAGATAACAAAGGTAGCAAGAACAAGAAACTAAACACAGAAACTTTACAATAATAAAGAGAATTCCAAACAAAAAAACTCAACTACATGTAATAACTAAGTCTTAATGTAGTAATGCTAAGTAATACTAAGACACAATACTAGCTAAACATGAGCAGTCCAAAACTCTGAATTCTGGGTCAAGGACCCAGGACCACGCCAATATGTAAGTCATTTCAATTTGTATTCTAAGGTATACAGGGAGTGCAGAATTATTAGGCAAATGAGTATTTTGTCCACATCATCCTCTTCATGCATGTTGTCTTACTCCAAGCTGTATAGGCTCGAAAGC
>NW_005187500.1:2008509-2013859 GCF_000239375.1 Pundamilia nyererei
GTGGGGGAACTTGCACAATCGGTGGCTGACTAAATACTTTTTTGCCCCACTGTATATGAGGTCGGACACTCGTTGTGAATTCTCCTGCTCTGTTCTCAAATGAGGTCATCCAGACACTACACTGACTTTCTAGTAGGGAACCCCCAGAGAACCTGTTAAATGTGTTAAAATGAAAGTATTTAATGACCTGAACTGACTGCATTTGATGCATAAAGCAAATGCATGTCGAATATCACCTAGAACAGTTTGGGCTGCATTGCATATGTGATTATATTTTATAATTGGCTCCCTCTAGACTTCCATATGTGAACCAAATGTTTACCATCCAGCTTAAAATAAGATAAATCACTTTTTCATTAGCATTTTTTGTGTGCTTTTGGTGAGATTCATTAACAGAAGTGATTTATGTTTGAGGACTAGTCCATATGGATGATTGCAAAAACAAATGCTTTATAGAAGACTTTCATCATGTGTACTTGGGTGTTTTAACTGTTTTCTGCAGTCTAGGCCCCACAGCTTTCAATCTACACAGACATCCTGACAATACAGCCATCCACTCTGTATGCTTTCATTTTCCTCTTCTCTTTAGGCCTCTCTTCATGAGGCATATCCTCTGCTGGTTAATCACAAGTCTTTAGACATCATTAATCCTTGATTAAAGAAGATCAATCCCAGTCTGAGATCAAAGGTTATGCCAGCTAATTAACACATCAGAACAGGACTAATACGGTCATGTTTGAACAGCATGTCATTGATACAGACAAGCTAATTTTCTATACACATCAAGCTGAAAAGCAATGACTCCACCTTACCACCATTTTGCAGCCCTATTTGAAGCCTAATTAAGCTCATGGTTGAGAATAGCCACAGATGTGAAATGATATAACATAAAGGTGTCAGCCTAGCAGTGACAAAAGGTTTAATCACCATCACATGGCTGTTTGCCCATTCGTGGTAAATGGACTGGTTCTTATATAGCGCTTTTCTACTCTGTCTGATCACTCAAAGCACTTTATACAACTAATTCATTCACACAATCACGTCTAAGCATCTAACATTCATACACAGCCACACTCCAATGGATGCATCGGAGAGCAACATGGGGTTAGTGTCTTGCCCAAGGATATTTGGCATGCAGCCTGGGATCGAAACGCCGACCTTCTGGTTAGTGGCTGACCTGCTCTGCCACCTGAGCTACAGCCACCCCACAGCCACCCCCTTTCAGCCCTTTCAGCTTCAGCAGCATGGTTTAGATGGAGATTCTGAGGCTTACCATGCACTGGAGATCTCCCCTAAAAAAGACTGCACTTTTGGAGGAGAGAATGAAACAAATGGAGCTTGATGATCTCTGTCAACAGTTTGAAGAGGACTCAGGCTGATTTGGAATATCAGCAACGTTAGACCCAGGTGAGAAAAGCTCAATGAATGCAGGAGGAGGCACCACAGGGCAGGGAGACCTTAACTAAGCGCTTTGACAGGAGTCACCGTTTAAAGGAAGCAGAGAAAGAGTTGGAAAGAGCCAAACCTCTTACTTCTCTCCTCAAGTCAGAGATGAGCGATATCTCACCAGAAATGCCACAATTTTCACAGACAGCTTCCGTACGCTAGCTTCACCCTCCCAAATAAGGACAGGGCATGCTCAAATTGCTATGAGTGTCCCCCAGTTTACCATAATGTTCCTACCAATACTGCTAAATGGGAACATCTGTCCCAACACCTGCCGCTGGGCCACTGGCATTATTCATGAGAGGTACCCCTGCGGCCTCTGTACAACACCCACTGGGTCCTGAAGTTATTTCTCCAGGGAGGTCAGCTGTGGCTGCATCTTCAGCTACTCGGTCACCTGGCTTGGCAAGGCAAATCGACTCTGGACCTTTGGTTTCCATCTCCACATCCGCGAGCATAGCACCAGTCCCACCGGTGGCTCAGTCTGTTCAGTTCAGTTCAGGCCAGCCTTCAATCATCCCTACTCTTCAAACACTGCCGGTTAATGCTGTCTATCCCTCCATACTAGTCATATTCCATCCGCTGGACCAGAACTTCTAATTGCTTCTGTTTATAGCATTCCCAGACCTACATTACCGGTATTTGAAAGTGGAAGGGAGAGTGATTTTGCTCTACTCAAGATGGCATTGGACGACCTGCTGAGTAGTCACACCCACCTTGGTGAGCAGTATAAGTATCAGGTGTTTCTTAGCCAGGCATTTAAAACTCCCTAGTGCTTTACAAATGGCAAACACAACTTGAACTTCCGGCTTGAGTCAACGCTGGTGCATCTGGCTGTCGCTACTCACCGGTACATTTTCGATTATTTGGATTATTTGGATTCAGATTTGAATGAAAAGGAACATTCACACTCAGGCCAGATCAATCTCTGCCAGAGATTGATTTGTAACAATTTTCCTCAACGTCTGCTATTTCAGCTGAATGTGCTCTGACATCTTATTCCCAGTGAACTGCACTAGCTTAACTGTTTGAGCTATTTTAGACTACCCATTCATCGCTCCGGCCAGCACGGCTCCTTTTCCTCCACATCGTCCAAGATGTGGGCGAAGATGTTTTTGAGCTGGTCGGCACTATTGTGGATTCTCCTGATGCTCGTCTACCATCCTATGGCTGGACTGCTCCGCTATACGGCCACTGAGCTCCTGCGCCTTTGCGGTCAGCTGTCGCTCCCTTCGCCGGCAGAGCTCCACTACCACCCGGACATCACTTTCCAGCCTTGTTGGAGATACATCCATTGTGGGTCCCGCAGGATTTTCCTCCATCCATCCACTTCCGCTTATCCTTTTCAGGGTCGCGGGGGGCGCTGGAGCCTATCCCAGGCTGTCATAGGGGGAGAGGCGGGGTACACCCTGGACAGGTCACCAGTCTGTCGCAGGGCCAACACACAGGGACAGACAACCATTTGCACTCACATTCACTCGCACACCTAGTGGCAATTTGGATTATCCAATTAACCTATCCCCACAAGCTGCATGTCTTTGGACGGTGGGAGGAAGCCGGAGTACCCGGAGAGAACCCACGCAAACACGGGGAGAACATGCAAACTCCACACAGAAAGACCCCGGCCTGGTGATGGAATTGAACTCAGGACCTTCTTGCTGTGTGGCAACAGTGCTAACCACCGTGCCACCGTGCTGCCCTATAACAGACCCATTTCTGTAATATATCTATATACCTATATTATTGCTAATATATATTTTGTAATATATCTATATCATGGCTAAAGCACTTCTGGAAGGATTTTTCTCTACTCCAGTGGAATTAAATCGATTTGGTTTGCTACTCACTGCCCTTGCAGGAACCCTGATCAGGCTGTCAACCACTGACCAGGGCGCCGACCGCGATTAGCAAAAAATAAAATACTCCACTCAACTTCGGTCTTCTAAACATCCGCTCTCTGACAAATAAGAGACCTCTCATCCAAGACCTCCTATCTGATTGTAAGTTTGACTTTTTCTGCTTAACTGAAACCTGGCAACAACCTGATGACTTTTCTGAGCGAAATGAATCTACTCGTCCGGGGTTTGTTTACTTTTCTAAACCTTGCTGCTCAGGTCGTGGGGGTGGTCTTGCGATCATTTTTCGCCAGCATTTGAAAGTCCTGCCACTGGTTGTTGATACCTTTAGTTCCCTTGAGCGCCTTACATGTGAGCTGACTGGACCTATTCCCACCATCATAGCTACTGTATAACACCCCCCCCCCCCCCCCCCCAAAAAAAAAAAAACAAAACAAAAAAAAACCTAACCCTGCCTTCCTCGGTGACTTTGCTAATCTACTAACCCATCTTTCATCTCGCTCCCCAAATGTTATCTTGGTGGGAGATTTCAACATTCATATGGATAATAATGACCTTCTGCTCACCAGAGACTTTTTCGCCTGTCTCGAGGGCTTTGGTTTTAAACAATTTATTGACTTTCCCACTCACTCCAAAGGACACACCTTGGACCTGATCTGCTGTCCTGGTCTTACTCCCTCAAATCTTTCTGCTTCTGAAATTCCTATAACGACCATTTCCTCCTTTCATTTAACCTCACTCTCAGCTGCTCTTCTACCAAACCAACCCATCTCATCTCGTTCTGCAACATCAAGAACATTGATATGGACATTCTCACTACCAGAGGGACAATATTCAGATTCCGGACTTCTATTCTACTCCTGGTGATTTGTTGTTATATTATAATAATTGTTTAGTCAATGTCCTTGATTCTCTGGCTCCTGTAAAAGCTCACTCTGTTTCCTTCGCTCGCTCTGCTCCCTTGTTTACCTCTGACCTCTGAGCATTGAAGGCCAAAGCTCGGCAGCTAGAGTGTAGATACAAGAAATCTGGTTTAACTGTTGATGCAGAAATCTACAAATTCCATGTACTTCAGTATAAAGACTCCATCAACAAGGCCAAACAAAGTTTCTACTCAGGTATTGTCAGTTCTTATGAGGGTAACGCAAGGATTTTGTTTTCAGTTCTCAAAAAAACAAATTCAACCCCCCAGCGCTTTACCACCACACTTCTATTCTTCTGAAACCCGTAACTCCTTGATGCGGTTCCTTTAGTACAAAAATTAATAACATTCACCAGCAACTCAGTTCAAATGTTATGTCTATCCCCTCTCCAGAACCTTTTCTCTATTTTGAGCTGCTTTCCACTTTCCATCTTCCTTATTTATCTGCTATTTCTGAGTTTATATGTAGGTCAAAGCCTGCCACATGTCATCTTGACCCTATGTCTACAGGGAAATCCTGCCTCTCTTGCTTACTCCCACTCATCTTTGCTATCATCCAGTCTTCACTCACCAGCGGTATCGTTCCCTCTTTATTCAAGATTGCTTCAGTCACTCCCATACTGAAAAAACCTTCTTTAGACCGTAACAACTTTAACAACCTCCGTCTGATTTGTAATCTGCCCTTCATCTCTAAAATACTCGAAAAAGTAGTTGCAGTTGAACTTCATTCACACCTGGTTAATAATAACATCTATGAGAGATTTCAATCTGGTTTTCGTTCATGTCACAGTACAGAAACTGCTTTACTTAAAGTCACTAATGATCTTGTAATCGGAGCTGACTCTGGTCTTCTCACCATTCTCATCCTCTTGGATCTGAGCTCAGCCTTCGACACCATCTCTCCTTCCGTCCTTGTAAACAGACTTTCCTCTCTCGGCATCTCTGACACACCCCTAGCCTGGTCTCAATCATATCTCCTTGATCGCTCCCAGTTTATTCAACTGAAATCATTCTGCTCTTGTCTATTCCTGGTCACTTCTGGTGTACCCCAAGGTCCAGTCTTAGGCCCTCTTCTCTTCATAATATACATCCTCCCTCTAGGTACCATTTTCCGCAAATTTGATCT
>NW_005187500.1:2014196-2017078 GCF_000239375.1 Pundamilia nyererei
TCTATCCAGCTTTCTGTGCCTTGCTTCCGCCTCACCACCATGGGAAGCAGAGCTTTTAGCTGCTCTGTTCCCAGGCTGTGGAACTCTCTACCCCCACATATAGGAAACACTGGTGCCCTCTCCCAGTTTACATCTCAACTCAAAACCCATCTGTTCACATCTGCATATTCACTGTGAACCCACTGTTTGTTAATTTTATCTTGTGCTTTTGTTTTATTGTTCTTCATTGTGTTATTGTTCTATTATGTGTTTTTATCTATTGTATAGTGTCCTTGCGTGTTTTGAATGTAGAGCAGAAGTATGGCCAGCCAGGACAGCCAGTCGAGTCAGAGTTGAGTGCAATCTGAAGCACTCCAGCACTGAAAATAGGAGATGCAATTGCCTTCAATGCTTTTGCATTATCTTATGCCAGACCTTTGCTGCAGTGGACACCCATCACCAGTCTTTATGCCCCAAAGGAAGCTGTAATGTCTAGTCTTTGCGGCACTGAATGTAGGCTTGCTTGGGCCCCCAGCCAGGCAGATTCCTGCTGCTCTGAAATCCACAAACTGGAACAGGAAGACTACGTAGCCAAGATCTCATTGAAAGAAGCTGGCCAGACAGAGGAATCGTGTTTTATTGCACATCACATGGTGCAGCATAATGGTAAGAACAGGATAGTCTTTAACTGTTCATTGCAATACCATGGTCGGTCACTGGATGACCAGCTTTTACCAAGGCCCTAGTTCCTTCACTCCTTGGTGTACTCATTTTATTTTGCCAGCACGCTGTGGCCGTGAGTGGCGAAATTAAAGGAATGTTCCACCAAGTACGCCTATCACCCCAAGACAGACCACTCTTGTGCTTCCTCTGGAAAGAGATGCACAGAGAAGAGGAGCCATCCATATATGAGTGGCAAGTATTAACATTAGGGAGAAATTGCAGCCCTTGTTGTGCAGTATAGGCCTTTCAATGCCGTGTCAAGGAGAGCAGCGATGTAACCACCAACCTGGCTAACATAGTCGAGTCATTTTATGTTGACAAAAAATGTATGACCAAAGCAGAAGAGGCCAAGTGCTTGGTGGACAGCCTGGAACAGTTGTTAGCAGAAGGAGGATTTGAGATCAGTCAATGGTCCTGTAATATTTCTGCTACCACTGAACATCTTCCACCTGCAGCCAGGTCCACAGCTAGTGACCTCTGGCTGTCAAAGAGCAGTACTGGCCTTTAAACGCTAACCCTTGGCATGCAGTGGAACTGTCTCAGTGACACACTGGGCTATAAACAACAATCCAGTGAATTTGCGTCTGTCAGGAGTTGCAGTGCGGATGAGGGAAGGAGGACCCAAACGCTGGACTCACAGGTGGGTGAAGGTTGGTGTTTATTGTAGACAGAGTGAACAGAACAGAAGTAGGAAATGGCTGGTTGGCTAGACGACGGACTGAATGAAAGACTGACTGACAGAACTGACGGAACTGGGACAACCTAACAGCGACAACATAACATCAATGACGCGACAGTGAACAGAAGGAAACTGAGGACTTAAATACTCTGACTGATGATGACGATTGGAGACCGGTGAGTACACAGCTGAACTTAGTCTGACTAATGATACATGGAAATAACTGGAACACAATACACAGGCGGTATGCTGGCACAGAAAACAGGAAGTGAGAAAACTGAATGTGGGAAATAAACTGAACATGATAAAACTGAAAACGCTGGGTCAACGACCCAGGAAACCTGACAGCGCCTACTCTCAAGAAACTGTATAAGACACTCGCTAGCCAGTGTGACAATTGTTATCTGGGATCTCTGGAAACAAGACCTAGGCTGGGATGACCAGATTAAACCGCAGCACTTTCTCAACCAGTGGTTGACCAGACAGAGGGAACTTGCTCATCTTCCCGCACCTACACATTCCCTGACAATACTCATAGACAACATGGACAACTTCATGTATTCTGTGATGCATCAGATGGATCTATGGATCTGTTGCACTTTGGTCTAAGGCTAAGGGTACATCTTTTGCCATCTTACAATGCTGTGATTGCAGCCATTCCCCAACTCTCTGTGAATGTCTTTGATCATTGATCAATGGTATTTGATCAGTGGTTGTTGATCAATGGTCATGAGAATTTGCATATTAATGATCAAGGAACTGACCTCACAGCCCATTGTTCATTCAGTGGGCTAGATTCAGTCATTGTGCAAATGTACTGTTTATAAGGTAATGTTACGTCCACACACACACACACACACACACACACACACACACACACACACAACATTTTGGGATAATATTATCATGTTAGCCATTCTTTGTATAATGTTGGGTGCTAAAATTTTAGGGTTCTTCTTTCTCTCCATGTGATCAGATAATGAACATGCTGTGTCACTCTGAGGAGAATGCAATGTTGTTGAACATTTCAACAGTTGTTGAAATGTGGAAGACTGCCAGCAACTTTAAAAAGGCAAGAAAGAATCACCCGCAGATAAGATAAAGAAACATGACGTTTAGCTAAAAATGACACAAGATGCTGTGGTCAGAGCTAAAAAACATTATTGAAATTTAAAAAAAAAATAGCAGAAACTTTAAAAAAGCAGTGTCCTGGTCCTGCGTCTATGACCTAAGGTTTTGAGTTCTACTCAGGAGTTTTCTAGTTTACTTATATTATAGTTCTGTATTCTATATTTGTTGTTTTCAGGCTTGTTATTATGTGGTTAAATTGGCGTTTCCTGTCTTCTTATGTCTAGTTTCCTGTGTTAGTTATTGTTGTCTCTCTTTGAAGTCAGTTTTGTCGCTATTTTAATTGTCTGCCACTTCTGTCATGTGTCTGTGTTATCCATGATGTCGTTTTATGAATGTCAAGTTTGGTGTCACTCTCTCGCTCTCTGTCTCT
>NW_005187500.1:2017098-2019185 GCF_000239375.1 Pundamilia nyererei
CTTCTGTCATGTGTCTGTGTTATCCATGATGTCGTTTTATGAATGTCAAGTTTGGTGTCACTCTCTCGCTCTCTGTCTCTGCCTCTGTCTCCCTTGTCCTCGGCTCTCTAGCGTTCGCTCGTGTCTCTAGCTCCCTGGCTCTGTCTGCCTTTCAGCTCTGTCTGCCATGTTTGTGCTTTTGTCTTCCCTGGTCAAGTTGTGTGTCTTAATGTGCTCCTGTGTCTGCTACTTCCTGTTTTACTTTGATAGTCTCCTGCCTCATGTGTACGATGTTCAATGTTGCTTCCATTGTCTCATTAACCTGGATTTGTTCCCTCATTATCCTATGTTTACATATTGTCTGAATTTCCCTCTGCTCTTGCTCATGTCATCCATCTAGCTGTGTGCCTGTGTGTCTTGAGCCGAGTAGTTCCAGGTTACAATTGAATTTGAGTTTTTTGTATCTTGTGTTTTGGGAGAGCTCAGCAATAAAGCTGTTTTGGACTTACCCTTGTGATTTTTGGAGACCTGCGTTTGGGTCCTAATCTCCCTGCCACACATCCGATTATGACAAACAGAAAAGAGCAGCCAGCAGATAAACTAAAGCATAACAAAATTAAGCTAAAAATTGCAATAACTGGAATAATAAGAACTGCCTCCTCCTGAACAGCACGAACACCAAGAAGCTGCTAATGAAGTTCAGGAGACCTAAAATACTGTGCCGGTCAATCTGGATAGACAGAGAGCAGATAGACACTGTGCAGAGTAGATGAGGAGGAAGTTAACCAAGATATATATTGATATTTTGCTATATTATGCAATATATATAAAATTTGAAATATTCAAAGCTGAACTTGGTGAATGAGCTTAATTGCAAAAGATTTTCAAAATATCAGCTTAAGTGTGAAAACTGCGAGTACAAAAAAAGAGAAAAATATGCTAAATAAAGCCAACAAAGTATCTAAACTGAGCATTTAGTGAAATTTACATTTTCAAAACAAAACAACACAAAAAGATGCAAAACCTGGAACTGAAGCTCATCAAGATGAAGAAGAACTGAAACAAGTGCTGAACGAGTGAAAAAGGCCTGAAATAAGCTCAGCCTGAATCTCTAAACTCTAAACAGGCAGTTTCTGATTGGTGGCAGCTTGTGAACACCCCTCTGACACAAACGCACAGGCGTATACATCTCCACCAAACAATGTTTACAAATATGGACACACACACGCACCATGGAGTGAACAGTGATTGTGAGAGTGTGGCCTCTGCGTTTCAATGCCAATCAAGTCTGAATCAATGTCTGCCTTCTATACAGTCGTTGGTGTGAATCTACTGAATTTGAATCCACCAAGCAGAAGCAGCTTGTTTACTTTTTCGCACCAAAACAACTGTGGCTTCTTCATCTAGGAGATGGGACGACTGGAAATAGAGACTTCCAGCTCTGGTTTGAGTGAAATTTGTATCACTTCCCTTTAACTCCCACATCAATGTATCAAAACATAAAAACCTATGTTTCGGTATATAATTTGTGTTGGACGAGTTAAAATTGAGTAAGAAGAATTTATTTGGACATGAGGAACAGATTCAGAGAGAGTTGTGCACTCTAGCTTAACTGCAGAGAAAACATAGCAAATCACGTGTTTTATAAAAAATCATCATGATGCAACAAAAAACCTGAGCAGGGATTTTATGAAAACGGTAAAAGATACGCAAAAGCTGAATTATGCCATAATAGCCAAATGGTTTGGGAGCATTTTGAGTTTAAATAGTGCTTCTAAGTGAAAGGATGTGGAAATAGTGACATTTAAAAAACAGCCACGTTTTAACAGATTTCTGGAAGCTTTCCATAACGGGGGCAGAAAATCCATAAAAAGCTGAATGTTTTAAAAAGTATAAAAAGTCAGAAATAGCAGAAAATATGACCAGAAAGAGCAGAAGTAGCAAAATACTGTAAAACTTGAATTGCTAAAAGTATGCAGAAGTAGTTAAAGGGCCCAAAACATACGAAAGCTACTTGAGGACGAATAATACTAAAGAATAAAGAGAAACAGGAACACAAAAGTGCATTCATACGATTGTGTTCCTGTTTCTCAACTAGAAAAATAGCC
>NW_005187500.1:2019205-2020296 GCF_000239375.1 Pundamilia nyererei
ACACACACACACACACACAGTGAACAGTGACTGTGAGAGTATGGCCTCATGGCCTCTGTGTTTCAAGCACTCTGACTCAATAACCATTTCTCAGTCCGCAGGTCCGTACTTGCTTCCTTGCTCGTCTGTACTTCAGTGAACGGGAGAACGCAGCGCGATCATTCTGCAGTTGGAACAGCTGTGTAGTTGATATCATCACAGCTCCGCTCCAGTGTTTTTTCTGCCAAGCCCCCTAAATTTAACTTTGATTAATATTTGCAATGGAAATCACACATGATACCCAAAAATTTGTTAAATTAATACAAAATTTAAGTAGAAAATTTGCTAAGGAAAAAAACTATTTTAAGCACTTTGGCAAAATTTGCTTTTACATACGATCTATTTCATAATGTCTAATAAGCTTCACACAGTTAAGCACAATTACTACATGACAGAAACAAAACTCTCTTAATAATATACATGTATGCTTTGCAGCATTCACACAATTAAAAACTACAGTTTCTCTTATTCTATTTGCTTGAATCCAGTGATGCTCAGAATCGCCCAATGTTTTTGAACATATTGATCATTTATCTTGACTGTATTATGCCTGCAGATAAAGTAATAATGGTGATGTACTGTGGTAAAAATTGAGCCACTTTCAAACACTGATTATTCCAGGTTAAAGTGTGGAGTGAAAGGAACAGCCTGAGTATGAAAGCACCAACCAGCTTCTGGGTGGAGTCATGTTCTCCCAGTTCCTGTCTGTATTCTCTTTGGGTACTCTGGGTTCTTCCCACATCCAAAAACCTGTTAACTGATCGTCCATTTGGTCAATCTAAATAGGGCATAACTACAAATGTGAGCATGAATTCCTGTCTATCTCTGTGGTAGCCTGATAGACTGGCAACTTGGATGGGCTCCAGCCCCTCTGCACCCCTAAACTAGACAAGCAGTTGAGAAAAATAATGGATAGCTAGACAGTATCTGATTCAGTAGATGTGTTGCGTTGTCCCTGCCAAATAACCTAAAAATATAAATGCATGCAAGCTACATTTAAACTGAGCACTCATTGAAGAAATTTCAAATGTGATAATTGTATCTCTCTCTCT
>NW_005187500.1:2020500-2027747 GCF_000239375.1 Pundamilia nyererei
AATATATATATATATACAGGAGTGACAGAGAGAGGGGATGAACGTTTACAGAGGTTTTTGTTAACATGAATGTTCCAAATGTTCAATAAACATATTAAGTTCGTATATTTTCCATTTTTTCTCGAGTCTGTTTGCTCATGCAAAATGAAATCTGATTAATATAGAATAAACATGATATTTAATCAAAATTAATCCACAGTAACCCTGTGATGAATCTGATTAAACACTTTAATTGTTTGGCAATGATTAATGTATACTTACATATTAGTATATAGGTTTTTAAAAAAGTTGCATTTCACAGGAGAGAGCCTGTGCTAACAGACTGAAGAAAACTATTCAAATTCTCTTTGAATTTAAGCATTTAACATTCTTTATGTTTATTCTACATTTCCTCTCATTATATTGCATAAATGTCTGTTACAAGCTCAAATATAAAGTTGAAAAAGTGTAATTGCAGCCAGGCTATTGATTGATTAATTGATTGATAATACTTTATTCATCCCGAGGGAAATTGGGTTAAGGCTGCCAGCCTTGCCAGCGCCATCTTACCCTTCCGACCATACATACATTACACAAACATCACATGGGGAAGGCAGGTCAGAGAGATATAACAATGGAAACTGCACAACATGAGGAAAGACGAGGAGAAAAAAAACTCCCCCAGACTGAGCTCCAACAGGGAGATCAATTTGAGAACATCACAAAACACCTCATCTATCCATACATCCATCCATACATAGATATATGGTTTCCAGCTGCCTGAGTCCCTTTACTAATGTTAAACCCACAACGTTTAAGTATTTACAAGTATTTGCAATTAAAATCAAATAGCTGAAAGTGTGCGTTGGTCTAACGGATAAGGCACATACCCCATGCTGTGCCTGCAGCTTTCACTGTTCCTCCCAGCAGGTTGCATGTCATACCCTTTCCCTGTTTCCTGTTTCCTTACACCAACACCTGACAAACAGAGCCAACAATGGCAAATAAAAATTATCTTAGGAAAAAGAGAGTAAACAAATGATATTTCTGTCATTATAAAACTATCAGGCAATCGACCCAATACTGCGACTGATAAGAAAACATTAAAAAATAAATAAAAATGACAAATACAATATTTCTTATTGAATGATTTTACATGATGGAAATGTGCATAATCAAAGACATGGCTCATGACAGTACCGCTACCATCGCTACTGGAAGCACTTTGAAGGATAAGGACAAAATAAAATAACATGGGTCGTGCTGGCAGTGTTTGTTTCAAATGGATTTTTTCATTAAATCCCATCAGCTGAGAAAGCGCTCTCTTGATTGGTTTTCAGAATCCTCTTGGCGCAGCACCCGTGTCCATACACATCACTAAGCACACGGGTCTGCCACTTGCTAATGACCTTTTCTGGGGGCAGATGAGTCAGCACACGAACATTGCATGAAACTCAGACATAAAACTATTTTTTAACAATTTGAAGATTCTTTCATGGAATGATTCATTTTTGATCCATCTACATAATGTAGTATTATTTTCTTCAGCTCAGCCGTGAACAATAGCACTGTGTGCGAGCACTGAAGCATGCCGATGATTGTGCCTGTTAGAACACCAATCAGCAACAACAGGCTGATAGTTTGTTTATATAACACACAACTGACCACTACTACACGTTTACTGCGGCACCAGTGTTTTAATGTGACTGCAATCTTCTTGTGTTCTTTTAATGTGCCTTTTTTATGGTGTTACCTATAAGAAATGATAGAGTAGCTGTAAATCAATTCAAGTACATAATGGGACTTGGCAGTAAAGCTGTGCTGGAAAGAGACGCACATCTACAAACCAAACCAAATGATTCTAATGCAGTGCTCATTATTGATAGACTCTGACTGGTTTAAAGAGCAATGAGTGGAAGGAGGACAGGCAGGCCTCATGCCGCACTTAAAAGGATTGAAAGTGTCTGACCATGTCTTTAAAATGTATGGACGAGCTCATAAACACTATAAATAGGTCTCTCTTGGTATCAAAACTCCCTGAAACATAAATTCGGTTTCAGCTGGGAAATCCATACAAATGTTGTTTGTGCTAATGAGAGTCAAATGGCAGGCACTGCTGGGGGCTATGTGACATGTACACACTGAAGGCATACTGATGAAAGAGCCACAATTTAAAGGGTAACAAGCCTTACAAGCACTGTGTCGCACAGATACACTCATGATATGGAATTTCAATAAATAGCACCATTGACCACAGCTTTGCATTTCTGTGAATGCCCAGCTAACTCTGTGTTATAGCATCCATGTATCCACGGCAAATCCTCATTACAAAGCAGTTCCTATTCCTACCCTACAGTCCTCAAGCCAGGTGGCACACAGACAGCCATAACGGCAACAGTTATTATGTGCTGTGTATTTAATAAAAGTACAATACAGGTATTGCAAAGTAAATTCACTTATCCCTACCCACATAACTGCATAATAACCTGAATCCAGATCTGTGCAGGTGTCCGTGTGTGACAGATACCTGCATCGCTGCAGGTAGCCTAATGCATTACTGTTTCTGGTTTTTGATGTTCCTGTGTTTGCACTCATCCCTTTCAGCTGGTTTGAGGTATAAAACTTGAGCTGGGTGCCTTGATGTACTGCTGGCTTGGAATTCTAATAATGAGTGTGCTTTGGGATTTTAAGGATGAGTCTCTCTGAAATAGTTTTTCACTTCAGTACCTTTCATTTCAGCCTCCTCTTATGGTGCTGCTAAAACCTCCTCTTTTCTTTTCTTCTAAAAAGGAAGAAATTAATTTGCCCTGCTTGGCAGTTGTTAAGAACAATAATATAATGATCACTGGAGTCCTGACTCTAAAGTATATTGTTAAAAACTACGGTTAAAAAGCATCAAATGGATACTCACAGAAACGAATGATGATCCACAGAGTTGGATCCTGTGTTCTGTGCTAATGGTCCTGATAGCGGTGCTGAGGCTTGGGAGCATCAGCTGGGATGAACAGAGGGATCCCTCGAGTTCTCTTTCTCGGGAATGAGCTTGTGTTTGGCGCACATGTGGGCAGCATTGGGGTGACAACTAGTGGATTTCATTCACAGCATCCGGCGGGTGCTATCCAATCATCGGGGAGGGTCGTGTCCCCAGTGCCAGCCTCTATAGAGACAGAGGAGGTCATCCCTCTGGAAGAATGCTGCTTCTCATTGCAAAAACAAAGGCTGGGATTGTCAAGCTGATGGCAAGGGGACGAGGTGGAGGGGCAGCAAAGGCCGGGGGATTCGGGACAATAGAATAAATCACATAAAAAATGTCACAGCCACACAAATGGAAATTTTGCTTGGGGATGAAGCTGGATTTCAAAAAACTGAGAGTTGTTTATCTAAGGCAAAAAAAAAGCTAGTCACATGGCCCACTAGTCAGACAGTAAGGGCATTTCTTTTCATTTCCTGACAGGCGTATGAAAGGAGTGCACTTTGAATAGACTCTTTTTGCTTGAAAACTCCTAAAGAGAAATAGGGTAAAAATATGCCTACAATCTGAGGAACGCTCATATCAGGAACTAAGGAGGACTGGTACATGGCTGATGGTGCTTACAGCAGGTGGTTTAGACAAGAGACTCTAACTTGTGTAAGTCTTTTGACATCACACATGGGACACTGCAGTCATACACGTTTGTCTACACATACACTATGGGAAGAAAATGTATGGGGAAACATGACATTGGTAAAATCCCAGATGTAAAGCCACATTCAGGCAATATCAGTAAAACCACAGATGCAATTAGCCAAGAGGAAAAAAACTTACTAGTTCAGCCTTAAAATTGGAAGATACCAGGAGCTGCCATGTACTTTGTGAAAACCACTCATTATGGACAACTGCATTTAAATAAAAGGTAAAAGCTAATTTTAAATCAACAGACATCATCAACAACAGTTAGGTCTGTTTACAAGTAAACAGAGGTATTGGTCCAACTGATAAACCTGTGACAGTGCCTTAGGCGATCAGGACTCACTGATGAACTTGGGAAGGGGGGCCTGTGTAGTCTGATGCCATGGCAGAGATGCTGAAAACCTTAGTACCGTATTTTCCGCACAATAAGGCATACTTAAAATCCTTTAATCTTCTCAAAAATCGACAGTTTGCCTTATAATCTGGTGCGCCTTATGTATAAATTCTGGTTGTGCTTACTGACCTCAAACTGATTTTATGTGCTACACGGCGCTCAAAAATCTGTCAAATGTTTTAGTACGACTTTGGTGGCACTGCGTGATGGAGCCTCGCTGAGTAATCTGGGTCCTAAACTCCGTCGACCTTCAGGTCCCAAAGTCAAACGAACACTGCGGCATCACTGAGAGTTAAACACTGGCTAAATTCTTTCATCTTTAATAAAATGATCAGTGTTGCTGCTTTAACATCCAGGCATCCATGAAAACAGAATTTATTAAATTTAACTGAGTTAGAAGTTAGCAGGAAGTTAGCTCGCTAGTTTCCACCTGAAAATGATATAGCATGTTCTGACTGAGAGGTTTCTGAAAGAATTCAAATGTACAGTTCCAACACTTCCAACATAAATGAAGACAGAAAACTAAACAGCAGTGATGCTTGTAGGGTTACTGAAGTTGGGCTAGCTGGTATATAATGATGTGCTACGTGATTGCTATAGTACCTTTTAATACCTACAGCATGTTCTAATCTGTGTAATAAAATACTATGTTGAACAGTATCAAATGCTGCATTGAGGTCTAGCAGGAGTACGTAAAGCTACAAAGTATCTATGACTACTGAAGAAATATTAAAATTGGTAACAAGAGAAAAATTCTGATGTTTTTTGAGAAAGTTTCTTAAGTCCTACATAGATTGTGTCATTTGTTGTGTGGCCAGAAATATTGTGTCACACTGTGTGTTGAGTGTATTTGCTATTTGTATGATGATATTAGCCATTCTTTGTGTAACGCTGAAATTTTGGAGTTCTTCTGACCCTCGTGTGGTCAGGAAATCAACATGCAGCGTCAGTCATTGGAGAATGCAATGACTCTTTAAATGACAGGAAATATCTTCAAGAGTGTGTTTCTTTTCATTTCCATGCAGTACAGTACTGTACAAAGTTCTGGAGCTTTTCATAATTTCTTTGTTTCCCCTCCCAGGAGCCAGACTTCCTTGTAGCTTCCTGAAGATCTTTTAAAGTTTTCTCTTGCATGACTATTCTCACAGTTTTCTTTCTTTCTTTTTTTAAGCCACTTAATACGGAATCATTGAAGCATAAAAAACACAAAGGATGAATCAGTGTCATGTCTACTCATAACAGACAACTTATCAGATAATCTGTTTTAAATTGTATCTTTAGGTACTTTGTTACTGTCACTAACACCCAGAATTTTTCTTCACATCAGTTTAAGAAAAAAGGTCAAAGACACAGATTCACAGGGGTAAAATTGTTGGGGTGCCTGAGTCGCTGACCCAGTATTTTGTTTTTAAATATATTTCTTTATTAATTCTTAGGTTTTAGTTGTGATTTCCGTGTTTCCTTTGTAGTGTCTATGGTTTCAGTGTCTGCCTGTGAGTCTATGTATATAAGTTCAGTCTGTTATGTTTCCTGGTTTACTTTGAAAGTCTGGGTTAATGTATTGAGTTTTGCTTCCCTTTGGTCTCGTCATGTATGATTTGTCCCAGCTGTGTTTCGCTTCTGTCTCTCATTCCCAGAAAGCTCCCTCTGTGTATTTTAGCCTTGTGTTTCTCTGTGTCAGTGTCGCGATCTACCCTCATTCTGTACTGTGTGTTCTGTCTGCCAGTAAGTTTATTTTGTATTCTAATGCAGCCAGTTTTCTGTTTTGCCGTCCAGCATTAAAGCTGTATTTAAGTTCACCTGGACTCAGCCTTCACTTGACATAAGATCATGACCAGAACATGGACCCCGCAGATTGTTCCGCCTCTGAGGTTGATGCTGAAATGGAGAGGTTGGTTAATTTGCTGGACCGCATCTCTCAGGCCGATAGCTTACAGGCTATGTCTGTGGGACTGAGCGCAGTGGACGCAATGATTAAGAACAACCCCGGCTTCATCAATTCTCCTTGAACACTAAACTGAGCAGCACCATAGCTGCATGGAGGGAGCACGTAAGAGCCAGTGAGCTAGCTATCTTTCTCTCCACGCCAACACAGCAGCACCAGACAGAGTTCTCTGTGAAGCAGCTGCGTTTGCCACAGCAGGACGGCGTTTCTGCTGGAGGTCAACCGCTTCAGTGTGAGGAGCCGGAGGATTTGCAGCCCGGTCAACTGGAGCAGTCGCAGCTCAATCCGCTGGATGACTTGCGAACTGGTCCGTCCTCTCTCTCGCCGCCTCCCCCTTCCACAAGGGAAGGCGTCGCTCACGCCGCCGTCACTCCAGGGCTGCTGAGCTAACTTCATCGGTGAGTAAGAGTGACTGTTTGCTGAATGCTTGAGCATCCCGGTCCCGAACCTTCTGACATTTCATTCACTGTGAATCAGACTGTTTTCCTCTCGGGATTCTGTCCTGCCCGAACCAACAAACTCAGACACTGTATGTTTGGATTACATGAACATTAAATCAATCAGAGACTAATCAATTAAGTCTGGTCCTGCCTCATCTGGTCCTGCTGCTGCCACGCCGTCGTCTGGTCCACAACCTGGCTGGCTGTAACTCAGGACGTAGAGCAAGTTAGGTGCTGATCAGAAGGTTGGTGGTTCAATCCCTAGCTCCCCCAGTTTGCATTAGGGCTGGGCTATATCATACCGTTCACGGTAATACCGGTGTAATTTTGGGCAACGATAGGAAAATGAAATATTGCAATAGAATATGGGTAAAACGCGCATGCGCAGTGCGCTTGTTTTCATACGCACATAGCGGCGACGCAGAATGAGAAGAGCGTAAGCGGATCGTTAAATGAAACTGATGAACCAGAATTGGTTTGTAAAAATGCCGGATTTGCCTCGCCTGTGTTGCTCCGGGCAATCCCCGGAGAGCTTTATGGACAGTTTTTTGAGTTCCAGTGCTCTTCACAGACTTTTGGTTTTCTTGAGCTCCTCGGCTTCTTGTGGACTTGTGTTTTGTCATTTTGTTTCCGTGAGTCTGCACTAGAGCAGGGCGATATGACCAAAAATATTTATCACGATATACATTTGAAAATTTGCGATAACGATATAACTGACGATATAATTGACACTAGACAAAATACTTTACAACTCCACAACTTTATTAGTGCAAAAAACCCCATCAATGTATTTTCACTTAAACAAGCAGCTGTTTTTAT
>NW_005187500.1:2028351-2032166 GCF_000239375.1 Pundamilia nyererei
GCCGCCATGTGCGTATGAAAGCAAAGGCACTGCGCATGCGTGTTTTACCCATATTCTATCGCCATATTTTATTTTCCTATCGTTGACCAACATTACACCAGTATTACCGTGAACGGTATGATATAGCCCAGCCCTAGTCTGCACTTTGGGTCCACCATTCCTGCCTGCACGCACTTGACAAAAATTGTATCGTGGCACCACTAAGGTGATTCCCAAAGAGCAATTAGTCAAAGGTTTAGCAGGGTGTCCCTAAAAAATTCAAGGAAACCGGACAAGTGGTGGTCAGTTGGCAAGTTTAACTATCAATAGCTGATGAACAGTATCTGAAAGTCATATCTACATACATCTGGATTTTCAATTGATATATCTACTGTTTACTGAAGCCTGATCAGAAATACTCTCAGTTCTCGGCTTTCAAGAAGCCATTCTTAAAGAAGGGAAACCAGGAGAAAAGCATGACATATGCTAGTTTATACAAGAACTGAAATTAAAACCGATCTTATGGAGTGATGAATCTTGATTTGAAATTTAGTTCAAATTGTCATCAGCATATAAAGAGGAGGTACAACAGTGAGCGTATCTGTCAAACATGGTTGAAGTTTGGTCATATTTGGGGCTGCATGTCAGCCAGTTGTGTTGGCGACCTAGTCAATATAGATCAAATTTAAATGAAGACAATATCTGCTATACAATACCATTCGGAAAAAATCTGATTGCCATCAATTTCATTTTTTAGCATGAAACACAATCCAAATGCAGCAAAAAACATGGATGGATGTCAGTGCCTCCACATTACTGAAGCAGCATGGGATCATCTTGATAGACTGGCACAAAGACCAGCTTTGAATGTCCTTCAACAAGCCTGGAGAACTATTCCTGAAGTCTGCTTTAAGGAATTACGAGAAAGCTTTCCTAAGAGTGTGATGGAGTATTAGGACCACATTAAGAAATAAAAATGTATTGTTCATTTTGAGAATAAGGTTGAAACACTATAACATGAAGATTAAAGTTAGATTGTTATTTCAGGTCAAACAACTGATGCTGAATTATCATTTATCCTTTTCATTGGCAAGCTTAAATATGAAAATTATTCATTCTGAAGATATAAGGCAGCAGTATTCAGGCTCAGCTTTCTTTCAAGTGAATGAACCTTTCATATATTCAGTGTCTGTATCCCTGCATCAAATTCCAGTCAGTCATCAACAATATTTCTTATTCATTAAAAAGACTGTTTAGAAATGTGTACAGATGATCACCTGTTTGGATTTTTATTATGTGTGTCAGCCTCATTTTCAGCTGGAAACACCTTCAGTGTGTGCGTGCATGTTATTAGAGAGCAGATGATGGTGTTTAGAAAAAGAAACTATTCAAAATAATGTGCGCATATAAACAGACTAATCAGAGAAGAACACATCTCAGTCCTCTTGATGTGGGCTTCTCTTCATCAATCAAGAGTGTGAAAAAAACTGTCTTTTTTTCTTTCTTTTTTTCTTTTGACATTTCACTGTGCTTGGCATGTTGAGAAGGTTTTTGTTAATAAGGAAAAGTTGAGTAAAATTATGCACAAGTTTAACCTGCTAGGAAAGAATGTAACATCCTGTGATTTTTCTTCCTGAGGTGAGAATTTGTCAGATCAGATTAATGATACTGTGATACAATTTCAAAGGTGTCATATAGAGAAAGAAGAAGCCTTGATACAATATTAAAACATAAATCCCTAGTCTCACATTCAATAAATATTTTCTTAAGCTGGCCATGACAACACTGACATGTGCTTTTAATGGCAACATTTCTTCCTCTGAAAGTATTTTTTCTGCTTTAGAATTTGTATAAACACTTATTGGTTTGCAGAGACGTAATTATTGCATCATACATACAAATCTAGCTTCATTGTTGCAGGACGCTGGAGGGGGTATTCATTTTTGGGTTTCTGCTTCAGAAGCCTTATTATGAATGATTGCATGATTGAATCGACACTTTTTTATTATTTTTTACATTTTTGTTAATTTACCAAAATTAATCCAATCACAGCACTAGAACAAAAGTCAGGGAATCCGGAATGTTAAAATTTCCTAGTAATACATTTTTCTTATGCTTATGCAGAAAGCTTGAGTTACATTTTCTGGTAAACAGACTCACACGACTCCATTCATGTTACAGTTTTAGGATTTGAGTTTTGCAACGAAGCAGCTATATTACCTTTTGTCAAGAACTAGAAATATTATTTTTGAACTTCAATGCATTTTATGCCCCTGTAGAAATGCTATCTTCAAGGATAGCAGTGCATTTTCTTGAAAAGACAATAACAAAGACTTACATGGACAGACTTGGAATTTTCATAGACTTGATAGACTTGATAATGTAATTTAAATACTAATATCAGAAAGCTTATGCTTAAAATAAAAATGCTTACATGTTGATGTATAGAAAGTAATTTCACTTAATTAAACACAACAACATAGGATGGATGAGTATTGCATGGGAATGCAACCAGTAGCTGTAGTCAGAAACCAAGGTGCAAAGTCTGAATGATGTCTTTAAACTGTTTTCTTTTCATCTTTAATGACTTTCAACTTGTGCACACAACTGTTGCTTTTTTAAACTCACTAAAAACTTACACTATACAATAACATGCTTTTGATTGCAGCTGTGGATGGCTAATGAATGGGCAGTTAAATGGTGACTGTATTAAATCAAGTGATAATGAACAATCGCATTACTGTTCAAATCACAAGGCAATTAAGGACTTATGAAAAGTTTAGCATCCTGAAATCCTGATCTGCTGAATCTACATTGCACTGACTTTATTCTGATTATACCTGATAGATGAAGCCGTTAACTCTGACCTCCACATACACAAACTTTCTACAGATGAACAGCTCGTATTGCCAACCTGTCCTCACTTGTCAGTAGGACGCTTTAGAGTGCATCCTGGTTTGATTTGTTATCATTGTGGACTCAACAGTGACAGGTAAATAGAATTACTAAAGTGAATTTCACATCAGCAAGTGGGATGTTTGGGTTTGGAGGGGAAAAATAAATCAGATAAGCCTGAGATATCTAAAACCTGAGAAATAGTTTTAAAAGAATTTAGTATATATGAGTTATTAAAAAAGTGTAGCAAGTGAGAGTTTAATAATTTTATATGTGGGTGTATGTGATTACAGCTTTCTACTGTGAAGATGTTTACAAGTACAGACGGTGTGAAGTCTAACATTTCAGTGAAAGCGTTAATGAGTACCGGATAGTGCTGTGCCAACAGTACATTTCACAGCTCAGACAGGCAAAATGTTCCTACTTTCAGCACAGTTTGTGTTTGCAACAAGCATCATCTTATTAGTTTAATTAGAAAAACATCAACTCTGGAACCATACACCCTGCAGTCGGGAACCGATGAGATGTATATATCACAGCTCATAATGATACTGAGATTGCTATAAGAAAATATAGACTAAACAATAAACACCGTGACACTAATAAATGAAGTCTTTACAATATTTGTGAAAGAACGTGTTCTAAAGAACATACTGAGAGTGGTATTATAATAGGATACTACCATTGCAACTAGTCCGTTTGGGACATTTCTTCCTTCCTGGTTATTCCAGCATCAGCTTTAAGTGGTGTTATTGCAAAGTGGAAGCATTTAGGAACCCCAGCAACTCAGTGGCAGACCTCATAGTTACAGAGCAGGGTCACTGTGCTGAGCTGTCACCAACACTCTGCTGACTCAATGATTGCAGAGCTCCAAACCTCCTGTGGTATTAACATCAGCACAAAAGCGGTGTCCTGAGACACCTTGGCATGAGTTTTCATGG
>NW_005187500.1:2033261-2034272 GCF_000239375.1 Pundamilia nyererei
CTATTCGGAACCATGGTAACAGGGTTCTTGCTGATCGGAGCTGGCTTGGCCCTGACTTATCAAAGAATTAAGAAAGCGGAATCGGCTGTTCAAACCTCCACAAGGCTGCCCGCTGGGATTGAAACGATGGACGAGGCGTGAGTTTCTCAAAACGGGCTCATTGAGTGCAGCACGGATAAGATCTTGGAGAAGCTTACAGCTGCCGTGAATACTCAGAATAAGATCTCTGAGTGCAGACTGGATTACATCTTGGGGAGGCTCACTGTGGTCGTGAGTTCTCAGAATCGGCTCTTTGAGCAACATCACTGAGCGCAAGTTTGATAACATCATGGAGAAGCTCACAGCTCTCCAACGGCAGATTGAGAGACCAGTGTTGGACTGTTAGAACTGCTTTGAAATTCATATGAGCTGTTCGCACTAAAGTAAAAAGCACCATCACTTCATGCGGAGACCCTTCGGCTCCAGCCTTGCGACTGCAGCTGGCGCCGAACAAAAACACCCTGATAACGACTGTGTTTAGACTGTTCTTCCCATTCCATGCAAGGCCACCTGGGTTGGCTGGAAGACTGTTTACTTAGCCTAGCAGGGCGAAGGACACTGTCTCAGCTGAACTCTGGACACACACACATATACATATACACTGATATGCACACACTCATCCCCCCCTCCCTTTCCTTCGATGCTTGTTCCCTCCTGGGAACACGGCGGGTCTGAGCCCACGCTGGAATAGTAGCGCTGGGCAGGATGGCTGCTGTGTTTGCTTCGGATTACTCCTCACCCCCCACCCGACCCTATGGCTGGTCACGCGTTCCATAATGTTGTGCTGTGGACATTTATGTGCTTTTTGTGCAGAGGAGTTTTTTTGTTTCCTGTTCTCATGCTGTCCTCCCAGGAGCCCAGCATGAGTAGAGGTCTCTTTTTTTCCTCTTGTACTTTCCCATTGTAGTGTATATTTCAGTGTTTTTTTTCTGTAACGCTACCGATCTCCGACATGTATCTCCATGTGATGTC
>NW_005187500.1:2041300-2045825 GCF_000239375.1 Pundamilia nyererei
AATAAAATTTGAATTTGAATTTGAATTTGAATTTGAACCATAATCCGATTACAGCCTCTAGTTGGAGTCCTTCTGTTAATATTCCCTTTTTTTTTTTTACTGTTTTGCATACTTGCATATTTGATGACGGAGTAAAAATTTATCTGCTTGTTTTCCCCGAGGCAATCAGTATTCATCAAAATTCATGTCTTATCGGTGAATCAATTAATTTAATATGGCCTTAATGAAGTAGTAATTATTTTAAGCTACTTATGTGACCATTCTTGTAACGGAAATCAAATCAGGAGCCAGAGGCAAATGACAATCAGTTCCATCAAAACTCAGTGTATACATGAATTGTAATATTCTGCAAGGCATGTAATGAGATAATCCAATTATTCTTATGATCAAAGTGAGAAACAACAAGTCTCTGCAAGCGGTTTATGCTCATTTAACAGCTAGTGAGTTGCAGTGAAGTGACATCACAACATGCTTGTCTTCACATCTGAAAGATAACTGGTAATATTCTCTAACAGGAGATCAGTGCAGATTGGGATGAATTAAAAACCAGTGCTGTCCCGACCTTTAAAAAGAGAGTGGTGCAATCAACATGAAGTACAGACTTAAAACAACTGGAAAAGTCAAACTATAGGGATAAAACCACATGTATTATTCATGTGTGTACAACCCTCATGTTAAATTTAAATAAATTTGCATTCACTCACATTTCACTGAATGGAAGTTTGTCCCCACCCCCGATATCCACACATAGAGGCAATTTTATCTTTCAGTGGCTTTAAAAATAGACTCAAAACAATCAGAAGCACATATACAATCATCCTACAATCAAGAAGGAAATGTATGCACACAGCCGCAGCCGTTTCCATTATATACAGCCACTTTATCCATGCCACTTATCCTGATTACAAAAACACATAGATACACAATATGCATACATTAACTTGTTTACTAGTTTCCTGGTTGTTGCGATTGCTTCGGGGGGGACTTTAAAAGTAGTGCAATAACTTTTAAATAGACCGATCTCAGATGCCAGAATGGGTCATTTAGTGGAAGAAGGACACACTGCTGCTCCACTTCACCGATACTGAAGAGGGGGTTTATCCCATTCAGGCCCCGGCTCCTTCAACTTCAGCTTTAACTGGATGTGGAGGATGTGCTTGGCAAACAGACACGCTGCTGCAATGTTGTTTTTGGAAAAGCAGAATCATTTTAATGCAGCGCTATTACTGCACTACACAGTATCACAAAGCAGCTGATAAACTGCAGCATCTGTTTATCGTTTATTTCATGTTTAATCATTTATAAGTATCTGGATCGTTTTTGAGTGTGGGAAAATTTGGTCGATTTATAATGTTATGTGACCTCAGAGCAGCTTGGTATTTAGGGGCAACAACACTATGGGGAAACTGCCAAATGACACTTTATCATGCTGACATAATGAATAACAACTGGCCTAATAATAATTCATTTATTTTTTTTTTTAAATATGGATGATTTGAAAAAAAAAAGAACAAGTTGAGAAGTGGGCTGGGTAATAAATTATTTGTAAATGTAGCAAAACTACAATATTAAAATAACAAGTCAGGCTAAAGACCCCAATGATCAGCTGATCCCCTATGAGCATATGATACACACATGTAGTTTTGTAGTCTTGTGTAATTCTGTTCCTGTGAATCAAAATTACTTCAGAGATGTTACATTTAATCAAATCTGAGTTCTAAAGAAAAGGGCAGAGTGTAGTTATAGGGGCTGAAAACTGCAGCATGTTTGAAATAAACTCAAACAAGACTTGGCAAACGCATCACACCATTACACTTACAGTATGTTATGCCTATGTTTAATTTGGATGTGTGAAAATATACATGCTGTTGCTCGGTTTCAACACTTTTAATTGGAATCATCAGCCAGAAAATGTGCAATGACACAACCAATGATGAGCCAATCAGCAGTTCCCAATAACAAAATGTGCCAAATATTGTGTTTTCTGTGTTAGTGATCCATCTTGTGAACTACAAAAACACTAGCCAAATAGCACCAGCATGTCCTGTATGAAATGTATCAGACACTGCAATACCATTAGCCTAGATTAAAATATTGCTTTGTTTCTATTTAGCAGGTAAAGTGGGTGCAGTTTTACCATAAGACCTCACAACTTTAGTGGCAAGCTGCTTGTCTCAGGACTCTCCCTGTCTCCAGCCATGTATTGTTATCAATTTAATGCAGTCATATTATAAAATCATCCCACAAAGAGCGTGTAAAAATAAAATAAGAAAAGAAATAGTCAGCTTTAGTAAGACATTTGCTCACGTTCAGAAAAAGGCCCATTTTCTGTCTTCCCATGTGTGAAGCTCGTTAGCTCATCATGAATCAGCAGGATGACGTTCTCTATCTTCTTGGCATTTGGTAAGACTGAGTCACAGTCGGGCTGAACACTTTAGTGTCAGTACAAATGGAGAATGCTGCACAAATTTGAGTGTAATACAAAAGAAATGCATTTCTCTTATATCGTCCAAGTCTAACATAAAATGCATTGAATTGAATTACAAAGCTTTCTGGCTGCTGCTAGCGTAGTCAGTCGGGTTTGTAGGTTTGCATTGTTCTGGAGGAAGTGAGGGCTATCTAGCTTGTCAGTATGTTACCTGAACCATACTCTGATCTCCAGCACTAAGTATGCAATTGGTGGTTGCCATTTGTAGTCAGAATATGCAAACTCAGCTCCTTCCTCCATCCTAACACCAGTGGAAATGTTTGTTTGTTTGTTTGTTTTTTACAATAATGTACTTAAATTTCAAATATCTTCAAGTTTTGCTTCTATTTTCTTACCATAACACAAAGTTATTTTTGTAGGTTGACCGTTTTAAGGGAAATCGGGTACTTTAGCAACCTAACTAAAATAACTAGCCACTTCCAGAAAGCTAGCCAGCTACAACTCAAGGACCAAGGAGAAGGTTTTTAGGGCACAGCCTGCAATTTATAAAACAAAAACAAAAAAGTGTTTTTTTGACAGTCACATTCTCACTCACAGAACTCTCAGTCAACATGCTGTCATCCAGCTGTCAACAATAAAATGTCCTGTAACATCCTCAAAGATTCAGAGGAAAAGTTTCCAGTGAAAATAACATGAACTCTGGCATGTTTGGGCCTTAATACAATTCAAGCTCAGTGCTCACACCACTTTCCAGATTTGACTCCCCATAACCTTTTTCTCCAAAATAAAATGCAAAAAAAGTCATTTTGATATCGTAATTAATAACAAATTTACACCTACAATTGTTCACAAAAGGACAACCAGGTACAGTGTTAGCTTTCTGAAATCGCACCCTCACAAACTGTGATTCACAGTTTCAGCAGTGATCAGGTTCATACTCTACAAGAACTATGGGGAAGCCCTATTTTGAGAGCATTTAATTATACAGAAAAGTACATGATGAAGTTGAGACAAAAAAATTGAACCTTATTAACTAAAGCTGTCAACAAATTGTGAAGAAGTGATTGACCTTATGTCAGAATGGTGGCCTGGAAAAGGCAAAGCCTCTCAAGGAAATGATAAACTAAGAAGAAACAGCAAAACATAACACAACAGCAAGCACACATCTCAATAAATTTGGACCCACCACTAATAAAATAATCTTGCTGACCCACTTCCACTACGCTGCTGTATGCAGCCACATATGCTGATGCCATAACACTGCCTCCACCATGTTTTACAGGTTATATTATTTCCTCTGTCCAATAAAGTGTTTCATAACTCGCTTTCCGATGGCTAAGAGTGAAAACAGCTGCACCTTACACCTTGTCGTAACCGTTTGTATATCCATTCATGAATGCACCATTTTGATGTAGACCTTGACCTTGACAATAATATGCCAGTTTCCTTCAAAGTATTCTTGAGTGCAGGATTTTTCTTCAGCCTCTGAGCTCAACATTCACTTTGTGACTGTTTGATTTTGCAAAGAGTGTCATTGTCCAAAATTCTATAGATCTGTGCTCTTGCTTCGTAGTCATCGCACACAAAACGCTCACTCAGTTAGCACTCTATTGTCTACACTTTTTTTTTCAGTGTATCTGACATGAGAGAGTACAGTTCAGAGTAAACTTCAGAGGACCTGGCATCCTGCTTCATAGCGTGATAGTGCTGGTTTGGCGAGGAACCGCTCTGTGTATTGATCTGCTCATGCACTATTCCCTCTACTTCGTGTGAGAATTTGCCTCTGATCTGAACCAGCTTTCAAGTGGGTAAAAACAATCTGACTCAAAGGCACTTTTTTTTGTAATGTACATCAATAGAGTAGCAGAGTGTGCAGAAAAAAAGCAAGCCTCCAATAGTGGTTCAAAGGGTAATGATTTACCCTCTGAATGGCCTATCCATCAGAGCTACCCTTAATTCTGCTTTATACCGATCTAACACAAGTTGATGCAAACTCAAAATAGTTCAGGAGGATTTCAAAGTGAAATGTCATGCTATTGGGGTGATCGTGGCTCAAAGAGTTGGCAGTTCATCTTGTAACAGGAAGGTTGCCGGTTC
>NW_005187500.1:2046702-2049036 GCF_000239375.1 Pundamilia nyererei
TGCTCAGTGTTTGTCGCCCGTAAAATAACTTATTTCTAAACGTGCTGCTGGTTACAATAAAGATAATAATGTACTGTTAAGGTATCTGTAACTTTTTACAACAAGTTTTCCTCAAGTAATCAGCACACTAATAATTTGCTCCATCATTTGATAAATTGTTGGTGATACTTGAAACCATTAAAGCCAACTTAATCTTTAATGTCGCAAAACTGAAAGTTTCAAACCTGCAAATGAGCAAAACTGAAACACTGACTTGAATAAAACATCTTAATTAGCTCTGATGATATCATTTTTTTTCAGTTTGATTTGCATTTTTAGTGCAGTTTTCTTTATTTATCTTCATTGCTTTTACTGTGCTGTTTATGCCAGTGGTTAAGACACAGTTGATGGCAATATAGTTTTATAATAGTACATCTAAAATGCTGCAAGGCTTTGTGAAACGGTAAAAGATGCTTAAGCGTTATACTGCATATTCATCAGTGCCAGTATTTTGAGAAAGACAAGTTGGCAGCTAAGACTCCTTGAATAGCTTCCAAAGTCTAATTAACAGACGTAGATATCAGCAGTACTGTGCAGTCAAAGATGACAGACTGTATCACAAGACACGAATCACTCGGTGTCACTCTTTATTTCAGAATCAAAACAGATTTAATGATCCGTAAAAGTATAAAACATTGACCCCATTAACTCCTAACTGACGCACCTGTGATCCTCAAAAGTTCTCTGTATTTGAGCTATTCAGAGCACCGGAGGATTTGTCAAGATGATCTCTATTACACTTTAGTCTATAGTTCGATAAGCACTGACACGGCGTGAAAAACCTATAAACATGCAGAAAACGTGTCTTATCTGTTGATCCTACATATTTGAAAAGATGGATGACTCAAAGGAGAAAAGATAAAAAGGGTTCAAACCTTAATTGCAGACCGGAGCTGCTCAGCATCCACTTCTCTGCGTGTTGCCTTCTCCTGCACTGCTTCTGCTTCCAAGCTCAAACGATCTCGCCAAAGCAGATTTCAGACACTCTTTGCTGCAGTCACTGCCGTTCATACACAAACGCTGCAACCCTGAATGAATGAATAGAGCTTACAGGTGTACATGTCGGGAGAGCGCTGCCAGAGCTCATGGCGTGCTCCAGCGCTCACAGACTGAGACGTGGAAGAAGAGAGGGCAGCTTATTTGGCATTATCATCCCGCCCTCCCTCTGGTCTACTCTCCTCCCGTTCCTCTCTCTGTCACTGTCTCCTCTCTTATTCACCTTTTATCCCCTGCCTTTCCCCTCAAAGCAACTGCTCGGCTTCCTCTTGTCTTGCTGTAATTATGAGTGTAAGTAATTGTCTTATTCCAGCAAGAGGGTGTACGTGAGAGAGAGGCAGACACGACTTGAAGCAAGCCATCTGTGAGAGAGCATTTATATGAAACTGAAGGAGAATCTCTGCTTTTGAGGGAAGGACCATCCTCTCTGAGACAAACAGCTACTGGCATGTATCAGAGAGGGATGAACAGCCGACTTCGTACAAGAAGAGGAGAATGAAAGAGCCTCCCGTGTCTTCGAGATCTAAGGTGCACACAATGAAGAGCTGCTGATTTAAAGAAGCATAAAATTACCTTGGACACAATTACATTTTTTGACAGTGAAGAATCACCTCTCTGGAACCCTTAAGTGCTACTTTTCCTCTTTTTGAAAGGTGTGACATTTAGAAGAAATGCTTAGCCACTAAACTTGAATCTAACCTTTACTAAATAATGGATTGTGGCTGTGAATCATGTGACACCTCAGTAATTGAAAAACAATATGAAAATTCCAGAGGTTCGCTTCGACAGTTGTAAGTCCACAGCTGTGTGCACTTTAGTTCACTCAGTCATGTATATTTATTAAACGCAAGAAAACAATGTTGCTTTAAAGAAGACATGCGCTCCAGTCTGGAAGCAATGAGGTGAAATAACTCTCCTAAAGCCATCAGTCACGTTGTGAAATATTTCCACTCTGACGCCATTTTTGCTTTGCTTCACATACACACACTTCTGACTAGAAGCATTTAAACATCTATGAGAGTCTAAATGATTGTCTTTTCCATCTATTATGGCAACACACGTCCAACAAGGCTGTTGCTTAGTTTCCAAAATAAAATGTCACGAGTAGTTGTTATTTGTGCTCTGTCTGGTTGTGTATTTTCCTTTTAAAGCAGCACAGGCATCATCCATCTAGTTTCATCAAAATGAGCCTGGACAGTGCAACAGCTGTGGCATTTCAAACTTTGAATGTTGAACTTTAAAGTTTGTCCCCAGTCACAGAGATTCGTAAGTAAGACTAAATGTGATCAACTTCACTTG
>NW_005187500.1:2049828-2064390 GCF_000239375.1 Pundamilia nyererei
TTAAAAAGAGACTTTTCCATTTGATTACATTTTGTATGATGGATTATGCAGAAAAAGTAGAATTGGGCTGAAAGATCTATCGCTTTATCACCTCTTCAGGTTGTAAATTGTTTGTTTTTAAAAAGTAACTAAGTAACTAAGTAATTAATTACTTTTGAAAATAAGTAATCAGTAAAGTAACGGGATTACTTTTGGGGTGAAGTAATCAGTAATTAGTTACTGATTACTTTTTTCAAGTAACTTGACCAACACTGCTTGTCTTGCAAGGCAAAGAAGAAAAGCTGCAGTCGTTTACTGACATTGGTTGTGTGGAGCTAAAAACCTAATTGCTATTTTTTTTCAGCTGTGAGGCCTCTAGTTGTCAAACCATTGTTTACAATGAAAGAAAAGTATTATATAAAAGTCAATATTAATTATTTTAAATATTTGGTTACAGTTTGTAGCGGGCCAAACACAGTCAGAATGTCATTTTAA
Source organism: Pundamilia nyererei (assembly GCF_000239375.1). Classification (NCBI taxonomy): domain Eukaryota; kingdom Metazoa; phylum Chordata; class Actinopteri; order Cichliformes; family Cichlidae; genus Pundamilia; species Pundamilia nyererei. Next base: position 2,050,303 of record NW_005187500.1, read on the forward strand.
AGTTATTTTAAAAAATAACTCACCTTACTTACTCACCAATAAATATATGTCTAACAGTTTTTTAATCTCACTCTTAAAGGGGAAAAAAAGCAAAATACTAGTTGTGTTCAGAGAGGAAGGTTTGAGTGCGTACAGCGTGTTGTGTTCACGCTAGCTCAGAATAATATCATATTGCTCTTTTTAGAGTGAGTGCTGGTGGTGGTGAAGGATGGCTTTACAATTGTGGAATATTTTCAGTGTGTCTGTGTCTCTACAGTTTGCCTTGCAAGAAGAACAAGTAGGTCAAAGCGCCTCGGGACTCTGTAAGCATTTTGACAGACTTCCAGATCTCCTGGAAGTTGGTCTCCAGAGGGGTGTAGGCAATATTTAGGGCAAACCCCTGCACAGTAATCTCCTTCCTTCAGCTAATGCATTAAAAAACTGGGAACATGAAAGTATTTCAAATAAAGGGAAATAAATGCTCAATGTGATAAAGCTAGGCTAGCTTCATTAAGGTAAGACATACACATGAATCGCTGAAGCACTCATCTGCTTGTTGAGTGATGATACACATCATTATTATTGTGTTACTGTAAGTACGGTACAATCATTGCATTGCTAATTCTAGTCCCTCACTAAAAGCAAAACCCACCTTGCCACTGTTACCGGACAACAGCTTGCACAAACTGGAGCAATGGTGGTAAGAGGGGCTGCATTGGAGAGAGAACAAGGAAAAGGAAGTTGCAGGGGAAAAAAAGGCTCAGCCTTGCTGAAAGGCCGGGTATTTTGTCTCTGCATGTCTCAATGGGCAGCCCACAATGTGTGTTAATTCATCCCTCACAAAGAGCCTTGAAGCGAGGCTTTCCCAAACCAGCAAACAAATCACTTCCCTCCCTCTCATTGGTATTCTGAGGATGATTCTCAGGTCTTTGTGTAGGGAAATGAGCAGCGGAATAAGAAACAGATTTAAGTTGAAGGTGCGGTTTACTCAGGGATCGCTTTGATTGAAATACCTCACACACGAACAGAATGTCCTCGTTTTGAGTCTATATCATTTTTTTCCTGTCTATATTGAGACAAATACCACCTCTGTGTTGAGATGAAGTAAACTATTCTGCCGTTAGCAGTCCATTTAAGTAAAATTTAATTAGCTGTTAGCAGCCTGTGATTCCACTCTTTCGTTTCATTCATAAATCCTCATTTAATATCTGTTGTGGGAGCACTGCTGCTTAATTTATTATGATATAGCTCTAAAAATGTCTTTATTATAACCGTGTGAGAGAGTGGATATTTTTATAGGCTCTTATTTAGTGCTAATTAAGTTATCCATAAAACAATGCTAAAGGTTAACGTTTTGCTAAAGCCACATTCTAGTCAGAGTCTGGTCTAATCTGGTTTCCTGCAGCAATAAAATTATTTTAAGTTAATAGCAGCTCAGAAAACCACTGTCATCACCTCATTCATTTTCAGTTGTTTTAACATCAGTTTATTGTTTTGATGTTTTACTTTCCTTCACTATTATTGATTTAGTTCACACTACTCTAATGAGCATCATGAGTTGTTACTGAGATGCAGGTAAGTGACAAGTCAAAGGTGCTTGCAAAGAAAAGCGTCTGGACTTCTTTAAGTTGCTTGAAGACGTTTCAAGCGCCTTTGGCTACGATGACCTGGATGACTGAGAACCTTCACAGACAGGTAAGTGACAAAGCGTTTTGACAAAGGATTCATTCAAGTTTTGGATCCAGTTGCACTTTGGTTTGGGCTGCACAGCTAATTAGTCAAAAATGACTTGGTTTGAGTTAGGAAATGATCATTATAGGTAATCATGATTAGCAAATCTTTTTATGTTACCGGGGAGTGACGTTTTTCACATGGGCCATTACCAATAACTGCAAGTTTGTTTTCTAAAAGCCGCTGCAACACACTGTGCACCTGCTGCACATTTTTATCAAAAGATCTGGAAAAAATGAGAATATCATCCAGATACAAGTACACAAAATTATTCAAAAAGTCCTGTAACACATCATTAGTCAAAGCCTGAAACACTGACGGTACATTAGTCAGACCGAAAGGCATTACCAGGTATTCGTAATCAGTGATGGGAATAACGGCGTTACAAGTAATGGCGTTACTTTTTTCAGTAACGAGTAATCTAAGTAATTACTATTCCTATCGTTACAATGCTGTTACAGTTACTAACAAGAAAATGAGCTCTGTTGCTATTTTTCAACAAACAGACGGTTGAAGCTGTGTTCAGCTTGCTGCATCTTATATCAGTTGCACAGAAGTAGCTGTAAGTAATGTGGACGCTACAGCTTTAAGCAGCTGCGCGCTCCCGCGGACGGTAATCGCGATCACTGTCTAGCACAACACCTGGAGCTCAGGGGGCAAAACAATGGCATGAGTGCTGCTGTTTGACTGAGGAAGAATAAAGTAGTCATGGTAAGACAATCACATGACCACTTAAAGACAAAGCAACAAGGTGACATATACCAGTTTATAAACTGTGTTGATAGGCCACGGAAAACCAGAGTCATGATAAACAAGATATACGCAGCGTTTTTTCCTCAATAGTTTCGTCACGTTTACTGTCTAAGGACAGCGCAGCGAGCACGCTCTGCTTATGAGCAAAAAATAAAAACGGGAAGTTTTAGGAGTGACGGCGAGAGAGAGAGCAGAAAAAGAGAGAGAGCGAGTTTTGAGATGTGAGAGATTTGTGATGTTTAGCGTGTTTGGAGTGTGTAGTTAATGTGTTGTCTTGTGTAGTTAGTGTGTAGTGTTGTGGACAGTTTTGTGTTGTGTGTCAGAACAATGAGGTGAGTGCTGTCTCCAGGTAGAAACAGACACCTGCTGCTGTCAGACCTGCAGGTATCAGGCTGTGATGTTCGCCTTTATAGTGGACAGAAATTGTGTTTTTGGAGTGGCACAAATAATTTGTGCGGCATCTTACTGAATGCAGAACAGCTGATTGTTCTGTAAATAGTTTGAAATGGTTATTTAAAAAATCAAGGTAAAAGGTGAATGGATGCAAATAACTTTGTCTGTGAAGGTTCTCAGTCATCCAGGTCATCGTAGTCAAAGGAGCTTGCAAAGAAAAGAAGTCAGTAAAGAAGTCCAGACGCTTTTTTTTGCAAGCTCCTTTGAATGCAAATAACTTTGTTTGCAAAACTTGTGCATAGGATTTTAATATTGACAATTTATTTTTGCGTTTAAAGTTACGAAATATGATTCATTAAACATGTTTGTGGTTGTTACAGTAAAAATATAAATTTTCTACTCTGATTTTATGTTTTTTGTCTGATTTTACATCAATTGTGTTAACACAGTAGTCAAAATGAAAACATAACTGTAAATTCAGACATGTGAGGTTGTGCTGAAAAGAATGACACCAAACAAGACAAAGTAAATCGTTTTTAAAGCTAAAATGTGGAGGGAAAATCAAAAGTAGTTAAAAATGGCCAATTATACCCTGGACCCCAGAGGGTTAAACGTTATTTTTAAAGTAACGCAATAGTTACTTTTCAAGTAATTAATTACTTTTAGCATATTGTAACTCAGTTACTAACTCAGTTACTTTTTTGAAGAAGTAACTAGTAACTATAATTAATCACTTTTTCAAAGTAACTTGCCCAACACTGTTCGTAATGTCCTCGAGGAGTGTTGAAGGTGATATGCGTTCCGAAGGTCCTTTTTCGTGAAAATGATGGCTTCCTGCAGAGGTTCAATAGCAGAAGAGATCAGTGGGAGGGGATATTTATTCTTCACAGTTATTACACTGAGACCCCGATAGTCAATACAGAGCCTGAGAGATTAATCTTTCTTTCCTACAAAGAAAAAAACCACCAAAGGCAAAGGGGACAGGCGAATTAAGCCCGCCTCCAGCGACTCCGTGATATACCTGTCCGTGGCCGCCTTCTTAGGGTCGGAGAGGCCGACTGGTAGGCAGCTGGTCTCCAAGTAACAGTTCAATGGAACAGTCATATCAACGGTGAGGGGGAAGTGAGACAACGTGGTGTTTACTGAAAACAGGCCCCAGATCACCTCTGGTACAGACAAAAGATCCAAAGTCTCAGGTTCCAGCTTAGAACTGAAGAGAGGTGGAGGTAGTAAGGCAGACTGTAAACAGTGTGACAAGCAGGGGCTACTCCAACTCTCAATATGGCGGGTGGACCAGTTAATGTGGGGATTATGGCACTCGAACCATGGGTAACCTAAAACGACGGGAAACTCAAGGGAGGAAAAACAAAACAAAACAGAGAAGCTTGCGATGATTACTGGAACGTGTTAATGAAACAGGTTCAGTCTCGTGAGTGACTGTGGGCAGCGACTTGAGCCAGCGACTTAATGCGGAAATTGATGGAAAACTCGGCTACCGATTGACTGCTCTGCCGGAGCCCGAGCACCTGCCACGTGGCTTCGCCAGTGCGCAGCGATGAGGAAACACGGCCTTAAAACCCTGAACAAATTGTACATAGGTGACAGTCTCGAGAAGATAGAGGGCGAGATACAATTCGGCCCTACTCAGAGCACGATCATGGAGGGCACCAATAATATGCAAGATCTTCGATACTGAGATCCCACACACAAGATCTTGGAGGTGTTATCAGAAAACGCATGAGGGAAATGCTGAAAGAGCAGGGAAACCTCAATCAAAGAGTGGTTGGAGTATTCTGTTAGGTGACTCTAACGGGTGGACTCAAGTTGCAGAAACACACAGAGGCTCAGGAAGTTGCAGTGAATGTTGTTTATTTGCAGTGATAGGGGTATTTACAAGGGTTGGGGCTATTTACAGTGGTACATGTGGGACGGGGAGAAAGCAAAACACAGAGCCAGGGTGTGTCGGAGGATTGGTGGCGTACTGGAGCGATCTAAGGAAGAAGGACAAAACAGAGTTAAGGGGGTGACTCCGAAAGCCGAGCACAAAACGTGTGCCAACAGGGAGAGTTGGAGAGCTTACTTGACACACTGAAAATACAGACATGGACCGTGACCTTCTGCAGCCACAGGCAGAGGCGAGGTAGATTTCTGTTTTAGTTCAGGGAAAACAATCTCCAAAGCAACAGGCAGGCGAGCGGGTAGCGGGACAGGCTAGTGCAAGGAAACACAGGCAAGGAGACGAATCCTGAATACTTAGCAGATGTAGCGTCAGTCTTGAGAGTCTTTATGCAAAACACGTTTCTACTTGTGAAAGCAACAATACACCGACACCAGACGTCCGTCACAGAGCTCTTTAAAAACGCTCCCTCTGATGACGTCTGATGCGTGCTGGGGATCCCGCAAAGTACAGCCCTGCCCACCTGCGCCGAAAAAGAAAAACAAGCCCAAGAACGCCACACATAAACACACCAGCTCCTAATATCTTTCACAATAAAACAGGAAACTAGGGAACATGACAGAGGAGTGAAGAAGAGGCAGATGAGAGCGAAACATGGTGGACTGGGGAAACATGGATAAACCACAAGGAGGGGGAACAAGACACAAATACAAATACAGATAGGGAGCAAAGACATGAGGGGAGCCTAAATGTACAACGGTAAACATAGTGGTAATCCCGAGATTATTCTAGATAAGAATAGATTAATAAAGAATAATAAATCATAACACAACAAGTCATAAAAACAAAAGAAACACAAAATGCTGGGTCAAAAGGACCCAGAACCATCACAATCCATCCATATTCAATAGGACTATCACCTAATTATCTAATCATCTAACATCTGTCTTGTCACAAAAATATAACACTTTTCCATTCACCTATGTTGGGTGCTTCATACAAAGCTGCTAAAGTCCCAGCTAAGATATAAAGTGGTGCTCCAGTAAAAGTGCTGCACATTCTGAAACACTGGGCTAACTGGCTCTTTAGCTACAATGCTAAAGCTGCATACAGTAAACAGACAAAGTGGTGATTATCTAATAAACTTGGTAGTTTAATTGCTTACCTGATGTTGACATGAATTTATTGGCTGATCCCTACAGTGCCAACATTTTTTCTTTTCTTTGCATAATAACGAGGATGTGATTAAAGGAGCAGTTTTTCCCTGGTACAGTAGACACTTGGAAGCAAAACAGAGTCACTGTGGGTCTCGTTGGTATAAAACTGTTTTATTTTTTGTGTGCATGCTGTTTATTTTCTACTACAGCTATTAACGACATGCACAGTAATATAGTTGCTATACAGCCTCTGCTCCCAGCAGTATGTGCAATGTGTCTATTTTTTCTTTGCTCAAGCATCTCAGAATTGAACATGTTGGTCTAAAATAAGCTAAATGATAAAAACTGAAGTCTAGTTTAACGCTACGTAGCATCTACAGCTTACAAATTCAAGCACTGCTGGAAAAAGTTTAGATTTTTGCAACGTCTCTGTCAGGCTGTCGCTTTACACTTAAAACAACATTAGGCTGCGTTAGGATGTGCAAAACCCCTGCAGCCAAGCTTTCAGAAACACTGATCTTTATTTCTCATTTGAAGAGCTTTAAATTACACAACCGGTTTCACAGTTATCTGGAAGGTGTCTATGTCTTGTTAGAAATGACACCTCTGTGAATGTTCTTTTATTTTTCAGGATGCTGTGTAGCTGTTTCATCTGAGTCTGTTTCCTGGCACTCATAATTTTTTTTCTGGTTGAAAAATGGTGCTTAACTTTAAAGCAGAGCTCCACAAAAGTGATGAAATTTAATTGGAGTGGTAATTACACATATTCAAAAGGTATTGGTGTTAAAAAGAAGCCAAATGCAGAAGTTTTCAGTTGGCTCTGCCTCTTGTGTTTGCTGCAGTAAAACCACAATCCAGCTGACATTCTTCTTTCATCTTTTTAGCCAAGGCTAAGCCCAAGGTTATTTTCTATTGTAGGATAAATTATTAATGAACCAAATGGCCTAGCTTCATTATTCAATAAGAAACAGTGTCTGTCTTGTCCATGTAGATGTGTTGTCGTTTTGGGATCGTGTAAGAATCAAGCCCTAGGTAACAAATCAATATTTTAAAAAAACAAAACTTTTCATGAATGAATTTTTTGATAAGTAAACTACATTTTGAGCCATTCTGAGTTTGAATTTAAGTGGGGGTTTTTGCACCTGTTTCTTTTCTTCTTCTTTTTTGCATCATATTTTTTATGATTTTTGTCCGAAATTGCCATTTATTGTGAGCTTATGAGCAATTTTTTTTATATCTACACAAGTTTAAGTCTTCTATAGGAGCAAACGTGGTTACCAAGGAATTTAAATAGACATGTTTAAGTGTAAGATGTGACTCCTTGCATTGCTGTCTATGTTCTTAAAAGATTTATTTCTTAAATCACACTACAGCTCAAAGAGTCATTCACACCATTTTTTGACATTGGAGACATGGTACTCCATGTAACATGATTTTTTATTATTACCAATCAAGTGCTGCCCACTTAAATGGTTGGATGGTAAATGGTAAATGGCCTGTATTTATATAGCGCTTTACATGGGCACTTGATATAAACCAGACAGGTAGGCTGTCCCCAAAACAGCTTTTGGAGTAATATCAGGATTTAGTGTCCAAAAACAGTAATTTGATGTTATAGTCCCTCAGTGTGTGTTTACTTCTAAGAAAGAACATTTGTAAATTTGTAGTTTTGATGTGAAACAAAGTCTGATCTCTTATGTTTTGTTAGTGTGATGTAAAATAAGTGGGATCAGTTGTTCTATAACCTATTAGCCTGTTACCATGACAAACCTGCATTATGTCTCAGTCATACTAGAATAAAACCATGGCAACTGTGCATCAAGGTAAAATTGATGGTTGTCTGATGATTGCACTGAATTTTTGTAACTTTCACACCACTTTCAATCACAAGGAAATTGCACAGGTGATTGCAATGCGTCACCAAACAGCTGAGGTGCATTTCGGGCTGGCTGCAATCACTCTCAGACAGATGGTTGACAATTGCAAGTACATGCTATGTAGTTAATAATACAGATATATTACCAATACACTGTAATTGATCATTATCTAATTCTACAGTATTCTACAGCAATCTCTTTGAGACAACACAGCAATAAATTGTGATAAATCTGCAAAAATCGCAAATGTGGGACTGTCTGTTGCAAATCTCGTTCCATCGACACAAATAGAAATTCACATTAAATAGAAAAAATTACATTAACTAATTACATTCTAGCCTGAAGGACAGCAAATTTTATTTTGTTCTGTAATATTTTGGCATTTGGAATATAACCAGTCAAGTGCCCTACTGCAAAAACATGCATTACAACATGTATGCGATTATACCCATCAGTGTAGATGGACTCAGACTGACTGCAACATGTTGGGAAAAACGCTATTTTTGATTCTGAGTCACAATTCTAAGAAAAAAGAATTCTGGGAAAAAAGTCAGAATTCTGAGTCAGAATTCTATCTTTCCTAATCTTTTAGGTATTGATAGAGAGTAAGTGTAAAAAAATTAGCAGGATATTTTTCATCGATTGTATCACCAGACCTGCGGCCATATGTTTTGGACACTCAGGTAAAGAGATGGGCTGAGCTGTCAACTGATCACCGCCTGGTGGTGAGTTTGATCAGATGGCGGGGGAGGACGCTGGACAGACCCGATGCGCCTAAACATATAGTGAGGGTGCGCTGGGAACGCCTAGCAGAGGCCCCAGTTTGAAATCTTCAACGCACACCTCCGGCAGAGCTTCAACAGTATTCCGAGAGAGACTGGGGACATTGAGTCCAAATGTACCATGTTCAGCATCTCCATTGCCGAAGCTGCTGCAATGAGCTACGGTCGCAAGGTGGTTGGTGCCTGTAACCCCCAAACCAAATGGTGGACACCAGAGGTGAGGGGAGCCACCAGGCTGAAGAAGGAGTCCTATTGGGCTTGATTAGCCTGTGGGATTTCTGATAGGCAGCTGATAGGTACCGACAGGCCAAGCAGAATGTGGCTTGGGCAGTGACTGGAGCAAAAAACTTGGGTGTGGGAGGAGTTCGGAGAGGCCATGGAAAAAGACTTTCGGACTGCCTCGAAGAGATTCTGGCAAACCGTCAGGCAACTCAGGAAAGTGGTGCTCTCCCTGTACTGTGTACAGTGCTGGTTGAGAAAAATGTTGGGCAATGGAAGAAATACTTTGAGGACCTCCTTAATCCCACTGACATGTCTTCCGAGGAGGAAGCAGAGTCTGGGGATGACTCGCCAATTTCCAGGGTTGAGGTCACTGAGGCAGTTAAACAACTCCTTGGTGGCAGAGACCCTGATGTGGATTAAATCCGCCGCGAGTTCTTGAAGGCTCTGGATGTCTTAGGGCTGTCCTGGCTGACACGCCTCTACAAGGTTGCGTGGAGATCAGGGGCGGTACCTCTGGACTGGTAGACTGGGGTGGTGGTCCCCATTTTTAAGAAGGGGGACTGGAGAGTGTGCTCCAACTACAGGGGGAATCACACTGCTCAGCCTCCCTGGGAAGGTCTATGCCAGGGTGCTGGAAAGGAGAGTCCATCCGTTAGTCGAACCTCGGATACAGGTGGAACTATGTGGTGTTTGTCCTGGTTAGAGCTGGATATGGACCAATATTCATATCTCGGTATTTTTTAGCTGGATGGCGATATAAGATATATATCTCGATATTTTTTTAGTCCCATAAAGTAAGAGCAAAAAGAGAGTTCTTGGTCAAAGGTACTTGTCCCAGATGTCACACATGTAACTTTTATTAAGATACAACTGTAGATGTACATGAAAAAATTGTCAAAATAAATTGTCAGCATTTATTAAATAATAATGCTCCATTTTTTTTTCTTTTCATACATAACAAAAAGCTAAAAATTGTAAACTAAAAAGATGCAGATCTAAAATAACAAAGTCATCTTGCTCTTTTAAAAGTGCTTACACTGAAGTGAGGTTTCCTAAAGTGCTTCTTTGTTTGTATTCCTGAACAATCATCTGGTACTTTGTGCAAAAAACAAAACATGTAAACAGATTGAATGAAATTAACAAAAAAAGAAGTCTAATCCTTTCTCATTAAGCCAAAGATTTGTATGGACTTTTTGTCCAGTTACTCACAAAACATGTTGGGTACTGCAGCTTTAAATATGTTCAGTAGATGCTGAGTGGATAGTTATAATGCAAAGACTGTTTAACAGAATTGTCACTGTTCTGTGCAAAGATTATAAATATTTTATGTTTTATTGCCTTCTTCACTCTCACGTCGCTTTTTATATGCCTGCAGTCCATCCCATATGGAAAAGATATATATAAATCTTATAAAGTTTGTATCTGTCTTGTGTGAAACTTGTATGAAAAGCATACAAGAGTGAAAACAGATATAAGATCCCTTGAAAAATTATATAATGAAACTTGTATGTTTTGGATACTTCCTAAAACAATATATGAAAGTAATGAGAAAGTGGCCACTTTCATGAGTAAATCATGTAAGTTTTTACTATTTCTTTTCCATATGGGATCACATGTTTACTTTAATAAAGCTCTGATATCAACCTGACTGTGATTGTCCGCCGTTTAAGCAAACGGCAGAGTTGTTATAAAATCAATAGACCCAGCATTCCTGCGCTACTGTCCTGGAAAATGATGATGGATGATGGATTTCTGGTTAATAAAGCTGCTGCTGTTATTGCAGTGTAACTCTAAATTGGATTTCACTGTACTAAAAGACAAATGACCCAGCAAGCTCCCGCTACTACATCTGCTTTTTAATATTTAATTTGAATAAAACATAACACTGTAGTTGCCCCACAATGAGTCAACTCTGTCTGTTTGTTCACTAATGCCATGGAAATTCACAGCAAGCACAAATTTCCTGTCTTTTCCTGTGGACACAGGGGCATGGATTTAACTTTTGGGGCCTCATTAATAAAACATATCCTAGCGGCTCCTGTTTGATGTTGGATTCAGGAAGTATAATCTCATACCTGAGCAAACAAAGCCTCTAAGCAACAAACAAAACTTAGCAATGCTCACTTCATACCTGGAATAGATATCACCCCCTCATGGCTTAAAAGTGACCTCTTTTCTTATACAGGTACATTTGGATAATTGAAATGATCATGTAACTGGGGAGGAAAACTTTAACAGCTGGATGAGACGGTTCTTCTGTTAGATGAATAATAAACACAGATGATCTAATAATGCATCCTCCCCTCTTTCTGGAAAACAGATGATTTGAACAAAGTTGGCAAAATTTTCTTTTCTTTTCTTTTTATTCAATTAAATTAAATTAATTTCAGGTTTATTTATACAGCAACAAATCACAACAACAGTCGCCTAAAGGCTCTTTATATTGTAAGGTAGACCCTACAATAATACATACAGAGAAAAACCCAACAATCATATGACCCCCTATGAGCAAGCATGTTGGCGACAGTGGGAAGGAAAAACTCCCTTTTAACAGGAAGAAACCTCCGGCAGAACCAGGCTCAGGGAGGGGAGGGGCCATCTGCTGCGTGGGGTCAGAGATGAAAGACAAGATATTTTTATGAGCATAGGGAGATGTTAGGTTAGCAAAGTAAAAACCTAAAGCTTTTAAATCTAAAAAAAATCTCCTAATAGCCCAAAAGAGCACTTTGCTTTCAGATGGCAGGCTTACTTGTGCTTTCTAGACTCTCCAAAGGTATAAGTGAAGAAAGAGTATTCAGCTGTCTTTTTCTCTAACCTTGAACAGTCAATTGCATTATTCAAAGGATTAAGTAGGCCTACTAATCAGAGTGTTACTCAAAAATACTAGTTAGCAAAACAAACTGACCTTACATAACGAGAGAGAACTCAGCCATATATCCTGGTGGAGCCAACTATTCACAAAGGGTAAAAACCACAGGGACAATAACGAAATTCAATAAAAAATAAACTCAGTTTCACCCATGCTGTCACAGCAGAAGGTTCAGTGCTCCCCTGTAACTGTGTGGGTTGTCTCTGGGCTCTCTGGCTTCATACCACCGTTTGTTAGGTTAATTGGTGGTTTTGGACACATTTCTTTTTGTGTAAGAACCTGAGTTTCCATGAAATTAAATGTTCTGTTTGAATATAATTTCTATTCTCTCTTCTGTTCATATTCAAGGCACAGATTTAGTGGTAGACAATTTTTTAGGTGTACAGACTGTAAACCAGGTTAAGGCGAATTTAGATTGCATCACCCCCTTCACTTCTTCTACCATTTCCAGATCATGAGTGAAAGCTGCCATCAGACCTAATATCTCCTTCTCCACTGGCACTTGGATTTGACATAAAGCATTCGATATAAATGCTGATAAGAGGTCAGTATGATGAGATTTGGCCAATCAAACAGGCAAGAGTCCTAACCCAAGACCTTTACACCACTCCCACTTTTCTAACTGAACCACCATGGGCACCATGGACAGGGCAGGCATCTTTTCACATCCTTACTTCACATCTTGAAAGATGCCAGCTCTGTCCTTTACATGGCTCTGTAAAATGAGATTAGATTGGATTAAGTGGTCTTTTTCATATTCCCTGTTATTTGCAGTAATTTCTCCAAAGTAGCAGAATGAATTTGCTTATAACTTCTTGTAAAGCATCTTGCACCAGCCTCGTGTTGTCCTTTATTGCCCGACAACAAGCTGCTTTCTAACTACCTTAAGTTATGCTCATGCTCAAAATGAATAAGCGCCACATTAAAGTAGACCCTTAGCTGTTATTTTCACCTCCTCCTCCAACATTAGGAGACAAACAACCCTGTGTTTAATAATGAGAGGCCGAGCAAGAAGACCTTTATCTCGGGAGAAGACTGGGAATATAATGGCAGTAATTAACTGAACGTTACCCCTCAGCAAGTCCTCCTGAGAACCCCGGCAGTCTTTCCAGCCACCTCCTCCTCTACCTAAATTGACATTGCTGTCTAGTTCGACATGCTTGCTCACAATGGTGACTGTTTTCAAAGAACGGGAAAGCAAAGTCGATAATAGAAAACCAGACTGCTTTTTTTGAAGTACTGGATCTGTGCTTGCATTTACTCTTCGTATTTTCTTTTATTAGATTTGAATTTGCTATAGCGTCTGTTGTAAAATCCACCTTAAATGAAAAACAGAATTTACACAGCAACGGTAACTTAAACTGCGTCTCAGACATGAAAGAGGAGAAATAAGTCATCTTTGTAAAATCATCAACTTGGAGTTAAATGTTCATTTAATGCTATAGCTGTGTCACATTACTGCGGCACACCTCGTGTCACTGGAGCAGCCTGCAATAAATCACCATGTCTGGATAATTTATGAATACCAACAAAAAGGGAGGCGTGATCATTATCTTTTGACAGCTCACACAGCATATATTAGATCAGCCAGGTTAACGCCTTTATCTAGGCCACTTTACCATGACAAATAGAGGCGCACAGCTGCATGGCTGCTTAATGTGGAGGATGGCTTTATAGTTTGTTGTAGCTTACGTGCAATAACTACCTTTGGCCACATATGATTCTAATAAAACTGCAGTCCAGAAAAACAGGCAACACACAGCTTTCCACATTTCCTTAGAAACAGCATGTGGTCATGAGAGGAGAATGTAATATTGATTTCAGTACAGTCCTCAGCTCTCGAATAAAAACATGTTGAAAGAGTCTGTTGCTTGAAGAGCTCGAGACATCAGAAGCTCATTGCAAATTAGCTTGAAAGTTTGGCTGTAATCAGCTATTGAGAAGTGGGTTATTTTTGACAAGGCGAGCATCCCCTGCTGTTTTGTAAATGGCTCTGCTATCAATGGTGAAAACAGGTCCAGAAATCAACCTGACATTTTCCTCCTACTGCATGTGGTTCGCTGCAGGAACACATGTTTATCATCTACTATTTTGCATTATCATCACCCTGGCAATCTATTATCGAGCTTCCAGGAAATTGTTGATGTTATTGAGCCTCACAGCTTGAACTGTTATTGTCATTTCAATAACATCCCTTAACTCAACAATCGAACTCATTCATCCTACAGCATTTTTGTCACGCTCTCCTCTTTGCGACAATCATCTAATGCAGTTCTCATACTGTCAGCAGGGATTTTAACCTCCTAAGACCCGAACTCTTCCACAGCATGCATTTTTAATTTCTCTTTGATATTTGGGCATATTGGGGCCTGATGAATGTAAAAACAAAGAATTACCAGATTATTTTTTTTACCTTATTTTTGTTTTT
>NW_005187500.1:2065108-2068682 GCF_000239375.1 Pundamilia nyererei
AATAACAACAACAAAGAGAGCAAATGAACAAAAGAGAACTTCAAAACAGCCGCAACGAGATACAAAATAAACACAATGATATGCAAAACAACAACAAAAAGATGCATAACAGTAACAATGAGGTGCAAAAAAGCCAGATATAGAGTTTTTGAAGCCATGCAGAAATGCAAAATAAATACACTGATGAGAAAGAAGAAGAAATTCAATTTAACAACCAAAGGGAAATACAGAGATGCAGAACCCTGTGAAACCATGTCAGAGACACAATAAGCACAAAGAGATGGAAACATTTCCTGTTTCTAAACAACTAATCTCACATTGAGCACACACATTTTTCTCAACCGTACATTTTCTCTAGCACTGTCCAATTTTGAGACAAATTTAAATGTCCTGCTTTATATTGTTTATGTTTATTATTATTATCATCAGCATCATCACTGGATACTTGTAAAATTCAGGCACATATCTAAACACAAGTAGATTAAGAAGTTGAAACATGACATCAAAGTGCAAATCTAGACACAGTATGTATTTCTCTTATACTGTAAATATAATGCTGCTTTCCTTTTTATTTTTTATGAAGGATTTGTATATATTTACATAAGCACTGTCACAGAGTGCTAATTTTAGTTAAGTAAACAAAGCAAACTTCCACCCACAGTTGGAATCTAGAATAATTTAAAGGCCACACAAAGGCAGCCTCTATTTCCAAAGCTGCTGTTGTTTCGATAAAACAAAGCGAATATCTCTATCAGGGGGAAACACATTATTTGCCAGCCCCACACATGTGATCCATTCTTCTCCATCTGAGTTTCTGACACACGTAGGTAACAAATAACATTGTCAAACTGAGAGGGCTCAGATTCGAAGAAACATGAGAATACATCTTGCAGCACAAAACAGGCTATGGGTGTTTAGGACACCTTTGGACATGACAGCGCTACTGCATCACTGTCAAAATGATTCATCCCTCTTCTGACTGCATTATATATCGCTCGGAGGGTTTCAGATTTTGCACAGTAAGCTATTATTTTATCCATTAAGAAGAGGCTCCATGATGTGGAAGCTCTCAGTAGGTGCAGTATTACCACATTAGCATGTTGTGGCAGTAATAATGTGACGAGTGGACTTTATAAGGGCACTTTATGTGTCCACACAAGCCACTGAACACTTGTAGAGCACAGCTAACGCTCCTGTAGTACCAAGCAGCCTCCCTTTCCATCCGTAACTGCCATAAATAATTTTTTGACCAAATCAAGAGTAATTTATATTCCTTCTGTTCATTAAATGACGCCATAAGCTTTGTTTGTTATCTGCTAAGGTACAATTTAAGATGAGGTCCATTAAACATTTTATTAGTTATTATGAGATCACTTACTTTGTAGTAAAATGTAATACATCTGCTCTCTTTTATTACCTGGATTAAAAATGACTTGACAGGTTCACGAACCTTTTTCAGCTTGAAACACAGAACACAAAATAGGCAAAAACAATCCTGTGTAGGCCAGGCGACCGTCAACGAGCCAGCTGGATGGCGGGGAGTCGGATGGACGGCACAATGGGCTGTTGTAGACGGGCTTGACCTGGGAATGTGCGGCGGATGCGCATAGATGCTTGCAGCTTGAATCTAACTGCCAAAGGGCCTCGATCTCATACGGTCTGAATAAACCGTGAGCAGTTTATTCAGACCGTATGAATAAACGGTTTTAGAGGAAGGGTTTTAGAGGAATGTCCTTCACTGCTTACCACACCTTCTGTCCAGGTTCATATCTGGGAGTGGGTGTTCAGAGGGGATCCGCAGAGTGGTGCCGCCAATCGACGGTGTGGAGTGGGGCCTCCTGAATACGTGCCCAAATACGTGAATTGTATGTGTACTCTCCCCGTGGGAACTGTGAGGACCAGGTGGCTAGGTTTTGAGTTGTAATGCAGCCGATGCCCGATTCTAGCTCTTGATTGAGCCTCTCAGTGTGGTCGTTGGTCTGCGGACAGAATCCAGAACTCAGGTTGGCCCAGTGCAGAAATATTTCCAGACTTGGGAGGTGAATTGAGGGTGCCTGTCTGAAACAATCTCCAGAGGTATGCCATCAGAATCAGAATCAGAATACTTTATTGATCCCTGGGGAAAATTATGGATGGATTATGAAATATATGGAGCCTGAAAACACCGAAAACATGATCAATTTCTCCAAGGCTACAAAATGTGCGGATTTTCAGAATCTGTCTATTATGGAGAGGATTACGGTCGTCCCGGAGAAAGATGGTAGACCAGTAATGAAGTCGAAAGCTGTGTGGGACCAGGGCCTTTGAGGTGAAGCTTGTGGTTGGAGCAAACCCAAAGATCGTTGGGATTTACTGCATACACAAATGAAGCATGCTGCTACGTAGTCTTTACCATCCCAGTTCATCCAAAAGTTGGTGGGAGGTGGGATCGTGCTGAAAATCATTTATACAGGCTACATTCATACTGCTTTCAGCTATGTGTCAGAAAAAAACAGCCTCTTCATTTAGTTTAATAAGGTCCCTGTTTTTCATTTAGCAGGAGTGTCAGTGTTGTTTAGGACATACTACATTCACTGACCTTTTTGACCTCTATCTGAAAGAAAGCTGCTTTCTACTTCCATCTCTGTTCCAGATTTCCCACACCTGATTTCCACAGCTGGACACCGTTCAGATCATTCGTGAGAGGTTCACATATAGCTCCAGTAGCCATTTGGCTACTGGGCTCTGAGAAGTGTGTGGCTGCTGGATTAGTGTTTGTATGTAGATATATAGTGATAGATAGAATTGAAAGTATATATTTTTGTCCTGTTTTGTGGCCTGCCAGGGAGACTAAGCAGTATATGTTTGGTTTTAATCGGGAGACGTTTCTTTTCTTTCTAGTAAGAGTCGGGGTTTGTTATTTTCGCCTTGGAAACCGTGATGCTCATTTGCTTCTTTTCCCCCTCCTATTTATTTTATGGTGTTGGGTAATTGTACCATAGTTCAATAATTGTAAATAGTTCATTGTAAAATTGTTACATGAATTCCTTTGACGCATGGATAATTTGTTTGGAGGCTCAGTCTATGGTCTGCACTGCTGACACTTTGTGTTACACTCTTTGTGTCTCCTAGACGTTACAGGCGAGGGGGGTGTAACAGGACAATCTTAGAAAAGGAAGTATGCCATTATGCATTTCATGCTACAAGGCCTTGTTAGTGGTGTGCTAGTATCTAAGGTATTGTCATCTTGACAGGGGGTTCTTTTTTGTACCGTTATAGGAACCTCTGAAAATTTTGGCAAGTAGAACATTTAAAAGTGCAGGAGTAGTTTATAATTGTTATTGTACACTTTTAATCTTTTGTACACTTGGAAATGGCATTTGTATATCACTTTTCTAGTCTTAGTGACAGATCATCTCACAGATGAACCTATAGTATGGCCAACTGAAAATTACAGACAAACCTAACATGCATGCTTTTGGATTACAGAAAGAAACAACGGCACAAAGTCCACTAAGCACACAAAGGTTCAGGAGTGTCAAGATCTGAAGCAGGCAGATGGTGCGAGTCCAAGAGAGAACCCAAATGCAGATGC
>NW_005187500.1:2070252-2071708 GCF_000239375.1 Pundamilia nyererei
AAGTGGAGTGACCAGTGCGGATTAAACAGAGTACTTGTGAAGCTGCAGGGTAGCTTCTGAGTGCGTCCTGTGGAGTGTGTGTGTTTAAGTGTTGTGGTTGAGGTGTCGTATGGCTTGATGGTAGAAACTGTTTTTAAGTCTTGTAGTCCGAGTAGACAGACTCCTGTAACGTCTGCCAGATGGTAACAAGGAGAAGAGCTCTTCTCAGCTGGATGTGAGAAGGAGATGCCATCAATCAATAACATTGTTGCACCACAGCACGGGGAGATTTTGCTCTGTGTTCAGAGTTCAATAGACTAAATGTTTGGGTGGGATTGCATTTGAAACACAACTTTTTTGATAATTTTGCAGAATTTATGTATGTTTTATACTTGCACAAATACTATAAATACAAAAAAATGATCATATTATACACTTACATGTAGTTTGCACATTCAAATACGTGACATAAAATATTTGTTGTACTGTCTGAATATAGCTGAAAATAACCAAACATATTTACACCACGTATTGAAACGATGTGGTTGTCACAGCAACCAAACCCTCTAATGAATTTACTGGCCTGTTTGATATAAGCTTGGAGAAAAGATTGTACATTTCCACAGAGGGCGTGTAGAGAAACACCACCTCCCTTTATTATCACAGGCACCTTTGATTAATTTAAAAATAAATAAATAAATATTAATGAACATGTCACAGCATTATTCAGAGATAGGATGTTGCTTTCCACTCACGGACATTAATGAAGCTGTCATATAAATAGCTTCAACAGGTGAGCGCTGTATATGAGCAGGAAATAATGTTGCTGAGCTGAGGCTTGTGAAAAGACTCACACATCACCGCAGGTCATTTCACAGGATTTTACTTTGAAAATGCTCTTGAAAACAAAATCGGTCCCTCTGTGAAAGCGTTGACCTAAATGCTTTTCACCAGGTGACCAGAAAATAACCCAAGATTGCTGATTGCCTGATATTTTACGTTCCTCTCTCACAGTGACACCGTGATCCTTCCCTCAGTGAAACACTTTATTGGAAATATATTTTCCTTCAGTTTGCTAGAACTTTATGACACTTTATATGAATCACTGGGGAAGGAACCCAGATGTATTACAGAAACCCCATATAGTCAATATAAACCTGTGGGCTACCTGCTATGGGTTTTCGTGTAAGTAAAATGCTCTTAAAGACACACTTATGTGTCCAAATATGAGTTTTCACACCAGAAGTAATTTCCCCATTCTCCCGCTCAATTAAAATAGTTTTTCAAGGGCCGTGTACAAACCTCATCAATCTGAAACAATGACGAGAGACTTTCCATCACATGGATGAAAAATGTGGACGTACTCTGGTGCTCCAGCTCTGACTGCAGTGACTTTAATGGCAAATGAAAAGATAAAAACCGTTTTCTTCTTTCATCATTGCAGCTTTTCTGTGAGGCTCCATTAAGATAAGATAAG
>NW_005187500.1:2073044-2074202 GCF_000239375.1 Pundamilia nyererei
TTTGTGTTCTCCATTCTTTAAGCACCGGTTTGAGCACCGTTTAAGCACCGGCACCGTTTCAAAAGTACCGATTTGGCACCGGTATCGGATAAAACCTAAACGATACCCATCCCTACTCACAGTGCTGTGAGATAGTATTTGCCCCCATCGTGGTCTCTTATTTTTTTGGCATACATTTTTGTCGCACTTAATTATTTCAGATATTAAAACAAACCAGATATTAATATTACAAAACCATAACCCAAGTAAATGTAACATGCATTTTTAAATGATTTCATTTATTAAGCACAGATCTACCCGACCCTATGTGAAAAGGTAATTGCCCCAAACCAAAACCTTTGTATTGTTTTTGGTTTTTTGAGCCATTCAGGTGGACTTGCTGGTGTGTCACAGATCGCTGATCTGCAGCACGGCGTGAGTGCACTTAAGCTTCAGAGCATCTTTTCCTTGAGTTAATTTTTTTTAAGGTCTTATCTGTCTTTTTCCCCAGTCCACGTATAATACTGCATCTCCTGTATGGACTGACTGCCATGACCTTAGTGGGCTGCAGATAACATCTTTAAAAAGTCAGAAGCAAAATTCATAAACTTTGAACTTGGAAGAACTGTGAGATGAATTCTTATTTGTTTACTAGAATAATCAGACTAAAATATGAAGTCTAGTTCAGCAGTTTTCCTGTGATACTGGGCTTGGTTTTACTGCAGATAGAACTGGCAGTTTTGCATGATAATGAATGAAAACCAATACATACAAATCAATATCCTAAAGTGGAAAAAAATAACATAATCCTACCTCAGTGATTCCTGTTCAGTATTTATGCACCAGCTGCACCACCCACGTACACACAAACACAGAATGTGCTGCAAATCTGTCTCAGTGTCACGGACCCGGATCCGAGGACTCGGGGTCCGTGAGCAGTGGGGCCTATTATCATTATTATTATTAGGGATGCACCGATACCGGTATCGGGTATCGGCCTCGATACCACATTTTCTAAAGTACTCGTACTCGTTAAAAGTCCCCCAATTTCGAGGACTGCCCGCCCCCAGGCCCCGGCTGCAGCTCAGAGCGGGGAGAAAGCGAGGCGAGACATATTAATAATAATAAAGGATTGCATTTATATAGCGCTTTTCAGGACCCCTCAAAGCGCTTTACAGT
>NW_005187500.1:2090828-2094375 GCF_000239375.1 Pundamilia nyererei
GGAACATGAAGAAAGCAGGTGATACACAAGAGAAATGCAGGAGAAAACACAGACGAACCAGCAACAAAAAGAGGAAGACACAGGACTTAAATACACAATGAAGGAATGGGAAATGGGAGGGACACACAGCTGGAGCTATTCAGACATCACGAGACAGGGAACAAAGTAGAAAACGCTGACATAGGACAAGGACTATCAAAATAAAACAGGAAGCACGAGACAAAGATGCATACTCAGAGACACGGGCTTCATACTGAGACATTACTGACTCAGGAGAGGAGGGAACATAGACATGAGACGTGGGACCAGGACAAGCACAGAGAAGACGTGAGGACAGAGACTAAACACAGGCTAAGAAAAATACAAAGGAGAGAGAACTAAGATCACCAGGAATAACAATAGTCAAAGAATATTAAATCAAGATCTGAAACACACGTACGTATCGTGACAACAGAATATTTTAGTTTTATTCTGCAAAGTAAATAAACAGTATGTGAAATGTGTATTACATTTAAAATTCTACATGAAGTTTAGACGTTCCTTCAAGGAGCACTGACACTGAAATAATCAGACATTATGAGGCAAATACTGTAGATGAATGCAGACAGTTATTAAAAGTGTGGCAAGAGGGGCCTCCAAAAAGCAAAATAATAAAAAGAATTGTGCTTTTATTTACCAACGTGTATTAGGGCCACATAAAAAGAATAATTCTTTATTTTGAGAAAAAAGTCAAAATACAAAGATTAAAGTTGTTTCAAGGCAAACTGTCACGGCTGCTATACCCTCCACAAAATGCCTTTAGCTGAGTTAAATGTGAATCATACTTCAGAATTGGTTTTAGTTACAAGGAAATTATTTCTCTTTTATTACAAACACAGTGTGGTGATGAGTATCAGGACGCTGAAAAGATGGAGCAGAAAACTGAATCTGGTCAGAAGAAAAAAAAAATTGTAGAAATGAAATGGCTGGCAGTGGACAGACGCGAGGATACTGGTGGTTACACCCTCGTGCAAAAAAAAGAGGATGTATGTTGTATCACAAGACACAATAAAGATGGCTGATCTACACAGAGCACTGTGTGGCAGTTGTTTGGCTTGAACCAGCAACTTTAATCTGCACATGTCAGCTTTACTCACAAAATCTGATTTCCATGCTTTCATTAATATTTCCAGTTTAATCAAGAAAATTTAGACTTCAATCTCAAAACGGACACAATGTTTTTTTCTTAACGTGACCCTAATACTCTTTAGTATTTATCAGCTTCAAATGCAGAAAGAAAAACGCCCTGCACAGACAGCCTCAAAGGCTTGTTCATGCTTGAAAACACTTTTGAGCAGATGGTTGAACTGTGAACGCACCTTCTAAAGATACTTCATCTTCTTATAACACAGTAAGAAGTGCTACTCAGAGACAGGGTACTGTGAATCGTGAGCAGTGATCGGTGTATAAATGAGCAGCCAGCGTTATTAAAGTCTTTTTTTTCTCTAATGAAGATCCAGAAAATGCACAAATAAATCTCTGTGTAGTCTTAAATAAACTACACACATTTCATCAACCTTTAACTTACCCACAGAATGTCTCATTCATGCATATTCAAGCAGTCATGAGTGTGGGTGTCAGATTCTTATTAGTTCCCAACTTCTCACATCCGTGACAAGGAAGAGCTGCTGGAATTGAAATGACGGCTCATTTATACAGTGTAAGAACTCACTTTCTTATTTCCCATGAGGAAAGCATCATCAGTGGTATTCACTTTTAATAAGAATGTAAGTGATAATGAGTCTTTCTGGCATTTAACATTCAATGCATATCATGCAAATAGATATGTTGGGACTCGATGATTAATCGGGGCCTGTGAAAGTAGACTCATGGTTAGTGATCGTCATCCTGCTTATTCCAGAAAGCAAGCAAACATCTGCTGCAGCACTCCCTCAGCAGAGGACTATTATCAATAAAGACGAGAAGAAAATGACGAACTGACAAAGAACTTTCTTTGCTTTGTGGTAAAACGGCTGAAGTGCTTCCTCCCGTGTTAGTCTTTTAAATGATTAAGAAGGCAGTGATAAGTAATGTGCAGATTTGGGTAAAAGAAGTTAATAAAAAAAATCAGGAGCAAATTAAAGTGAATTAAATATTTCTTTCCTGCTCTGTGTCAGACTCACAGCAAGCTCACCACTGTTCTTTGAGTCTTTGATAATGCTCTGCGATTTGGCATCAAATGGATAGACTGTGATACCCAAAACCTTTAACAAAGAGCAGCCTTTATATTCGTTACAACTTACTTTGTGAGATTCGTTGAAATCTGGTGATTGTTGTCATTATTTTCAATTAAAACGAGTGAGAACATGTGTAAGTTAAATTCACTTGGGGACAGAGAGGCAAAATGTCCATTTCAGAACCATTTCATCCACATTATTTTAAATGTATCAGTTAACATTTTTCAAGCACCGAGCATTTTTAGTACCCAAACATGTCGGCACATAAAACAACCCCATTCGCTGATTCTTGGCTGCCTCTTAGAACCTGTGGACTAAAGAGGCATGAAGAAGAAGCTGCTGTGAGAGTAAAAGATGAGACGCCTTTTCTCACTCACTTAATGGACTTCTACCGTGAACGTTATATTTCTGCCACCATATTTTCTGTTGCAGATTTATTCCATCGATTTAAATTCAGGATTCTTTCAGTGCTGTTACTCTTCCATTATTATGGTCTCCAGGTTCCAACGGTGTGTTTCAGAGGTTATTGTTCTGGTGGTTCCAGTGTTTTCATCTTTTCATTCTGTTTTCATTCCCTACCTCCCACTAAACCTTTTGGAGATCTCTTTGTGTAGCCACCTTGCCTTTAGAAAACCCTTCTTGGAATAATCTTTGGTTCTTTGGTAATAGAGGCTCTTGATTTAGAGATCTTCCTGCTTCCTTAACACTTACAGGGCAGTTTAACTAGTTGGTCAAAGAAAGCAAAGTGACATGAAGGGAACTCAAAAGCGCACAAAATAGAGAGGAGAATATTTAAATCAAGCACGCAAACTGATTTACTGACGTTGCTGAATTTATTGTTGATGTGCTCGTGTTTAACACAGAAAAACACGTCTTATTTTTTAAGCTTGATATCAAAAAGAAATGAACTGACTGTGCTTGTGTTTAGAAAATAGCACAACTTTTGTGAATCTCCTGAAAAACCTATTAGCGGATTGCACAAGTTATTTTCATAAATCTATCCCATAATTCTTTCTCTCTTTGTTAAATATCTAACATTACTGGGAAGAAGAATAAATGTACTCAGTATAAAGTACTAAGTACTTTTACTTGGTCTGACCAGAAGGGGTACTGACTCAAAACAAAAACAGAAAAAAACCCTTGAAAATCGGCCCAAATAACGGTGCGTTCACATCGAACGGGGTAGACGCGACCAAAAAGCGCCACACGCCCCTAGCTGGTCGCGTGCACATTTGCACCTCGAAGCGCATCCAAAGCGATCTGGTCGCACTTTAAAATATACAATTTTCACGTGCGTGAAGCGGAAATGTGGGAGGAAGTAGTGCCACACG
>NW_005187500.1:2094889-2099134 GCF_000239375.1 Pundamilia nyererei
TAGAATGAAGGGCTTTGGCCGGACCCTTTGAACTAGGTCAGAGCATCACGTCACCAGGCTCCTGATTGGTTGTTGTGGCGCGACTTGACGCTGGAGTTCAGATTTTTCCAACTCGAGTGGTAGACGTGATAAGCACGAATGCACAAAATACAACACAAAAACTGCAGCGCTTATTTTTACTTCGCGCTTCAAACATGCCAGTCGCGCTACTTGGTTGCTAAGTCAGGCAGAAAAGCGTTTTCACCACGCAAATCCGCTTCATCGCGCTCCTTTACATGTAAACCTGAAGCTCTGGTCGCGTCTATCGCATTCAGTGTGAACGCACCGTAACACTCTATTGTCCTGGTTGGAACAAGCAATCTGAAGAAGTCCAGACGCTTTTTCTTTCCAAGCTCCTTAGACTACAATGACCTGGATGACTGAGAACCTTTACAGACAACTTAGGTGAACCTCGTGCTGTCATATGTAGCTGTGTGCGACAGACAGGATTGGACCCTAAACAAATACATGGAAACACACAGCTAGGAATGAGGGAGATCGCGCCACAGGACAGAGGGAGAGCCTGACATAAATACACACAAGGGCAAACGAGGAAACGAATCTCAGGAGAAAACACAGCTGTACGTAATCTAGCTAACGAGACGGGGGAAACAAAACTGAGCATGACGGACACCAGACAGGAGACTATCAAAGTAAAACACGAAGCACTGAGACGCAAACTAATTCACACAACATGACACGGAGCTGGGAGACAACGGGAGGAGACAACGAGGGGGACACAGAAACAGTAAAGGGAGACGAGACAGAGAGAGTGAACGAGGGAGCAAAGAACCAAGAGGGAGAGAGAGCAGAAGAGCGCGAGAGGGGATGAGAGAGGGTGAAAAAACCTCTCTCCAATTTGCGTTCAGTCATTAGTTACTATTCATCTCTGGCTGTGTCCCCTCTGCCTCCCTTCACCCCTAACCTATTGTGGCAGATGGCCCCGCCCCTCCCTGAGCCTGGTTCTGTCAGAGGTTTCTTCCTGTTAAAAGGCATTTTTTCCTTCCCACTGTCACCGAGTGCTTGCTCAAAGGAGGCTGTCTGATTGTATGGGGTTTTCTCTGTATTATTGTAGGGTCTCAACCTTACAATACAAAGCTCTTTAAGGCAAATGCTGTTATGATTTGATGCTATATAAATGAAACTGAATTGTACTTGTTTTCCAAAAACTGAACAAAGCTCTACTTTGTATTTAGTGGTAAACAGAGCTGCCGGACATGGTAAACAATATATTGGCATTTTGAACATGCTAACATTAGCGTTTAGGAAATACTGTGTGTTTTTAGAGTCCCACAGAGCTGCAAGCATGGCTGTAGAAGACTTGAAAAGGACACTGTGTTGAAATGCAAATTTCAAATGTAACCCACTTTTCAAACACATTTTACAAAGAGTGACACCATAAAAGGAAAAATCTTTTCCTCTTGTATAAGAGCCTACATAAATGTCAGCTCGCCGCCCCTGGACAAAAATCGGCAGGCGTAATTTGTCAGTTTAACAGCCATGGAGTTCATGTGGCACTCAGCCTCTCATGTTCGAGTTAGCACAGCTAACATAGTGTACAACACTATAAGGCACTCCATGGCAGGTCAATCCGCTCTCTCTACTGACATTTAAACTAACCTTGTTGTTTGATTAGTGTGATGGAGACTTCATCTGACTTAATCAGTAATTATATGACAATATCCTTTCTCTCTGCACACAGTGATTCACTTCTTTATGATTATTAAACTTGGAACGAGCTCTCATATAAATTTCACTGAGATTGATTGCCTAATTGGTGCACTACAAAGTACATTTTGGCAGCCTAAAATTATTTGAGCGCTCATTATGAATTATGCTTTGTAAGTTTGTGGAAAAGTGGGCTTGTACATGTCAAGAGACAGCAGCTTTTTTTCTCCCTCTTCCTTTATTATTGCTTGCTTTCCTTCCCTCCCACTCTAGCCCACTTTGATGATATTTGCATTTATTCAGTTAAAATTTACATAAATCTTGTGTCAACCTATTGCTGAATAACTTAACAAAGGTTACCTAATTTATATTGGTGCAGACAGCCAGTGATTGCAGTATTGTTCAGTTTTGTGGAATACAGTTATTACAAAGAGGAATTTAGACAGTAGGTATAAAAAACCAGATCACACTGAGTGGGTGGCCACACTTACCTTCAATACATGTCAGTGTTTCACTGATGTGGCCACTTGTCCATGTCACTGGTAATTCTCTTGGGATGATTGCATGTTGCATCTTACACAGCAGGGTTTACCAGCCCGTGGATCTAATACCAAGACCGGCTTTCTGCTGCCTCCATTCAATAAACAATCACTGAAACCCATCTGCACACTTGTACCAATTATACAAAAGTTGCTCTGAGATTCTCAAACTCCTTCTTTGCTGTTGAAAGAAATTTACATTTTTATTAAATTTCCATCTTTATGTGAGGATGTCTTTTTTCTTTGCTCCTCTGCTTCCTCGCTTCCCTTTGCTCTCTGCCCTACAGCTTTAGGTACTTACTTGGAGGAGCTAGTATCAATTTCAGTCAGTACCTTTTGATATAAAACTATGTTTGAGTTTTTAAATAATTTATAAATGCAGATATATTTTTTGCTTTCTTTCCAATAATGAATATATAATGTAGAAGCCAGCAGATATGCATCCAGCCAAAACAGGAGTTTATACTAATGGCAAAGGAACCTGGGGCTTGTTGGTGGGCTTCTTCCACTCTGGGTAGAAATTGCTACTTTCTCCTCTCCCATTACATTACTGCACACTTTTTTCCCCTGGGTGTCAAATACTGCAGTTGTGGCAAAGCCTCTGGCATCATCCAGCAATACACCAGGTTATGGTAATAGCAAGCCGAGTCTCACACTCTTTAAATAAACATGGATGCCTGTAAGGCCTCAATTATACTCTGGTGCAGACATGGACACCTGGAGACCATGACTGAACTGCATTTATTTCTGCTATATTTCTTTGAAGTCTGCCTGAACCACATGCATAGTTGGTACGTTGTAATTTAAAGTCTCCAAAGAGTCCACATGGTCACAAAAATTGGGAGGCAGATGGACATCTGTTTTGACCCTCGCACACACCAGGTGAGGGCAAAATAGTGCTACTGAGATCCAACCAGACCCTAGACACAGACACTCTAACACCTGTGTGTGGGATAGCATCACATTAAAGCACAGAGGATTTTTCCATTATTCATGATCTGTGGCAGTAGATTGTGTGGCGCTGAGGGGAGGACCTAAATATGGACACATGGACACAGGAGTTAACATTAGACAAGGGCTATCAAAATAAAACAGGAAGTAGTACAAACACCAGGACACAGACACCAACTCGTGAGCTTGATAATAAGACATAGTGAAACAACATTTAAACCCACGACAGATTTGGGGGGACAAGGATGAAACACAGAGAAAAGAGCATGGGAACAGGTAAAGGAGACAGAACAATGAGACATGACTGGGATGAAAGAGAGTGATAGAGAGACACAGGGAAAGAGCGCGAGACAGACTGAGAGGGAGCGAGATACAGACACAGGGAGGAACATAAGCATGGAGACAAGACACTGAGGACCAGACAGAAAGGGAACCTAAAATCAGCCTGAATCAACAGAGATAAACAACATAATCAGAAACACACAAGCACGAGAAAACTAAACTATGAAACATAACCCACTGTTCAAGATCAAACAGTAAAAAACACAAGATTCATAAGTCCAAAACAGAGAACACTGGGTCAAAGACCCACAACCGTGACAGAATTGATTGTTACGGTGGGGAAGATTCTCACATAAACACCTCTGCTTCAAAAACCGGTCCAAGTACTAAAGAGAGAAGAAAGCACGAACAAGTAAAACTGAAGGTAAATAAAATCCCAGATGGGACACAAACTCTGGTCTCCTGCCTCGCAAACTTGAGTCATTTCATTTCCCCTGCTCCAAACTCCAAATATGGACTTTTTTTTCTATTTAAACTAGAACCCGTTATCTATCTGTGTCCACTAATACCACATATGATGGGTTAATGTAGTGGCATTTAACATAAAATAGCAGTGATGAGAATGTGGTTAACAAGAAGTTGGGAACAGTTGGATGTTCCTAGAGTGCTCAGGTTGGTTACAACATCTGAACTTGGCCCAGCTGTAAACCCTGTTTCAGTATGAAAAACAACAGCCAGTCACTGAATGTTTAAAGCACCATCATGA
>NW_005187500.1:2100596-2117248 GCF_000239375.1 Pundamilia nyererei
TGGGGAGAGGGAGGTCTGGGCCTCTTTGCTTAGGCTGCTGCCCCCGCGACCCGGCCTCGGATAAAGCGGATGAAGATGGATGGATGGATGGATGGATGGATGGAGGAGCAAGATGATCAGTCTGTTAGATATCCACCCATGGACAGTTACAACTTACGTCAGCCTATCTGAACATGATGATGAATGCATAACTGTTCTAAGCCTTCATCAGCTCCCCCTTCACTAGAAATATGGTTATAACGATTGTAAGAGAAAAGCTGTGAGTACTGCAGACAGGTGAAGCCCAGTGAGTACAGTACATGTAACCACAGGGGGCAGCTCCATGCCCAAACACAGTGAGAGAAGAAATGGAAAAATGGAGATTTGTAATGGCCCTGTCTCAAGCCTCTGAGGATGGTTTTGATGCATTAATTGCGACGCAAAGCTAAATCCTGCCCTGTGGCCCGTCTCTCCCGCTAAGAAACTATGATTGCTGTTGGTAAGGAGTGATTGAAGAAGCTGGGTAACTTTCTCTTCTCCCTTTGTAGCTCATCTGGTTGGGCGTAACGGTCCCAGACTCATTATTTTTCTCTTTCAAGCTGCTTTGACATTTGAGCTGCCGATGACTTTAAATGGATATCAAGCATACAAAGGAGGACAATCACATTTTCTTTAACAACAAAGCCGATCATTATTAATAGTCACAACAACGAGTGTCATTAAAAATATCAGAGGGTCTCCAGAGGAACCAAACTGGCTTATATTCTGCAGTCACAGTTATTAGGTCTGAGATGGACCTGAAAGCACAATGCAAGGTTTGTTAAAGCAAAACCACAAAAAGAAAAGAGTTAACATAAAAATAGTAAAGAATCAAAATGACATTTAATTTCATTATACAAAATAAAACTTTAAAAGCATTAAAAAAACAACCTTTTACTGAACAGAGTTATGGAAATGAGCGGCGCTGTTCATTCTTGATTCAGAGAGGAGACACAAATCCCTTTGGGCTTGTGTCAGGAAAGGCGTCTAGTGTGGGGGAAAAAAATCATGTGGACCTACTTGCTGTGACGACCACCATGTGAATAAGGGAACAACTGAAAGTAGCTAGTTTGTTATTTTAAAAATAAAAGCTTTTTTACGAACACAGCCAAAAAGCACAAACAAAACACACTGCACTTCACAAGACTAAACAGGGAAGAAATAATAACTCTTGTTTGGACCTGGATCAGGATTGATCATTACCACAGAGGCGTTGTAGGGTCATGAAAATGATCCCGTTATGGATTTCAATTACCTTTTTCTTGACACCTGTAACTGGTCTATGCCACATGCTGTTTCCCAGTTCTTACTGTGTACTTATTTGCAATGTTGGTGCAACCCACTTCAGGATATTTCAGTGCTTGCACGCTGATGAAGAAGACAGATTTGTTGTTGTCAGTCTGCCCCAGGCAGCTACAGCTGTAGCTACAACTGTAGCTGCCTTCACCAGTGTATGAATGTGAGAGTGAATGAATAGTGGCATTGTAAAGCGCTTTGAGGGGTCCCGAAAAGCGCTATATAAATGCAATCCATTATTATTATTATTATTTTTATTATTGTTGTTGTTGCTTTTTTAACCACCCTGGCTAATGCGCCGTTGTCCAGAAACAACTGATCATGGACTCAAAGAAACATGAATTAGGAAGGAAAGAAGTGCACAGTCAAAATATCATTTTATAAAAGGATGCCCTCTGCCATCACTCGGACAGTCAGAGCCAAATGATAACCAGCTTTGAGAGACTCTTATTCCACTCTTATACTTTGCATATATATTATATATCAGAATATCATAACAGCCAAATGAATTATTTGAAGTCACACATCTACTGATGCCTTTTGGTTTTATTGACGATCTCAGACCATTTCGTATGGCTGACAGTGGTGACAGGTGTCAGCAGTAGTAAATCCAGAGTCAAGGGCTAAATGATGTCTCTGGGGGCAATGCAAAAGGCAAGCAAAAACAAACAAACAAACAAATTCATTCAACCAGACCAGTTGGACCACATTAAAACAAACTGACACTCTCTTGCTGTCCTGTTCCTGAGTGTTGTTGTGGACACTAACAGGCTTTTGAGAAGCTTCGCAGAACACTGAGATGAAAGGAGAAAGATCCATTTCACTTTGGTATGTTGTAACTGATGTCTATTTTTAGATTTCATTAGATAAGCACTGTTTGCCTTGCTTGCAATGATCGGACTCTACTGCTTTGACAACACAAATGAACAGTAAAGCTACTACAGGGCTACAGCAGCAGAAGACCACACTGTGTGGCACTCTGAAGATTTTTTGCATTAAATACATTTTTTCTGCAAGAAAAAAAGAATGAAAAAGGATCATGTATGTATCATGTATTGCATGTTGCTGTTCTCTGCAAACATAAAAGCTGGCTTATGAACATCAGCTGAGCGGTAACGAGACGCTCTAAAATGTCTTCAGTGTCCTAACACAGCGAGCCCTCACTTTTGCCAGTATAACTGCTTAAGAGGTACCACACAGAAATGCATTTCAAGGAAAGAGAACAGAGACATGTTTAATACAACAGCATCTGTCTCTAGAAGACACAAAACAGCTTTTACCTCTCTCTGAGGCAGACTGTATAATGACTGCAGTCTAGTACATCGGCAACAATGAACACGTTACTTTAGCTCCATCTTTTGGCAGGAAGTGTGCTGAAGCACTGATGGTGCTTCTTTTGTCTTTAGTCTTCTTTTCCAATTGCTCATTTGTCTGGTTTGAAATCTCAAAACAGGAACACAATGTTAAACTACAAATTCGTGCAATTTGTCAAAAAATAAATGAATCAAACTCATAATAGGTCAACTTATTTTGTACCACTGACAAAAGGAATCACTGGACATCAACAGACTTGTCGGCTCATAAATGTTCATACAATATTGTGTGTAATGTGCTTTATAATACACTCAGATGGGCCATGTCTTTGTCACTATGGTTTATTTTTGTTGCTGTTTTTCCTTCTTTATTATTTTTGATTACCTCAGTTGGTGTCTTCTTCTTAAGTGAGTTCTGTCATTTTTGATGTGTGTATTTTTTTACACCTGAGTTTCCCAGAATTTTCGAATTGCATTTGATTTGTATGAAAAAAACTGTATAACTAGAGCTTGACTGATTGACTAGACTAGAGATAAAAAGAGCTCAAAGTAAAGATCAGAATCCACTATTCTACAATATATTAGAAATATATTTAAGAGTACCAAATTAGAAAGAAGCAGTCTTTTCATACCGAAACACACTGAGGTTGTGATTTAGAGGAAATTGTTACTTCAGGCTGATAAACTGAGGTAATCCAGGGAAATAGGTTTCCTTTTCCCTGTTTTTGCCATTACATAGATTATTTCTTTTCTCACTCTGCTCAAGGATTAATCACTCACAGAGGCCTGAGGCGAGAGCAAATGAGCACCCAATCAAAGATGCTTGTGTAGGGTAGTTCACGTTGTTAAACATTAATTGTTCATAATGTTCAGGCCTGTGTTTGACGTTGCTAATGAAATGCATGATTCACCCTCTGCCTCCAGAACATTTTGTGTGTCGCCCCGTATACAGCGTCTCCAACATTGATAACTGAATGGCTTACACAATGATAGTGATCTTATTTTAGTATTAATCTCTGTATTAGAAACATCATCGTCCCCATCATTATCATCAAAAACAAGGGATAAGAATGAAATTGTCATTATAATAGACCATAAGTGTCATTTTGAAGATAAATGAAGGGAAATTGGGCTAGATTTTGTTCATTTTGACACTAATTTCTGGAATATTTTTCAGGATTTCAGTATTGTGCATGCATTACTCTACTGTATATCGTGTGTCTGTGACAGTTGAAATGCACTACTATGGGACTTAACCTGAACCACAGCAACTACCCCACATCCATAAGGTAAAACTGTAAAGGACGCTCTTGGCAGAACTTTGACACAGGTTAAGTGTCGTCCACCTCATCAAAAATCTTTCATCAGCGTTAATAACAATCCAATATCACTGACTCAGTAACAGTGCTTTAGTTGAAACTCATTCTCATCTCCAGCTTTGCTATGAAATGAAATGAATCACAACAATGCTGCGTGTCTTTTTATTGCAGTGCAGTATAGGACACATTAATCACCAAATAGACAACCACCTTCACCTGCTTACAGCTCACTTGGAGCAGTTTATAATAATTTATCCACAATTTTGCTGTACATAGACAATGACAGTAAAAGCCTATTCTATTCTGTTCTATTCTATAACTACCTGCATATGTACAAGCACAACACAAACATTTATATATAAAATTAATAAAATGTAAATCACAAAAAAGTGTTTTGTCAGCACACCATCTATTGTTCACATGTTATCGGTGTTTTGTAGTAAAAACTTTGCATAAGGGAAATCTTTACACTCCACTTCATAAGCTAAAAAAATACTGGCACAGAACATCTGTGGCTGTCACTGCCATTTAATCCTCAGCGCTTTTTTATACTTTCTTTGATAATAGTGAAACAGCTCCAGGACTATCTATAATTACACTCATTTCCCCCACTGTTAGAGGCTCCTTCGTTCTCTACGTGAATTGCATCGTGAGAGAGTACTGCCTGACGAGGGCACATTCAGAAATCTTTGAAACAATATCCTGTTGATATTTCCTTCCTGTGTCAACCCAGCAGTGTGTACAGGAAAAGATTCCCCCCAATGGAGAAAAAATAATGTTAATGGCATGTTGTTGATAACGAAGCTTCAGCTGTGATTATACAAACAATCAGTGAGTGTCTGTAACCTCACACAGAACAGTGAGTGAAGAACAGAGTGGCGAGCAGAGGGAAAGCTCCAGGTTTTCTGTTAAGTAAGAGAGTTCACTTCAACTCCGAGTCAGTTACAGACTGTGAACTAAGCCTCACTGTCAGGTTTTCTTCAACAAACTCTGACTTTCTCTCTGACTCCGCCCCTCCTGCTGCACCTGAACAAACTGGCTGACATTCTGATTTATGAGCATGTTGGCCATCCATTCATAAAGTTGCAATCAAAGCACATAGAGGAGCAAATTATTTTGTAGAAGTTCATGTTTTTAAAAACACTGAAATACCACTTAGATATCATTTTGCTATTTTGACTACTTGACATGAGCGATTTTGCAAACCTTCAGTCGTCATATGAGGACGAATGAAGGACTGAAAACTAGATTCGGAGCAGTGATTCGGAGATGCTCTTCACCTCACCTTGGTTGTAACAAAGGTATGGTTGTATTGGTTGTACTCTCAGCTTGAAGCTGTCTGGCCATTCTCCTCTGACTTCAAATATCGACAAGGATATATATAGCCATTCACTGTAATCCTATTAGATCAGCAGTTTATGAAATACTCACCCTAGCATGCTTGGTGAAAATAACAATGGCACGTTCAAAGTCTTTTATCGCATCTTTCCTTCTTATTCTGATGTGCCTTTTGAACTTTAGCAGGTCATCTTTACATGTCTAGATGCCAGCAGCACTGGGTATTTTGGCCTTGTCATGTTTCTGTCAGTACTCTTTGTTTTCTCCATATAAAGTTAGTTTTACTGTCAAAAACAAATATTTTAATGCAGAATGTGTACTTTTACTAGTGAATGTGAGACTTTTATATGTAATAAAGATTCTGTGGGGATCTGAGGAATTTCTCTAGACCCCCTCTTTCAGTTGCGCTTCACACCAGTTTGCAGAGGAGGGCGGTAGTGAGCAATGCGAGCTAAATATTGATGTCTTCGTGTAATAATAGAAGGTTGGCTGTGCCGTATTATTCTGCAGGCCCGAGTGATTCTTAAGATATGCCAGCTCAACAGTAATATGGGGCTAGTTGTTTTGCGAGGCATCACAAGCTTAAATTCATATATTTTTCACTGGAGTTTGGCGGCATGAAAACCGACCTCTACCTAAGTGCGAATACTTGATATTGTCTGTTTTAGTGACTGGCAGTGCAGCATAGTAACTGATAACCTGCCACGCTGTGTTGTCTTTGTGTGTCGTGGATGTGCCCACTCCATGTATGTCGCGCAGCCGCGCTCCCGGGACTGCAGATTCACGAACGCGCACCGTGTTTCAGCACGGACGAGGGACACGAATGAAAGGTAACGGGCTCTGCCGGCATTTCTCCATTCAGCGCTTCAGCGAGCCGCTAGGTTGCTGTGCCCCGCGGCACTGACGGGGGTTATAGCTCGCTTTACGTCGGGGTTTGGTTAAAGGAGCCCGGGGAGCGTTGACAGACACGGAAAGTCCCACAAATCAGTTCGCCGATGTTTGTTAGCAAGACCGCTGCCATTTGAGTAATTCAACTGCTATTAGCGACTTGTTCGGTTGTTTAAGACGCTTTAGGCGTCAGCAGCCAGGGTTTAGTGAGTTTAAATGGACACGTACAGAATGCCATTAAAGTGTAAAACCACAGAGCTTATGGTGGAATTCTAAGTATTTGACAATTAAGCTTTTCGTATCGTACCGTGTGCTACAAGCTGACTAGTCTTGCAGGTTTTCTGACATCTGATAGTTTGAGGGTTGCTAACTGGAGCCTTCAACTCTGACATTTATAGGGCAGCATGCTAGAGCAGTGAAACTGAGCACGCTGGGCTGTCGCTCCTGCACCTGACCTGGTCAGCACCGTGGCAATTTTTTGACCTGAAGAAAAGAAAGTGCAGATAGTCAGTCTGTGCCATTCCAGCTTAATGTAATAAATTGGATGACCTGATGAAGCTGCTTCTGTCTAAAATAATGTGTGTTTTCTTGCTCTCATTTTTCAGGCTGCCTTAAAGCTCCTGTCCTCCGTCCCGGTGTCCCCAAGCAGCAGCCTCACAGATAGGCAAAGCTACCAGCCAGCACGGAGCCTGCTGTAGAGCGTCACCTCATGGAGAATATTTTATCCCATGCTACATCTTATTTTAGACCTCCTGCTGCAAACAACCATTTACCAGTAGTGTCAGCATCTAGCTGATTCCAGAGGGCCCAGAAACAAGACTCCACTGAAGAAAAAAAAATATTATTATAATTATTTGCATTGACTGTAAACATGGGGGCTACAGGCTACGGCTACTATCGTTTAGTCATCTTCATTTGCATGTTCATTGGCTACTCGCTCTATTTCTTTAACAGAAAGACCTTCTCATTTGTCATGCCCTCTGTGATGGAGGAGATAGAACTGGACAAAGATGATCTGGGTAAGATGGAAACAATAACGGGATGTTTTTATTTTTTAGGCTGTTGAGTGTAAGGAAAAGCTTCTTTAGCAAGCATTTAAGCCTTTAATCAAGCAGTTGCACAAGCGTTGCTATGTGAAGTGTTTGTTTGATTGCTGCTACACCCACCAGAGTGCTTATTATGTCACTTGCACTGATTTGACCTCAAAATTTCCACTGGGGAGAGTTTTGGTTTAAAAATGGTCCCAAAAAGATAACATTTATAAACATGTCCATCAATTTGTGCTTATTTTGTGGTGTTCACAAAGGGCTGGTCCAACCCACGGCATGAAGAATTTAGAAACAGCTTTACACACGTTCATGTTTCCTGTTGAAAAAGCACATTGGACATGCTTTTTGTTTATTTGTTTATACAAATGATGAATTAGTTCACCTGATTTTATATATTTTATTATTAATATTATTTATTTTATTTTATTTTTTATTTTTTTATTTATTTATTTATTTTTTACTATTTAATTTGTAAAAATGTGTATACACACACACACACGTAGGAAAATATTTAGTATACACATCCAGAAATGCATACACTATTATATATTGTACATATATTTATTAGTTTCAGGTTGGCCATTCTTGTATTTTGCTCGTTTGTGTTGTTGTGTTTGCACATCTCTGTTGCTTGTGGGGCTCGCACACAAGAATTTCACTCGCATGTGCTGTGCCAGTGTGCCTGCACATGTGATGTGACAATAAAAGTGATTTGATTTGATTTGATTTGATAAGAACAGGTCATGTTACACTTCTGAGACACACACAGTTACCTGGATAAGACAAAATCCTGCTCCTCACTCGAGGCCTCTGGGCTGTGGATATTGCATGAGTAATTTCAAAGTGGGAAGGATGTTTTTCCTTCAGTAAATCCACTCAAAAGCTCATCAATTTGTGACTATAGATTATGGTTGGGGAAAAAATTGATAAAACGTAGCATAGTGATATTTTGCATTTCAATACAGGAGCACCAAATGTCAGGGAATGCTATGAACAAGGGGGCTCATCTCATCACCATCCCGAGATAACGTTACACAAGAAAACTGAAATTAAGTCGGCTCAACCAAAACGTCAGCTTTACAAAGCTAGCTCCTAATTCAGAGCAAGCTAATCGCTCAGTCACACAAGTAAAGAAAAAAGTAAAATGTTGTGATACTGAGTTATTAATGTGTATACTTTGTAGCAACCCAAATCATCTTCAGTAGACAGTTTGCATCATACTGAAATAGCAATCTGCACTGTGTCTCTGCAGGTCTGATCACCAGCAGCCAGACTATGGCCTATGCCATCAGTAAGTTCATCAGCGGCGTGCTGTCAGATAAGATCAGCGCCCGCTGGCTTTTCTCCATTGGCCTTTTCCTGGTAGGGGGCATCAATGTGGTCTTCTCCTGGTCCTCTACTGTATCCATGTTCTCTCTGCTGTGGTTCATCAACGGCCTGGGACAAGGCTGTGGCTGGCCCCCATGTGGGAAAGTGCTCCGCAAGGTAATATCATCCTGTCTGCCACCTCGTGCACCAGTATAAGTGCAATGCTGTCAGCACGCAGGGTGCCCATGATGCTTGTAATGCTTTCGCAACTAGTGAAAAGACATCACTTACAGGGGAGGACTACCTGTATGTTGTGTGTTTGGATTCTTTACTCCGGTGCATTAAACATGTATATTTCCTATTTTATTTGCTGTAATTGGATTCCTTGACATATATAGGACTCACCTTTGGTAGGACTACAGTCCTACAGTCATATGTTCGAGCAAATGCTAATCCATTAGACTTTGAGATATGTTGGAAGGTATCTTAAAGTAAGAAGCTCTCTTAAACGTAGTGGTGAGGAACAGCTGGGCAATAAATAGGCTTTGGCATATGTTCAGCATGTGGCAGGGGATCAGATTACAGGTCAATGTATTTATGGAAGATCCTCAGGAGATGTTTTTGAAGAATAGTAACATTGTTCAGAAGAGTTTCCCATCCCCAGTCAGAGCAAACACGTTTCATCCCTCCAAGTGTGTTCCATACTTGAGTTTACATTCACACGCGATGGAGAAGAAAAAGATTTAAATCAACTTTAAATATTTGCCCAGTGGATTCTGAAGTTACAGGACAATCTTTCAGGGGTACGGTGTGAGGACTATTTATGGTCGCCTTTAGGTCGATTACGTCTTGAGGGCTTCTGGCTCTGATGTCAAAAACAGATTACACTTTTTGTCTGTGCTGTCATTGTGCTACAATTCTGTTGATTATTAGATTTGCAATAATCTCTCTGCACAGCTCACATATAATCTTATAAGATAAACTGCACTCAGTGACAAATTTAGTTCCATAACTTGTGGGTTGCCTCAGCAAATGGAAAGTAGCTAATATGAGCAATATGTGGTTTCAAGTTGTGCTTAAATAGGCTTTAATATTTGATTCTTTGTGTCTGTTCTCCGTCAGTGGTATGAGCCTTCCCAGTTTGGAACATGGTGGTCTGTGCTGTCCTGCAGCATGAACCTGGCTGGGAGTCTGGGTCCAATCTTGGTCTCAGTGCTGCTGCATTACTACGACTGGAGGACCATCCTGACCATGTCGGGCATTTTCTGTGCTTCCTTCTCATTTGTTTGTCTAGTGTTTGTAAAGAATGAGCCAAAGGATGTGGGCCTGCCCAGCATGGAGGCAGCGGCCAAGAAGGGAGCGAAAGGAGGTGAGAGAACCAAGAACGGAAAGGTCACTTCCTGTGTAGCTTTAAACGATCATCATGTCAGTCACACGGGGACGTGTTCAGGGATGCAAACAACTCATTTGTAAGCTAATTTTCCTCTTTTTTAAGTAGTGACATTAGTGACCGTGACTTGTGTGGATTATCCTGAACCAGTGGATGATGGATGAATCCCTTTCAGAATTCCTACAGTGAATTTCTTTGATGCTCATGAAGGTGAACTGTATTGGACAATTAGAGCAAAAACCTGCTTGCATTGGTATGTGGAGCCAAAGATGGACAGGACTCCCAAAATATGGGAAAACACGTCTCAATAGAGTTACAAATGCATACAGTATGATCTACAAGCATAAACTAAGCTTGTGTGTAATGATTTGTGTGTAACTTATAGGACTCATAGTACATGCTTCAATCCACACACAAATACGAAGCAGCCTGACCACACGTGAAACTATTATACAAACGCATACATCCAAACCAGAATAAATACTGATCATTTATTAAGTTCAGCTCTGAATCCAATAATTTACACTTTCAAAAACCTTTCTGTGTGTACAAATGTGTAGAACTACATGAAACCTCCCTCTCGCTTGCTCACCAAACCTTAAATACGTGTGGACAAACCGATCACGTCGCGTGCCCACGTGGGGTTTCGAGGCACGTTTAATGCAAAGATTCACAAAGGTAAGCTGGGTTCAAGTCCCAGTGTGAAACAGACGTGGACAAATCATTACTTGTGGATATCGTACACAAGTTTGCAACCCATATGGAAAGCATATTTTTTTCATGTGCACATAAGTGTCATAATGGCAGACTTTTTGCCAGATCTGCAGCTCTGTAGTACAGAGACCTCTGGCGGATGCTTAGTGTTCTGAGCTTGGCTCATAGCTGCTCACTAGCTTTCTGGTTTGGGTCAACTTATATCCAAGTGAGGCATCAGAAGTTTACACCAGCAGAACTTTGATCCTCTGCAGGCGATGAACACAGTGTACAGCTGAATGCTAACATTTCACTCACAACTGTGCCCATTAGCTCTTTTTGCTGCAGTAGCTATTACTGTAAAAATATTTTTCTCTTTCTCACTGTCTGTAAACTTTGTACTGTAGATGTTACTCTCACTTGCTGGTACGCTTATACTCACCAGCCACTTTGTTAGGTACACCTGTTCAATTGCTAGTTAAAATAAATATCTAATCAGCCGGTCACATGACAGCAGCTCACTGCATTTAGGTATGTATTTTTGAGGGATCAAGCAGTAAAGGCATAGAGGACACAGGAAATATGCCTTCATGGTGGGTTTTTATTTCACG
The DNA here is from genome assembly GCF_000239375.1 of Pundamilia nyererei. Classification (NCBI taxonomy): domain Eukaryota; kingdom Metazoa; phylum Chordata; class Actinopteri; order Cichliformes; family Cichlidae; genus Pundamilia; species Pundamilia nyererei. Next base: position 2,111,820 of record NW_005187500.1, read on the forward strand.
CCAAAGTTCAAAATATAATTAATGGGCCCATAAAAGAGGTCAACTAAATACAACTCTGCTCAAAAAGTGACATAAAAGTAATTAAGCAAACAAAATATACAGAATTAACTCACAGACTGACTTAAACGCAAAGACACAGGCGGGTAACTTTTTATAGTGGTTTGGCCAAATCATTTAGACACAATAGAGGAAACCGAATTAAACATCAAGATTATCTAAGCACAAATTAACTTAACCAAACCTAAAACACCCACCTTGTTTGTAGGGGGTGTGGTTGGCTTTCATAGTCCTCGGCCCTTGGCCACGCCTTTTGCCCAAAGAGAAAACTCAAAAGAAAGAGAAACATAATTAATATAACAGAATCACACAGTGCTATAATGTGCACGCTTCATAACGTCACTGTTAGGTTTAAGTAAATAAATGAATGAATGACATTCTTGAAATAAATGTTTAAACACAAAACAAACTAATGAGGTGAGTGTCTGGACTGATTGTTACCAACATGTGGTTGAGGCCATCACAGTAGTCAGGGGCACCTGCTAAAGGTTGAAATTGAGCATCAGAATGGGAAAGAAGTGGTTTCATTGACTTTAAACATGGCACAGTTGTTGGTCCGAGACGAGTTGGTCTGAGTATTTTCAGAAACTGCTGAACTGCTGGGATCTTTCTGCACAATCCTCACAGAATGGTACGAAGAAGAGAAAATATCCAGTGAGCAGCAGTTCTCTGGATAGATGTGGGAATTCAAAGGAGAATGCTCAGACTGATCCAATAGGAACGCTTCAGTAACTCAACCACTCGTTACAACCAAGTTATGTCGAACATGTGACTTGTCATCAGAAACTGAAAAACTCTCCGTTTCTGTTGTGACATTCAGATGTAACGTCATGAAAGCTTGGCTTCATCCTGCTTTGGATGAGCAGTCTGGAGGTCCCTTTCTTGACACACTTTGTATGTTAGCACCAACTGATCATTGTTTAAATGCCACAGTTGCTGAATATGTCCATCCCTTTATGACCATACCATGTGACAGGCATGCTTTGTAGAATAATTGAAAAAACTTCATTCTTTACATTATTTGGACTGTTAAGTATTCATGAGCTCTTTTTGTGTCCGTGCTCACCAGGAAGCAGTGAAAGCACCCTGAGTGAATTCCTCCTGTCTCCTTTCCTGTGGGTGCTGTCTCTGGGTTACTTGGTGGTGTTTGGAGTGAAGACGGCTGCCACCGACTGGGGACAGCTGTTCCTCATGCAGGAGAAAGGCCAGACTGCTCTCATGGGTGCGTGTGTTCATTGTTGCTTCCCACATAGTTTTCACGTCATCTGACTGGTTGTGGGTGATGACGGAAGCTCTGTTGCTAACAGGCAGTACCTACATGAGTGCCTTGGAGGTTGGAGGCTTTGTGGGCAGCCTTACGTCAGGCTTCATTTCAGACAGAGCTGTGGCTCGGGTGAGTAACCGATAGGAGTTGAATTAAAACAACTTGGGTCAGTTAAAGGGATTCTTGAACAAGCATACGAGTAGCGATTGGTTAAGTGGATTAGTTAGCTCAACTATTTCAAATAATTAAAGGCTTGAATGAACCTTTAAAAAGTTTAAGCAAAAAGCTCTACTAAAAGTAACGGAAATAACCATAAGTTATGTAATATTAACAAAGAAATAGTTGGAATTCTCTGCTTAAGGTATCACTGGTATTTGAAATTCATTAAAAAACAAATTCTTCGAAAGCTAACAGAAATGGATAGACACTTGAAATCTTATTATTGCCAAACTGTGAATAAAAGTAGTAAATATTTTGCTAAACATATGGCTAGCAATTAAATTGTTAGCCAAGTATGAATTAACAGTTAGCAAATATAGAAAAAATGTAGTTTATTACGCAGTTTCTGATGCCTAAACTATAAATACACTGCACACTATTTCCCCCAAAATCCTTCTCCAGCAAGCCTCTCGGCTGTGAGTGGGAGTCCCCACTCAGCACAGCCACACAGTCGGACTGTAGCTACATTGTAACAGCAAACCCCTCTGAAACCTTAGAATGTAACTTACCTATGGTTACATTTCATCTAAGGCCCTCTTTAACCTACTGCTATGAATCTTTGTAGAGTTCAGGATGCACAGGCCAATCCAATAGTTAAATGGACTGGTTCTTTACTTGAGCACTGAAAGCACTGTGTCAACAACACAGACACAGCTGGTGACATTTCTGGAAGGTGCACATCAGGTTACCGGGGATGTGGCAGGATATTTACACAATAACCGCAAAGCCCAACACCGTAACCTGACGTGCACCTCCATAGAAATGTAACTGCACTGCGTCTCAATGCAGCTCGCAACTATTGCGACTGGCCTGTTCAGTGATGTTGAGTCCTCCTGTGCATTTGTGGCTACATTTTCACCACAGTTTGATTTTATGAGTGAGAGAATAAGCAGGGTTAGGGTTGATTTCAAATTAACATACTGCTCGAATTTTCCAAGGTTTTTTTTTAAAATTATTATTATTTATTTAGGTTTTAGACTTAAACCTGGTTTTGATACATCACATGTTTCAGTATGAAGGGTGTTGATTTTAGTGTTTTGCTCCTTTCTTTGCCTTTTTCTAGAAAGGCTTGGGCACCCATGGCAACCCTCGCCATGGCCTGCTTATTGTCATGATGGCTGGCATGTATGTGTCAATGTACCTCTTCAGAGTGACCATCACACCTGAAATCCCAAAGGTAATTCATCATTTAGTAATCCACGTGAAATGTATACCTTTCAGTCCTCAAAAAACTCTAAGAGTAAATGTCTTTGTTCAGGAGCCTCCACTTTGGGTCCAAGTCATTCATCCTGTATCCGTCCTCATTGGTGTGTCAGAGAAAGAGGTATGCTCCAGAAAGAATCATTCCATGTGAATAAAAACAATGTAGCTACTTATCAAAAGGCTAGCTGGTGAGTTGTTCTGAACAGCGAGCATAGCGGCTCTATATTCTCTACAGCAGACTCAGACACACTACCCAGTGTTACAGTGCCATCCACTGACTATTTCTGGAAAGAGATGTGGGTTACACTCCGGCCCAGCAGGGGGCCAGTTAGGGCCCAGTTACCCGTTCAGCTTGCAGTGATGGAAACCCTGAAGCTGATGAAGAAAAAGGCATTTATTAGTCTGTGGAACTGGGACAATAGAAGTTTAATGGCAAATGTTGTTGGTGTTTAACACCTGTACCTTTAAAAGAAACTGCTTCTGAAGCAAACTGTGTTGCATAAAAAATTTTTTCAAGCTTGCAACATTTGGGATTTCATTTGGGAAAATCAGCATTTGGACAAACTCAACCAAAATATGTCTTTTTACCTTTTTACCCGTTCACTTTAAAAGAGTTCATTCTCTTTTGAGCTTCAAATGAACTTTAAGATTCACCTAAAGGTTTAAAAATGTCCCAGTTTCAGTATCTGTACCTGTGGACACCCTAGAAAATAATTTTTCCACCAGAAGGCTTTTATTTTATGTATGTTTTCTCTCATTCACAGATTTGGATCCTCTTGCTTGGTGCCATGTTTGGATTTTCTTCTTATGGACCAGTCGCCCTGTTCGGGGTGATAGCCAGTGAAAGTGCTCCTTCAAACTTCTGTGGAACATCTCATGCTGTTGTAGCTCTAATGGCTAACGGTGAGCTGCAGTAAAATCATTGTCATGTTTCAGGTTTTGACCCTTTGATATGAACACACAAGCTTTCTTTTTGTTGCAGTGGGAGCTTTCATGGCAGGGCTGCCCTTCAGCACTATTGCCAAGCAGCACAGCTGGGACGTGGCGTTCTGGGTAGCTGAGGTGATAATGGGCGTCACCACCATCGGATTCTTCCTTGTACGTAACATGCGCACCAAAATGGGACGGATCACAGAGAAAGTGGACTAAAGTCCCTGTTGGTACTGCTGGTGACTCTATATGCAAAATACTGCACATTAATACAGATCCAGCTTGACCAGCCAAAACAAGACTAATCATGAAATCTTTGACGGCATCCTCAGGGCTGATGCAGATCATGGAATCACTTATTTAGTCCCAGGTAATCCCACATGCATGGATTAATATTAAAGTGCACAAAGGTCCTGTAGATCCATGCTCATCAAAAGCTTCTGTTTTAACACTGCAACTTAATCAGCCAATCAATAGAAAAAGTTTCTCATATAGATGTGCTTACAAATGGTCTAAAGATGTATGTTTCAGAAAACATACCGACACCAAAGTATCAAAAGCTGTGAGTCGGTTTTCTTGAGTTGAACCGTATGTAGAGCCCATTTTCACATCCTGCCTACAGTGCAGGTCGTTTCTGTTTAACACAGTGAATGTTGACTGAAGGGTCTGTACATTAAAGGTAACATTGTTCACTTATACCTCAAGTATTTGTAAAACTTCTTTTCATTAACGTGTTCACTGACACGAAGCATTTGGAGACCGTATTTTTCTACACAGTCGTTTGCTAAATGATAGTTTGTTCTCTGGTTATGCCAGCTTTTCTGATCTGGCATGTTTATTTATTTATTTATTTTTAGAACAGATAAATACAGATGATAATGTCACTGCCATTGTAGTTTTGTGGAGCAGATTTCTTAATTCTTGGGATAAACAAAGTACATATCATCTGGACTATAAACTGTTAATAAAATCTCTCGACCACCTGATCTTTGTCAACTGAAAGGTTACAGCACATGTTGCTTTGCCATGTCTTACTGGAGTTGTGCTGGTTTTCAAAGAGGTAAAGATCTAATAAAAGCTTCATTTTCTTTATCTACAAAGTGTTGTTGACCTTTGCACCTTCAGTGTCTGACAGGTAAAAGTCCAAAAAACGGGCAGGAACAAATGCGGAGTAAAAACAGACGCCTTTGCTTGAATGAATACATAAAGGGATGGATGTGGTCTGCAAAAAGCCCCCAATCCAAGTGTTACCAGTTTGAATCCCACCTGATACCTCGAAGAACAATAAGTACACACAGCCATTACATTTAATGATAACCCAAGGTTTAATTTAAATAGAGTGAGTTAGAGCAAAGACACGTTTGTAAGTATTTCTAAATGGTGGGATGTGGGAATGCTTTCATACTTACTGATTTATTTATTTATTTTATTGAGTGAACCAGATAGCAGCTGCTTGAGTTTGGAGAATAATTTGTGGATAATTGGAAGAAAAAAATAATACTAAAAATGGGATGATATTAAAAATAAGAAGTCTTGGTAAACGTTTAACTATGACTCTGAACCAGGAAATCAGAAATCAGAAATCAGAAAGGGTTTATTGCCAGATGTTGAGCAGGTTTACAACATTAGGAAATTGCTGCGGTGCTTCAGTGCAACATACTGTCATAAAAATATAAAATAAGAATAAGAATTAAAGTGCTAAGTGGATAGATATATACATGATATATACATGAGTGCAGGTGGTGATCAGTGCCAA
>NW_005187500.1:2119103-2172233 GCF_000239375.1 Pundamilia nyererei
CAGGGTTTGTCATTGTTATAACTCACCCTGGTGCGTGATGGCACAATGCTGTCCTCACAGAAGTGGATATAGGAGGTGACAGTGTCCGTAAACTCGTCCAAGCTGTTAGAAGCAGCCTTCATTGTGTCCCAGTCTGTGGTCTCCAAACACGTGCGAAGCTCCTCGTTGCTCCACAGTTTTTTAGTCCTCACGACAGGTTTGGAGAGCTTCAGCCTCTGTCTGTACGCGGGGATTAGGTGGATCATGACGTGATCAGAAAGTCCGAGTGAAGCGCGGGGCACCGCACGATAGGCCCCCGCTGATCGTACAGGGCTACCTGTGGTACATTTCAGTTCTTTACTTGTTCCACATGTTGTCACATTACAACCTTATTTTATTTACAGCCATATTTTGAGTGACGGTAGACACCAGTAACAGTTTGAGCTGATATAATTTTGGTGAGAATCGGGTAAAGGTCGGTCCTAACCCAAATTCGAGAATCGGTAAAAACTTACTTTTTTTAATGAGTCGTCTTCAAACTTGACAATGACACATGAGGCCTTGGGGGACATGCGTACTTAGGATGGCTAAGCATTTGACTTTGACCTTCACTGTTGGTGCCCAAGGTCAAAGTTGATCTTGGGGGGAAAAAATGCCAAGAAACCATATCGAACGTAATTTACATGTCAGATGTTCCTACAATTTGATTGGACTCCACCTGTGGTATATTCAGTTGTCTGCACATGATTTCATGAGATACACACCAGTCTATTTAAAGTCCAACAACACATGTCAGAGCAAAAACCAAGACATGAAGTCCAAGGAATTGTCTGCAGACTTCAGAAACAGGATTGTTTCGAGGCACAGATCTGGAAAGAGGTACAAAAAATTTCTGCAGCATTGAAGGTCCCAGTGAGCACAGTGTCCTCCATCATCCATAAACGGGAGAAATTTGGATTCAACAGGACTCTTCCTAGAGCTGGATACTGGCCAATCTGAGTACTTAAGGTAGAAGGGCATTAGTGAGGTGGCCAAGAACCCAAGGAAAACCTTAAAGGTTCATCTTCCAACAGGACAACAACCCTAAGCACACAGCCAAGATAACAAAGGAGTGGCTTCAGGTCCTTGACTGCCCCAGCGAGAGCCCAGACTCTGTGCACTGACACTCCCCATCCAACCTGAGCCTGAGAGGTTCTGCAAAGAACAATGTGAGAACCTGCCCAAAAATAGGTGTGGCCAAGCGTGTAGCTTCATACTCAAAAAGACTTAATGCTATAATAGTTAAGTATTGAGCAACTACTGTGAATATTTATATATGGTATATTTTGTTGTTTTTATGCATTTGCAAAAATTTCAAACAAACCTTTTCCACTTTTTCATTATGGGGTGTTGTGGTTAATTTTGAGGTTAAAAATGAATTGAATCCATTTTGGAATAAGGCTGTAACATGACCAAATGTGGAACAAGCTGCGATATTATTTGCAGTATTCTTTTAACCACAAGGTTCAGAGGTGAAGGTTTAGGGTAGTATGCAGTGAGAATGTATGAAAAAATAAAGCCATCAAATTATGTTTCACTGATTATATGTTGGTTTTTTTAACTTTCAAAAGTGTGAATGAACATGAGGAACAAAGGTGAATTACTCGCAACAGGAAAAAAAAGAAAAGATGCTAATAATTAACTTTCAAATGTAGTTGTTAACCGAGGATAGGAAAGGATTAGTAGTGTAACTGCTGTCCCATATGGAGGTGAAAAAAGAAAATGAAGGTGTGGTCCTTAAAAAATGTGTGCCAAGGTAACACACAGTAACACAACAATGAGAAAAAAAGAGGAAGGCACAGAGATAACTAAGGTAAAGGAAGAAACTTGTGGAAACAGGAATAGAAATATTTACCGTGAACAGTACTTTTTGTAGATTTAAAAAAAATATGTAATTGTACATTTTCATGCCAGCAGCACATCTCAAAAAAGCTGGGACGGGGGCCATGTTTACCACTGTGTATTGTCCCCTCTTCTTTGAACAACAAACTTCTGGGATCAAACTCCTGGGAGTGGGGAACTCCCAGAAGACTAGCTTGACTTTTGGGAGATGTTGTGCTAGTCTTGTCTGATATAGGATTTTAGCTTGGTCCTGTATCTTTGATTTCATTATGTACCAAACGTTTTAAGTTGGTGAACGTCTGGACTGCGCTCTTATGGACAAAGATCTTGGATGTTGTTCCTGGGATCTGCTGGAGCCGCTCACCCAGCTTGGGAGTCACTGGACCGAGTGCTCCGATTACTGCCACTGTTAACTTCACCCTCCAAATCTTCTCGAGCTCTTTTCTCAGGCCTCGGTATTTCTCAAGCTTCTCATGTTCCTTTTTCCTGATGTTGCTATCAATCGATGAAGCTACATGTATCACTACAACTGCTTTCCTCTGCTTGTCCATCACTACTATGTGCGGTTGCTTAGTCATCACCAGTTTGTCTGTCTGTATCTGGAAGTCCCACAGGATCTGGTAGTATTTCTGGATGTCAGCCACTTCTTCTAACTGACAGGTCGCTGTACATACCGTACAGCAGCCTGTCCTTCCATGATGGTTCCTCTCCTTGCTCCGTTTCTTTCTCAGGTTTCTGCCGCCTGAGATAAATAAATAAGCATGCGGTCAGTTGTGGCTATCTTGCTGATGTACTCATAGATGTTTGTCTCAGTGGTTCTGACACCCACTAGTCCTCGTCCTCCTTTCTTTTGCTTAGCATACAGTCTCAGGGAGCTGGATTTGTGGTAGAAACCATCAGCTACTGGTATGCCAGTACCAGTGTACTAGCAGCTGGATAATTTATGTTTCATGGAGTGCAGTCCGGTTCTTCAGTCAGTAGGCGTGAATCATGTCTTGATGTCAATCATCATGTGATGCTATCCAGCTCATCATACTGGAGACCCTTTCTTAGATGCCTGCCACTGTGATGCTTACTGGATCCGGTTCAGGGAGGTTGCTGTGATCTGCTCTTAAATCCACTAGCCACTGTGGATTGCTGTTATGGGTTTTGTCCTTCTTCAGTATGCTCTTCCCCTATTTCTCCATCTGCTGTCTTGGTGGAGCTGTTCTAATATTGTTCCCCTGCCACTGAGAATACACCTTGTATCCCATCCTGTCTGAGGGTTTATTAACAACAAACCACTACAGGAAAATTGTTCTGAAATTGTTTCACAATTTCTAGATTTTTATTATTATTATTATTATTATTATTATTAATTTTATTTTTTATTTTTATTTTTGCAGATTTGTGAACCTCTATCCATCTTTACTTAATATTTTACAACTTCTGGGTTCCAGGGTATAACTTTTTACTACTTTTGATTTTAACTTTAAAGACAACTTACTTTCATTTTATTTTACATGTCTGAATTAAATTTGTTTTGACATGCTGTATGAGCACAATTGATCTAAAATCACACACACACACACACACACACACACAAACTAAAATCAGAGTAGGAAAAAACAATATTTATTACTGTAAAAACAACGAACATGTAGGAATTCAAATATAAATTGTAAATTTATACAATAAGGTGTCACAATAAGATGGCACACAAATCATTTGTGCCACTACAAAAAATAGTTTCTGTCCACCACAAGACAGAGGAGCACATCATGAGCCTGACAGCAGGTGTATCACTCCTCCCGTATTTCACCTGGAGACAGAATTTACATTGCTATCTGCCTTTGGTGGCTTTTTGGCAGCAGCTGTCACATTCAGTAGTGCCCTTATTGTTTTGACAAACAAAACAAACGACTACACTACACACTAGCATGTTTGGAGTGTGTCGTTAAATGTCAGAAATCTCTTACATCTCAAAATTCACTATCGATGTCACTCTCTCACCGCGGTCACTGCCAAAATTTCCCCCTATACCTAAACAACCAAATGCCACGTGTTGCCATATAATTTTTTGATTAGTCGACATGGTACAATGTTTTCCTGAATAGGAAAGGGGTTTTGTGTTTTTCTTTTCTTGCGTTTTCCCTCGCTGCTCTTAGAAAATGCCGTTCTTATCGTTTCTTCCCACACTAAAAGTGACGATAGTATTGAGGAAAAAGGATTGAGTATATTTATTTTTATCATAACTCTGGTTTTACGTGGTCCATCCACACTATTTATTTATTTATTTATTTATTTATTTATTTTTACCTGTCCCGTTTGGATCTTTAGCCATGAGAATTGTTGTCTGAAGGCCAAGAAAGATGCCAAGCGGATTTACTTTACCAAGTGGATCATCATGGCCTTGCCATATTGGTCGTTTGGTTGACCTTTATTATAATTATGTATTTATTTGATTTGATTTTTGGTTGCTACAAACGGGACAGACATGACTGGGGGATAGGACAGGGAGAAAGAATGAAAGAAAGAGAGGGAGAGAAAGAAAAATAGAGGAGAGAAGAGACGGTGAGAAAGGGGGGAGGAAAGAAAGAAAAACAAACAAAACACCTGGATCACCTGTATGGAGATGAGAAAAAAACAGAAGAGAAAACAAACAAGAAAGAGCAACATAATAAATACAACACCATCACAATATACTAGCTAACAGTAGATAACAGTAGATACTAATATCAACTAACTAATATTACATGTTATTGTGCAGCACACAAGATCGACAGCGCACAATGTGCATTGAGGTAGCAGCCAAGAAAGGTGTAGTTTGTGTCTGTGAACACCTGTGTGCACACCTGTGTGGATCAGCACGCTTGTATTCAAAAGGTTTCTCCATGTATCGATCTAGTAGGGAGTGTGGGGACTCATAGCCCCGTCCCCCAGGGCATGAAGCAGGTATGAAGAAGATCCAGGCCCCAGACATCCAGCGGCCCCAGAGTACGAGGACCCAAGGAGGACCACCACCACAGGGGCAACTGTGCCACCCTCCTGGGAAGAGCTGAGGAGAGCCCCAAATGAGAGGTCACTCAGCAGCCACGGAGCAGAGGCCAGAGGGGGTTGCAGTGACATGCCCGTGGGCTCTGCCGGTAGCCAGCTGTGCCAGAGAGGACCGGGCCTCAGGCCCAGAGGCCTGAGGGCACCCCACTCCCCCGGAAGAGGCCCAGCCGGGCCACAGGCGCCAGGCCCCGCCAATCGGCCACCAGGAGTGAGTCGGTACATAAATGAGCGCCCAGACACCAAGAACCACCAACACACCAACGTCTGAGGGCATCAGCCACTGGCAGGGAGTGTGGTGAGGGGAGACAGGCCTCCATAACTCGGAGAGCCTGGGATGTTCCCAGAGAGGTGGGAACACAATTTCCACAACATCCACACAATTTAAAACATGTGTATAGTTTGAAGTCTGCACTTTCAACCCAAATTGAACTAGAGACTCAATGTGGCTGTATCTTGTTGCTATGTCATCTTAAATCGCTCATGTAATGTGTATTAATACATTGAAAAAATGTTTGTTTGTTTTTATTATTTTTTGTGAGCTTTAGTTACCTGCTCCCCATTTTTTTAGACATGTTGCTGGCATAAATTACAAAATGAGCTAATTGCTCTTCATGAACTAGTAAAATGTATCTATTTAAACATTTGATATGTTTTCTATTTTTTTACTTTGAATAAAATATGAAACTTATGAAACTTTCAAATCGTAGCATTCTGATTGTACTTACATTTTAGCCAGTGTCCCAACATTTTTGGGAGTTGGGTTGTATTTTTAAACTCATGTTCAATATCATATTTGTATCAGTGTGTTTCAGTAGCGTTTTAAAGAGGAAAAACAAAAAGTGAATCTACTGTCTCTGGCCACACTGGCCTGATATGCCCAGTATGATGCATCAGTAATGCCAAACTTCTCCCAGAAGCAATTCCCGACCCTATAGCCATCTTAAAACACCTCTATGCATTTACGTGGGCTTTTTACAAAATGTTTTGAATGCACATTTATTTCAGTGATCAGAAAGACCTAAAAGGAAATGCAGGAATCACTAGTCAAATCAAGCTTTAAATTTAAATAGAAATGTCACTTTTCCGATCAGTAATGAATAAGGCTTAATTAAAAACCCATAATTAAAAGCTCGCGAATCCATTATTGAATTGTCACGTGTTGTCTCCATATTCACTTGCTGTAGGTGGAATCTTAAATGTAAGTAACTACTAAACATTTACAACACTGGGGGGCGGGGGGTGATTGGGTGTGTAACACCACACGTTATAAAGGCCCGCACTTTTACGGTTTGTGCAAACCTATCAGAACGCGAGGCCGCGAGTGCGTCATTCACACGTCAGGACAAACATTATCAGTTTGTTTGCTAACACAGAGTTAATATTATTTTCGTAAAATGGATGAAATGGGCAGCGCAGGATAAAGAACAGCCCACCGTGGTGCGGAGCTGTCCGTGGTGCTGAAAACTGCCTTTACCTTCTCTCGCTTTTGTTTTTTGACAACTTATGGAATGAAAAACCTGAGCTGGCAAATACTTTAGTTGGATTCCTTCTGAAACCACCCTTTTATTATTTTTTTTCTATTATCTAGAAGAATAAGTTAGCTTTTCTAAATATACAAATTATTTATAATATTATTTAAAAGAAAAATGTTGATTTGTGTCAATATTAAAGCAACAATCCTTAAAATCGATAATACAACATCACTTATGGTGGTATTAATACTTGTCTTACAGATTTTAGTTAAGCGTCAAAAGCTGTAATTCATTTTGCACAATCCAATTACTAAAATCTGTTAAACAGGTTTTGTTTTAAATCAGCTTTAAAGTTTAATTATCAGATATTTTATTGCTGTTATAGATTGAATTGAATGTTAGTTCTTGTTTTTTTCTGCATTATTACGCTCTTAGAATAAAACAGTGTAACAACTACCAACTGAGTTTTATTGGTTTGTTGATAACAATCATACACAGTTACATCTATAAACAAATCATGAGAAACCGCACACTTGTACTTGACACAAATACCTAAAACCCACATGAATATTGCTACTGCTGGTATGCATTTGACATTTCAAATAAATGTACAGTTTGTTGGCCTTTAAGCCAATCTATTTTTTTAACGGTTACATACCACATTAATGTGGCCCAAAAAGAAAAGAAAAAAAAAGAGGAACAAATTCCATTTTTACCATCCTTACAAAGTACCATTACACACTGCATACAGAAAGATTGAAATCCTTTTTCACAGCAACTATACAAATTCATTGCAATGCTATCACAGAACAGACACAACCAACACACGCAATGCACAGTTCTGAAAGAGAGAGCCGCAGTACTAGGGGTTTTAGGTTTATTGGTCAGATTTGTTAAGAAAACTGCATCAGTACAAGAGTTAACAAATAGGAACAAAGCTTTTACACACACCCTAAAACACTGTTCTTCAATAAAAACAATAAGAGAATGAGGTGCCCTGTGACTTTGTCAAGCCCCACCCCGGCACAGATTACACACACTGTCCCTTATAAAGCATATGGAATGTAATCCACGCAGGCAAGCTCTTCCAGTTGTTTCCCCAGCTCCTGTGAACGTCATGCTTGTGTGCCGACACGGTAACCTGTCCCGCACCCTCCACTCCTTCACATTTACACAAACTGAAAAATAAAATAAAATAAAAAAATCCACTGACAGTAACAACAATGACCGCAATTTTCATGGCGATGCACAATTGTGAGATGTGATGAAATTCCCCGTCTCCAATTGACTTGTTTTTTTTCCCCTCTTTCATTTAAAAAAGTGTTCTCTACAATCAAACTACTAAAAAAACCTGTATTTAGAAAATAGTTGATAAAAATATTCCCCTGAATTGTACAAGAAAAGAGGTACAGGGAGCACTGGTAAAAGACGTGGCTTGAGAGATGTTATTCTGCTGCCTTATCTTTTTGTTCAGCTCCATCTGTAGTGGGTGCCTGTAAGATGACATTCAGAGTTTAACAGCACCGCCAAGAAGACTATTATCTTTCGATGTGTTTAAACGTGTCGCAGCACTTACCTCTTCCTCAGCTTTGGCTTCGCCATTCTCAGCAGGAGCCTCCGGCGCCTTCTCTTCTGGCTTGGCCTTTTCCACCTCCTTAGCTTTCTTAGGCTTAGCAGGTCCCTTCTGCAAAAACAAATATTAACCACATATTAGCCACCATATGCTAACAGTTCAGGTCTTATGAGAAGTAATTAAAATGAGACCCTACCTTTGGCTTAGGTTTGGGCTCTGGCTTTGCAGTTTCAGGTCTCTGTGAGTAAAGAAGATCATTTTCTTTTAAACCAAAAAGAATAACACAGTAAAAAAACAGCATTTTATCTATGCTTCTCCATACTTACATCTTTCAACCTGAGAGATCTCCTCTTGGGCTGCAGAGAATAAACAAACATAGTGATTACTTTTAACAGTCAGTCTCAGGCAATGGCTTTGAAAGATGAGATATTACTGACCCCTGGTGAGTGTGGAGGCTAACTGTTAAAATATCTAAAACCAAAAAACAAGAAATTCAGAAATGACTGCTTACCTCTGAGTCACCTGCACCTGCCTGTAAGGAGAAGAAGAGAAAAAGTAAATAAATCAGATTATGATAACTGTCTGCATTCTGCTGTGCCTCTGATTGATTTATCTGGTACTGGGTGAGGACAGTTTTTTTTAATAAGTTATTATCCTATTTGAGTTGAGTAAGGTAATACATGCAAGGCCATTTAAAAACTAAAAGCAGTTTAATCAGCATGTTAACACTAAATGCTACTCCTTCAGGAACTACATTTTCCAGCGCAACGATAACTGAGCAGGAATAAAGTGCCCTGTAACATGCTGGCCTACAAAAGTCAGGGCAATATAATAGCATAATGTAGTTTAAACTGAGTCACGTGGTGCTGCTCTCCCAGCTCCTGCTAGTGATTTGCCTACAGTAATACTTCAGTGGAGGAGGGGGCCGACTCCGCCTCCTCACGACACATTCGTTCATTGGTAATAAATGGGATTGCCAGTGGCCGGAGAAACCCGAGCAGCGTAGCCAGTGTTCCCGCCACGAATTTGAAAAAGAATATCTCCGAGATGCTCTGCGACTCTGTCGGTCTGCATGCAGAATCTACTAGAACCCCCAGCAACAGGAGCAGCGCTGTGCTGACGGAGGCTCGCCATTGCATAACCTACAACTGGCCTGAGCCGACAATACACAGAAAGCCTCTCGGCTAACGAGCCGTACGCCTTCCAAGAACTGCGTTTTCGCTTGCCGTGCATTAATAAACAACGCCTGCACACTAACTTTATAAAACAATATCGCTAATCAAAGCGTATTATGTGTTTGTTTGTTTTGTCCGACAAAAGAACTACAGAGGCCACTTTGTGCCCGCATTAAAAATAATGTTACAGCCAACCGCAACAGAATAATAAACCAATTAGGAATTTTGTACGGGTTTTTTTCGCTACTGGGTCTTCTTTCAGGAAAACTTTCGCATCCAGGGTGACGACCCCAACAGAAAACAATCGATATGCCGCCAACTTTCTGCGCAGAAAAGCCATCTATCGGCACGGTAAATGAATTCGATGCAGCTGCACAAACTGTTTTTCTGCTATAAAACGGGCAACCACTTGCCGCCGACAGTCACTGCACGAAAGAGAAGCTTCAATAATTAGCCGCTTGACAAAATCAAAACAGACACTACATGCTAACTAAACTCCGCGATACACAACACTGCTGTTGACGTTCACTTGGTACATAAAACGGACATATTGCAGCAACGTTTGAACAACTCTCGCCACAAGCCCCTTAACAAATTTTAGTTGTGGGTTATAAATACTGTGTTATTAAAGGCATGAAAGATAATGGTCTACTCACTTTGCTCCTTTTAGGCATGGTTGGTTTGTGGGTTTAAAAATAGCTAAATGTAACTGAATACAGGAGAAAGTACAGTGGTATATTCTGGATAAAGCTTTGCCAGTACAGTCTAATACAGCGCAGGGAGACGTTAATGTTCCATTGGAAGAAAAACTAGCTCAAACCGGATTGGATTCTCCCCCTACCTCCCTATTCAAACAGTTATAGTTCCTGCATGATTGACGGCGCTTCTGCCCGCCCACGCTGCACGCTGATTGGAGAACACAGCAGTCGGCAACACCATTTCAAATCTGTGCCCTTATCCGTGTGGATACGTGACACGTCAGTCAACAATTATGGTGAGGTATTTGTCTTTCTGTGCAGCCGTCTGCTAAACAAGGCAAAATTGTCATTAAAGCCGTCTTTCAGCTGGCCAGAAACGTCTTAATTTTCTCTCTAAACGTTCCACGGCTTTGAATTATGTCTATGTGCGCGAAAACAAAACACATTTTGCGTTTACAGTGCTAGTGTGGAAAGACTATCCATTGGCATATGACTGTGAGAGGGGTGTGTACTCCTCGAGCCAAGTCTTTGTAGTTTAGCTTGGGAAAATGGCGACAGGATACGTGTGGGTACAGCTTCTTGCCTCTGTGTGTGCTCTTGTGCAGCCCTTCTCATGCAGTCATCGTCCACTTGCTCAATGGTGTGCATACAGTCCAAACATGACTTCACTGGAAACAAGTGCGTTGGCTTTGTGCTGAAGTCATTTCTCACGGTTCGGCAGGGGACATTTATTCATTTCCCCTGAGTGAATGACACTACCCTGACACGGTTACCTCTTACTTCTTTACCGCCCTGAGAAAAATACAGCTGCAAAAATACAACTGCTCATGATCAACTACATACATGGGAAATGCTTAAATATTTTCTGGAACAGATGAATACTATGATAAACTAAACTGTTTCTGTGTGTAAGTGACAAATGATTTATTTATTTACTTTTTTTTTTTTTTTTTTTAGCTCATAACCGTTTCTGTAATTTCTTAAATTAATAATTGTTAATTTATCCCATTTCTAGACTCTCTTCCTATTAGAATTTTCTTCAATTTTGCAAAGAATAATGTCTCTAGACAGGCTACTGTAATAGAGAATTGAAATAAATTTAGCATACAAACACTGCATTTGGGTGTATTCCCTAGATACAGTGATCAGGAAGCATAACCATAATATATATTATATTGCACAATATTGTGTAGGTGCACCCTGTGCTGCCAAAATAGACGTGTCAGGGCATGGACACGGGACTGTTGGCACCAGTGTTGGTAAAGTTACTTTGAAAAAAGTAATCAGTAACTAATTATTGATTACTTCCCCAAAAAGTAATCCCGTTACTTTACTGATTACTTATTTTCAAAAGTAATTAATTACTTAGTTACTTTTTAAAAACACGATTTACAACCTGAAGAGGTGATAAAGCGATAGATCTTTCAGCCCAATTCTACTTTTTCTGCATAATCCATCATACAAAATGTAATCAGATGGAAAAGTCTCTTTTTTTTAAACTTGTTTTATCAGTTTTAATCTTTTAACTTTATGCATCAAACAAAAATTTAATTATATGCAACATTCTCTGACTTGCATAAATTCGTTTAACATTTAAACCTATTTTCTGCACATTCCAGCACATAAAATAAAATATTTTTGCGTGTTTACACTCAGTCTTTCAAATAGATGCAAGTAAAACACAGCAGAAAATAAATAAAGTCAAAGACTCAGCGGTCCTGTTGCTCTATTTTCACCTGTAAAGCAGGACTGCGGTAGGCGGAGGTTTACCCTGGTGCTGGTCAGTTGAAGAATCCGCGAGTTTCTCTGTGAATTTCCCATTACGTCGTTGCGCACTCGGTGCTTGCTTGGAAGTTTAGGGCTTTTTTTCGCTGTAAAAATTTTCTTCTCACGCACGACGGACACTAATGTTTTTGTCACTTTTTATGGAATCAAACTCAAAGTAAGGTCAGTACTTCCACGCTTTAAACGCTGCACGCTCATACTCTCTCCCACAATCGATATGTGATCCATTGTTGATCTGCACACAGCTGTTGTCACTAAGGCTACGCTCACACTGTAGGTCTTAATGCCCAATTCCGATTTTTTGATCAAATCCGATTTTTTTGTCTGCTCGTTCACACTACAAATAAAATGCGACAGCAAACGCGCTCTAGTGTGAACGCTCAAAGCGGCCCGCATGCGCAAAAGAAGACGTCATACACAACACGCTCTGTTTAGACCCAGAACAAACTATATTGTTTGACTGATGGCCTTATTAATATAAAGACTTTGGACTTCATGTTTCCCGATTTTTGCTTTAAGTTATTTTGTTATTTACATAATAATGTAAATAACCTAATAATGATCCTTATTGCTGTTTTAGAGGAGCGGTGCTTCAAAGGATAGTTGCAGATTTCTGTCAGAATCTGCAGGTTATACAGTACAAATAAAATGTTAACGTTTCTCCAACGTTGTCTTCCCAGCAGTTTCACCGGATGGCCAGGAAGCGTTCACGATGTCTTCTCTGGCGCTGATAATTGGCGTCTGTCTTGTGTCAGTGACGTAAAAGACGGATTTAATGCGACTTGACCGTTCACACAGCAGTCGCGTTCTGAGACATCGGATATGTATCGGATTCAGTACCACATACGAAAGTGACCCAGATCGGATTTGAAAATATCGGATTTGTGCCGTTCACACTGTCAGACCAGGATCGGAAATGGGTCGCATAGGGTCAAAAAAATCGGATTTGATGCGCTTTCGCCTGCAGTGTGAATGTAGCCTAACTGTGCACTCGCTTACGTCACTGTCGTGAGACATTCTCGCAAAAATCACAGTTTTTGTAACGCAGCGTTACTACAGGAAAGTAACGGTAATCTAATTACCGTTTTTGCAATAGTAATCCCTTACTTTACTCGTTACTTGAAAAAAGTAATCAGATTACAGTAATGCGTTACTGCGCATCTCTGGTTGGCACTATGTACTATTTTGACTATGCCTGCCCCAAAGCCAAAAACACTTTGCAGTTAATCATGTTGTTCTGGGCACAAAGTTGTCCAGCAGGGTTACCATTCTCCTAGAATAGTTTCATATTTGTAATCTGCAGTAAATGCAAAAACACCACAATTTCTTCCAATTTTGCATCATTATTTGTAAAAGAAGCAACAACCAGTGTAATACCTCTGTGTGCTGCAATAATGTATTTTGCACTGTAGAGCACACTGTGTATGAAATTATACTGGAATAAGTATTTTGTTTTTTCCTTAAGTAAAAGCTAAAATATCAATATGTAAAAATACTCTGAACAACAAAAAACCTTGCATTTAAAATTCTAACTAAGCAAAACAAGTAAAAGTGCACATGTGTGCTGCTGTGCAGTGTTGTTGTTGGAAATTGAATTTCCTTTGGAGTATTTCATTACATTCTATTTATATCTATTATTCAGTGTAAACAGACATCTGTAAAATGTGTTTGTAAATTCAATTCAGTTTTCAGAATGTACAACGAAACCATTATTTCATTCAATTTCATTTCAAATTGTACATTAACAATGACAATAAAGGGCTAATCATAACATCAGTTGTGTCAAGGCACTTTATATTGTAAGATAAAGCAGCAGCGTAGGTCTATTATAGCATAACAAAGGATACAGGGTCCCCTGATCCAACCTTAACTAGATGCTTTGTCAGAAAGGAAGGCTTTATGCCTAAAGTAGAGAGGGTGTCTGTCTCCCAAATCCAAACTGGAAGCTGGTTCCACAGAAGAGGAGTCTGGAAGCTGAGGGCGCTGCCTCAAATTCTACTTTTAAATACCCGAGGAACCACAAGTAAACCAGCAGTCCACGTGTGTTTTCATTTGTAAACGCATCATTTTCTCTCCATTTTGGCCTCCCGTCCACACTGAGACGGCGCTTTTGCTCATGGAAAACGCAGCGTTTTGGAAACCCTCTCGTAAACGCATACATTTGAAAACGGTGCTTTTGCGTCGCAGTGTGTACAGTGAAAACACAGACTTTCTAAAACGATGAGGCATGTTAGTCATGTGATGCAGTCATGTGACCAATTAAACTAAGATAACGGAGGGCATTACACAGCAGTTGTTTTGTTTGCTCTCAGTTTGACAGCCCTATTAAAGATTAAATTCAGTATGTACACGCTCCAGATAGCTTTACTTAAAATTCTTTAACTCTCACTCGCGTTTGCAACTTTGTGTTTTTGTGTTACCCGCAGCAACAGCACCTCATTGTTAGTCCATTTAAAAAACTCGGTGCTTTTCCTCGACATTTTGCCGCGACTTTTCAAAGAGCCGGAAGGAAAGTAAATAAGCAGCAGACAGAAATGAGGCAAGATGAATCTTCTTGCGCTTCACGCATGTGCAGGACTGGAAGGTAAGCGTTTTTGACCGTTTCAATGTGGACGCACAACTGCAACGCTAGTGTGGGCACGGAGCGTTCTCAAACGAAAGCGCCATTTTCAAATCTATCTGGGCGAGTGTGGATGTTGCCTGAGACTGAAGTGCTCTATTGGGGCGATTCGTTACTATGAGGTCTTTAAGATAAGATGGGGCCTGCAGACCTGCAGTCACCTTTCAGAAAGGTCCCAGGGGCCCGATACACAGCAGGTGCAGTACGGATTAAAAGGTTACAGGTTACTATTGTTTACATTCAGTGCCGCCATCTTTGATTGCTAACTTTTGCTGCTTCGATTTGCAGATTGGAAAGTCTGAGGTGAGTGAGTCTTCCACAAAAAAAATTCAGACTGGGAACTCGGAATTTCAGATTTTTTCTGTAACGCACCATTAGAACAACCTGATCATTACAATAGTTGATCCTAGAAGTTATAAATGCATGAACTAGTTTTTTAGCATCACTCTGAGTCAAGATGTTTCTACTTTTAGAGATATTGTTTAAATTACACATTTGTTTAATGTGCACATTGACAGACATATCCTGGTCAAAACGATTCCTCACAGTGTTCCTGGAGGCCAAGGTCGTACCATCCAGGGTAAGAATATGGCTAGACACCATGTTTCTAACTAAAAATGTATGCTATGTTTTCAAATGATAAAAGGAAGCATGTATAGCATGTATATTGTAAATAGAATTGCTCAGAGCACTGCAAAAAAGTAAAAGAGCCCAGAGTAGCAGCCTGGACTCCAATTTATTAGATCCCAAACAGATCGAGATGTGCATGGTGGCTTAAAGCCCAAACCCTGCGGAACCCAAAGGATCCTCCGCCAACATCTCAGTCCCAGCAGAGACCCCACACTCTCAACGCCTCGTAGCTGTTTGATTCAGGAGGAGGACCTGCACATGTCTATTTGTTTATTGGTGCTACTACCATTAAACAAACAGTCCTGATTCACAGTGAAGTGCTATTTCCTGGAGGTGTCCATTCAACAGCAGTTTGAGAACTCACCAACTCCTTTCTTTTTGTTTATGTAAAACCCACATCACACCTCAGCCCTAACAAAAGCTGCCATATGTTAGATTTGAGCTTTTCCGTATAAGAGCCAAGTATTAGTGAGAAAGTGAAATCAGCTAATGAGTCAAAGAGGTGTTATTGCCCGAGGTCTACTTTCATTCCACGAGACATGCTTGAACAGCCAAACAGGCGGGAACTGATGTTTCTGTAGCTTGTGTGGCAACAGCAGGACAGAAGGGAATCAAAACGTCTGTTCTCTATGGATAAAAGAGAAGGTGATGTCAATAGACATTGATTCATTTATTTTATTTTTATACATATATATTTCTATTGTTTTTGTATGTATTCCTCTTCATTATATATATTTCTCCTGTTTGCTATTTATATTGTATTCTGGCACCCACTGCCCCACTCAGTGATGTGTAATCTGTTGCAATCTCTTTTTTTGCTTCCTAAACAACCATCTTAATCGAAGCATCAGGAGTTTGTGTTCTCTGTTAAAGGTATAAAACTGAATGACAGCAACCAGTTCCACAGGTTTTTAATCTTTCTATTTACTGCTTCACTATGTTCACTGTGAAGGACCTCTCAGAGCCGATTTAGGACGAAGAACCATTATATTGCACTTATAGCTCATTAATTAAAAACTGATGCAGAAATGGACAAAACCAAAAATCCAACATGGATCTGTGGACCCTCAAGTGACACTGCATTGAAGCCAGGAATGATTCCATCATGGAAATCATTGCATATGTGCACATGAGATCCCTGGAAATCTTTGCTGGACTCATTTAAAACAGACTGAGGCAAAATGGAAAAGAAGCTATAATGGTAGTAATTGTCAGTGCTTAAAAAAATATAACAATATGCAACATTCTTTTATGATAGAAACTCTATATTCGTGTCCTCAGTGTGTATTTGTTGTTGTACACTCACTGGATGCTTTATTAGGTACGCCTAGCTAGCTTCTTCTTGGATCACCTTTTGGTGAGTGCCTGAAACATTCCTCACAGATTGTAGCAGTTGCTACAAATGCATTAGCTGCATGTTGCAATATTTCATCTTAAGCTTAAAAAACAAATCTAGTCTATTTGTGTATTTTTTAGTTCCCAACAAGATTCTACTCTGAAAAAAATGTAATGTGTGCATTAGTAAAAGAAATCTGGATCCCAACACAGCAGAATTGGAACTTGTTGAACAACATGATTAACTGTAAAGTCTATTTGGCTTCAAGAAAAATAAACCTCAAAGTGAAGGAGTGTGGAGCACAATCAAGTATTGCATGATTATGAACTGAAAAGCATGTTGCACAGCAGTAGTTGCAGCTCTGTCTTGTCTTGAACTTCTGGCTTTGCAGGACTTGATAATCTGGATGTCCTTAAGAACATTCTGCAGCTCTCTGCAAAAGTCTTTCTTTAAGGTAATATATGTACATAACAGAGGGAGGTGAAAAAATGAAGGAAGGGCACAGGGAGGGGTAAGGGCATTAGGTAAGTCTCAAATAACAATGGTGTTGTTGTGTTGAGTGTGGAGGAGCCCTTCCATCACAGCCGCTGCATGTTGCTGTCTTTCCCCTCCTTTTGGCCCACTCATTTTCCCTCCTGAGTTGTAAGAACAGTGGGAGTAGGGAGCAACACCTCAGACGACTGTGGAAAGGAGTCTTACTGCAAACGTATGAAAAATGACTGTTTTACCTCACAGAAGGCAGCGTTGCAAACTGACCCCTCTGATCTTTGTTTTTTAGGCACAAACAGTTAATATGTTGTATTTAAGGAAGTTCTCAGAGGTAACTGGACCACAAGTGATGGCATAATCCTAGTTGAAGGGTGACAGGATGAAGGGAAAGGTGACCTCATTCAAAGCCTCTTTGACAGAGGGCAACTTGTTTGTTTATCTTCCTAACCGTCAGTCAGTCAGTAGCAGCTGGTTAAGTCTAGTAAACAGGATTGGAGCAGGTGAGACTCCACAGCTGCTTTTGTGCATACTTCTCTTTACTTCTGCTCAGCTGTAAAACTACCATGTGGTCCTTGATGCAGCCAGGCAGAGACGTGACAGACTGGTCAGCTGGACGTAAGGAAAAGCTGAGTCGCTCCCTCTCCCTCTCACTAAGTGGATTTAACCCATCAGCGAATGGTAGGCTTCCCATATGGAGCACCGGGTAAAGCCAGATTATTGCAGTTTGTGTGAGGGGGGCTCCAGCACGACCAGAGCTCACAGTGTGAACCCAAGAACGTGACATTATGGGGCACAATAACAGCATCTGTACAGGTCGTTTGTGTAGCCAGGCAGTACGCTCTTTGCTGACAGGCTAATGTTCTAGGCTTTGTAACAAGCCAATTTTTTGTGGGACACTTAATATAAAGTTGGATATTTTTTGATGAAAAAAAATCATTTTTAAAAAATCCTTTTGACTGATACATATTTGTTTGTATTTAATGTACATGTCTATATTGATTCATTGATTCAAAACTATTCAGAAAGTAATAATAGTACAGTTGAGAATGGAAAAATATATTTTCTAAAAAAAGAACACTGAATTGTATTTGTCCAGGAAACTGTTGCAGTCTAAACAAGGGAGTGTCCATGTTTTGCCTTTAACAGTATTTTACAGGTGAAAGAGGGCGGCGCATGTCCCAGTGACAACATAGCTTAATAAGCTCAGGAACAAAAAACCTTAGTCGGCTTTAACCATTGATTAGCCGACAGCTGACACAACAAAAACAAATCTTACAATGGTAATTAATGCTGCTCTGAATTTCTTTGTAAGGAATGTGTTCCATCATGGGGTCATATCATATTTTCTTCTCACAGATAAAGGAAGTGAGAAGTAGAAATAATCTGTGGTTGCAAACAATGTATGGAAACAAAAGGCTAGTTAAGTGAAGCAGCAGATGAGTGATACACTGTGACTGGTGATCCCTGACAGAGCAAACCTGGTGGCAGAGAAGGCCATCTGAATTACAGCAGAGTCGGTCATATGCAGGGATCAGTTGACCCTCCCCCACCGATCTACTTCCTGTGTTTCATGGTTGTCTGCTCACTTATGCCTATACAATACCAACTGTGTCTGGAGATGTTCCAGCTCCTACTACACTGCTGCATTCAGAAATTGTGGCCCACATCAGCCTTTTATTTAAGCGGAAAGGCCAGTCATGTTGGCATCTTCAGCTGTCCATCAGTCAGGCGGCTGTTCCAACCAAAGGCCTCCTTTCAATCACATGTTCATCTTCAGAAAGATTTTATCAGGTTCTG
This sequence comes from Pundamilia nyererei, assembly GCF_000239375.1. Lineage (NCBI taxonomy): Eukaryota > Metazoa > Chordata > Actinopteri > Cichliformes > Cichlidae > Pundamilia > Pundamilia nyererei. Next base: position 2,137,575 of record NW_005187500.1, read on the forward strand.
CATAAGAACAAATGTACTAGTGTAGCTACAGTGTAATGTTTATTTTGCCATCACTACGTTTCAGTAGGAAATATTAGACATTTCACTCCATTACAATTTAAAGTTTACATTTTAAATGTATAGCAAACAACCTACAAATAATTCACTATAGCAACAGAAGCCAGGTTTAAATTTATGTATAATTTTGAGACCTGGGAGACATCTTTTTCTTTCTGTTCTTCCACTTTGAACACATTTGGATAAACGCCCTGTAATAAACTCTTTTTCTTTTTCTATTGTGGCAACAGGTAATTTGAGTAAATTACCTGTTGCCACCTCTTTGTTCAAATATTTAATTCATCTTCATGCATAGAAAACAAGTCCCAAATCCACAGAAACACAAAAACATTTTTTACTTTTTACATAAATTTTTTTATCCATAATTGCAAAATTCACTTCCCTGCTTTAATGCATGAAAATTGAATTTTGCCAACATATGCAACTGTGGTTCACAAGTTAACAAGCAAGCAACAAGCAGTAAGTGCGTGTAAAATGCTGCCATATGCGCAATTTCTACCCCAGCCTTTTATATAAGAAGAACGTGATCCCACAGTGACCTCTAGTGGTCAACCAGGAAACCCTGACTGACCCAGTGTCAAACCCCTAGCTTGCAAATCAAACACTAAGCAATCTGCATGTCTTTGATGTTGATGAAGACACTCATTGAAATGTATCACAGCTCCACAGGCTGCACGGCTTTAAGAATCTACACACACAAACCTCCCACCATCATTCATAAGCATGCTGCAGGCTTACAGGGTAATCTGGGGAACTGCTTTTACAGTCTAAGGAAGACAAGTGTGTGATTAGTGTTTAGAGCAGTTAGGTAGCGCTTAATGAGCGGCTATGTAATCTCTAAAGTTTGTTGATCTTACTGTGCAAACGAGACTGAATCCAGACAAGATTACGTTTTTGGAAAAGACTTACACTAGACTATTCTAACTGTACAATATTCTTATATTTATTATAAGTTATCATCATCTGATTTCTGAAGCAATCATAAATCAAGGTCATATACAGATCTGAATCACCTTTCCATGAACAATTAAGACATAAGCACTGTGGACATCAGAGATAAACAGAGTTAATGTCCCTTTACTAATGTTGAGGAGTAGTCTGATAAACAAACATAAATATTAATATAACCAATTAGTGAAAAATAAAGTTGTTTTTTACATGCACTGCCATATTCAGTTGCTGTTCTGCCTTCTAACCATCTTTGGTTTTAATAGCCACTGTTGCTTGTGAGACATATTTGTTTTCTTATTATGCAGGGTGAGGAGACGAGGGATAAAAATGCCGTGGAAACCTGGCTGAGCTAATTCCAGCCCACCTTGGGGTTGGAGCTAACAGTGACACTGCATGAACTTATTGCAGTGACTGAAAGGTGAAAGAAGTATCCTGTGCTTTCAGTCGAGTACAAGTAGCAACACTGTAACATGATCAATTACCAATCAAAGTCTTGTCTTCAGCATGTTAATTATATTAAACTGTGCCAGTATTAGCTAGCATCAACTCACTGTTGTATTAACGAATTAACAAACTACCTTTCCAGGAAGGATGATACAGGTAAGGTAAGGAAATAATTTTAGATTTTAGATAGTGGATATCTCCTCTGTGGAGTTCCTGAGGTGTGATGAGGCTCTTGAAATCCCTGAAAACTTGGCACCACATCTCAAAGGTGCCCTGTGGAGGTTTTATGTAAGTAAACAGAAGTTATATTAACATTCAGCATTAGCTGCCAAATGGCACTGTTTGTATCTAAGAGGTGTATATTAAGTGTGTTTAATACATGCCTCCTTCATAATGTACTCATAAAGCTTAATTTGGGGAATATTACAAAGCCTGCATTGTTAACTTCAGTTGACTTTCAGCTGTCAGCTCTGGTTTCCCACTGTTTTGCATTTACATTGTTATCTTCTCCAAGGAGGTAGCATTTGCATGCATGCATATCATTCTGTCTGTAACGATAACTCAAATAAACTTAAATTAATTCTGATAAAAGCTTTTTATAGCTGTAAAGTTAACAAGTCTTTACAAACTTGCCTTTTATCGACCAAGTCTTTAAGGTCAACTTAAGGATTTATTGGTCAAACTGGGACAAAAAGCCTTAAAACTGTTATAGTTAGGTGGCGTATATTGTCAACATATAAAAGTACTGTGTAAAGATTTTAAATTTCATGTTACATTTGACCTCTGACCTCTCCTTCAAGGTCAATAGATTGAGCTAAAACTGCTAAAACTCTTTCTTATTGCCGTTGTTTGTATTGACCACATATAAGCATAAAGGCAATGATTTCTGAGCTTTCTAAATATCACGTTACGTTGGACCTCTGACCTCTTCTTCAATGTCAAACAAGGTCAAACTTTCATAAAATGTCTGTTATCTTTAAAACTACTGATTTTGTTTGTATTTTTTTTGTTTGTATGATAAAGAAGTGTAGAAAGAACAGTCAGGAGAAAGTGAACGAGCTGCCTGGTTAGTTATTAGTTAAAGAGTCTCTAAAACCTGTATATGTTGTTCAGCACTAGCAAGACTTTCTCAAATACATTAATTATGTGCATTAAGTCCTCCATACGTAACAGATGCTGGTTTTGAATTCAAGAATTTCAGACCACAGGACAGTTTTAAACTTTGTTCAAGTCCCAGAGTCTGGGCTCAGACTGGGCTCAGAGAAGGCAGCAGCAGTTTGCTGGCAGAGCTGCTTCCCACCTTTACACTTATTTGGGATTTGGTCATAACTTTTTTGAATTGTATTCCTGGCATCAAATTCAAAATGAGCGGGATGTTTGCTAACTTAACTAATCCTTTTGCCAGTTTCTGAAACTAAGAAGGGTAACACCAGTTTGCACAACTATAATCGTATCCTCAGATTATTAGAGGATAATCTGAGCATTAATTAGCAACAAGAAAAACTTTTCGTCTTTTTAAAAAAATTAGTTAATATGAGCAAACTATATTTCATTTCGAATTAACCCAATTCATAATGACTAATTATTAATTCTGAAAACCTTGCAGTAGAACAAGAACTGTGATTGTTGCACTGAGCTACATGACATTAGTTGCTTCTAACGGAGTTTCCACTGTCTACTAAAGATTATTTATGTCTTTGAGATTCATATTCATAGACTGAAAGGTCACTTTGGATCTGTGTTTGCTCTGTTTTATGATAAGCAGGTCTGACTGGAGTGTGACTGTGATAATAAAGGACTCAGGCACACAGCGTTATAGTTGCAATCTGTTTCTACAGCAGCTGTCCAGCTGCTCTCCTCCAGCTTCACACCACACACAGATCTCTGCTCTGATCCCAGCGACGTACTCAAAAGGGGAAACATGATCAGATGATGGAGGTCAGGTGTATTGAGTCAGCCTCCTCTGACACCACAGCCTGAACCAACTGCTCCACCCCTTCCCTGCAGCTGAGCCACAAACCACACTGTGCCACAGTGACGATTAACTTTAGTAATAACAAAACAATTGATAGTGTTAAATAAACCTTTTGCTTGCAGCGATATAAAGTGAGCACACACAATTATATCATAGTATATTGATATATGTGACATTAGGACATTTATTTAATGCTTGTTAAATAAACACTGACTAACATGGCTGTTTATGACTCTGTTTGTGAATCAGTTAACTCTTATCTACTTCACATCCACCCGGAGTGGATGTTTGGGACATTATTACTCACTGACAAGTAAGCTGATAAGGGCATGTTTCAGTGACCAGGTTTGAACTTTGCTCCCTGTGAGAGTCGCAGGTGGAGTCAGCCACAGCGCTGCTCACCTGCTGTTTCAGGAAATGAAGCGTTGATCCACGGCACCCGCCACGACCCACGACTGGAGGTATCACACAGTAAGTTGATCTAATTGAAGATGTTTCTATTTCTGGGGATTTTTTTTAAAATATTAATGAAAAGATTCAAAACTGAGATGATTTTTACATTTATATATCAACACAGCAAAGAGTGTAAAACGTATTACAGAACAGCCTGGCTCTGCCGTGAGCAAATAAGTGATAATTAGTAATAATAATTAGCGATATAGCGCTAATAGAACTATTATATCATATTATATTATATTATATTATATTATATTCAGTGTTGGGAACTAACGGAATACATGAAACCCAAACAAAACACGCAATAAGAGGCTCTAATATAAGCGCTTGATGTTGGCGACCCGAAGCCAGCGCAACGCAGCCAGCAGCGCACGGGCAGGAATCCATTTCTTACTTGGAAATTCCGTCACCACTTCACATACAAAAAAGAAAGGGATGGGCGAAATCTGACCGTGTAATGCAAATTCAGTTTGCATTGCAAGCTGCTCTCAGCATCGAAGGACTCCACCAGGTTTTAGTTGTGGTTGCTGCCTGGGTCATGTTGAAAGCAGACAGAAAGAAAACACAATACTGATACAGAAATTGTTTTCTATATGAGATCTCTGCAAAACGTGCAGCCTTACCTAATGTCCACCCTACTGTTGCTCATTTATATTAAGATTTAAACATCTAGTTGGTACTGCTTTCAGAGGTGCACATGATTGTTTGCAGCTAGCAGGTTGTTAATGCTACCCATCAAGTCTAACAGCACCTCAGCTAACACCAGCTAACAATGTTAGCTCGGTAATATTAATAAATCACACAGTAATAGTACATTACATAGTTGTAAAAATCATGACAATATATCAAGTAATCCAAAGTATTCAGAATACGTTACTCACACTGAGTAACTTAACGGAATATGTTACAAACTACATTTAGTGCCATTCTGTATACTGTAATCTGTAGTGGAATACATTTTAAACATAACCTTCCCCACACTGATATTATATTATATTATATTATATTATATTATATTATATTAGAACTATTTAGTCTGACTGTTTTGCTTTTTAAAAATATTTTGTTGAGAATAAAGAGTTACAAAACTTCAGTGGATCAACAGACTTTTAAATCAACTAAATGTTTCAAATTTCAGTTTTCTACTTTTCATTGCTTTAAAATTCTCTGTCAGTGTCAGTTTACTTATGTTTTAACAAGGTTTAAGTTCTGTTTTTACTTGGCTTTGTGCTGGTTTAAACTTTTGCTCATTATATCATGGGACTATTTTTAGGATCATAAGTTTCAAATTACAAGTTGTGTGGATTGGGAATTGTTGAATGTTGTCAGTTTGTATGCCCCACAGGTCAGATTGAATTGTCAGTTAGAGAGAGAGGAATTCCACAATAAGCTGGATGAAGTGATAAAAACACAAAATATTTTGTCTATTGAAGTTTGATTTAAGCAAACCTTAATAGACATGTAGTGGAGGGGAACAGAGGTGTTAGGTAGCTACTGTGTTAAGGAGATAAATGCAGATGGACAGATGGTGGATTTTGGAAAAAGAATGGAAATGACTGTGGGGAACACTTTGAGAAGAGGGATGGGTGATGTATGAGAGGGAAACAAGGTGTACACAGGACGACTACATCACATGCAGTGAGTGCAAACTTAAAGAGATAGGAGGAGGCGAGGTGTGGTGGCAGGCCAGAATGTAGCTGGGCAATATCACATGGTGTTCTACATCTATGATACGTTTGGACATCAAGAAAAAGAAGCAAGTGAAGGCAGTACTGAAGGGTCTATTAAAGGGTGGAAGTTAAGAAGAGAAGACTGTTGCTCAGAGTTCAGGGAGGAGTTGAGACAAGCTCTGGGTGGCAGTGAAGGGTTACAGGGAAATTAAAGCTTTACTGCTGAGGGAAACTAGCAAGAAGGCATTCAGTGTTTCCTCTGGATAGAGGAAAGCGAACAAAGATAGAGGTGGAAATGTACTAATAGGTCAAGAATTGTGCTGGAACTGAGCTAATGAATGATAAAATGAAAGAGAGAGGAGGCTGGATGAAGGACAGTTAGTGAATGAGGAAGCAGAGTAAGGAGGAAGTGAGGCCAGCTGTGAAGGGGATGAAGAGTGTGAAAGCAGCTGTGGAGGTATGTCCAGGAGAGAGGGCAGTGGACCTTATAACAAGACGGTTTAACATAATCCCAGACAGTGACGACGATGCCCGAGTGCTGTCCTTTGTTATATTTGTAGTTTTGAGTTATTTACTTGAAGTTTAACTTTGTGCTTAAGCATGTCCAACAGTCATTTTAGAAACATTCAGGAACATTTTTAATTTTTGAGTTGCTGAGTTCTTGTTGCTGCTCATTACAGCCGTCTGTCCCCATCTTTGAGATAAGCACTACCATGACTGTCTCCTGGGCCTCTCTCTTCTTCATCTGTTTATTACCCTGCACGATGGGAGGTGAGTATTCATTTCATTTTGTCAATGACTTCCAAGTTTTATTTTTGTTTCATGTCAGTAGCAGACCTGCCCAATAACAACAAGAGGGGGAAACCTCAAAATATGGAGAAGCTTTCTTTGATGTGAAGAACAAAAATAATTACGGACAGCGTAATCTCAAGAGAAAATACACAGGAGAACAACATGATCAGAGCTTCCACCTCAGATATCACAGTTAGAGCTGATAGATTTTGAGGCATGTCCACATTTCTCATATAGAAACCGCACCAGGCACATGGTTTCACTCCACACGCTGAGAAAGACACTGAACACTGCACTGAATTAGGAACTTTGGTTAAAAGCACACTGTAGAGAGAGTAAACCTCATATAATTTTATATCCTTTTACATGCTAAGCTCATAGTGGACCTCAGAGCCACAAATTGTTAGACTCACATTGCGGTTTCAGGATTGTTTTCCAAGACAGCCAATAAATGAACAATAACAATCAACTGTATTGATCAGTGTAGTCATAAGATCATGGACTCAGTCTGGGGCTGTGAGATCTGCAGGGAAATACGTGATCCAGCTTTGCCGCTCTTCACAAGAATGAATCAAGTGAACCGACAAGTACAAACATATCCCTGGATGTGCTTTATTTGTTGTCAGATAAAACAAACCTCGGATGTCTGATTCCAGCTTGTGGTACTGTGTAACTATGGTGACTATGTAGCAAATGTTTCTGAAACGTATATTTCCACAGCATGTTTGAACCTCTCGCTATTACAAAGGATCAGTCTTTACCCATGATGCAGTCTTGGGGGAAAAACTGATCAAATCTATAATTTCAGTAACATGTCAACAGCCGTGCTCAGACATTTGTTTAATAATGTGACTAACAAGGAAAATCTTCCTTCTAGGTTTGAACAACAGCGAGAAAATATTTTACAATGTCAGCTTTGATGCTTATCAATTGAAGGATCAGTCCTGTTTTGTGCTGTGTTTAACTTTCAGCCTTGTCAAAAGCCAACACAACAAAACCAATGGCCTTTGTGATATTTACTTACCTTGAACAAACAGCTCTCAAGCACCATATTGAAAAAAAAAAGCAGTATGTACCTGTATAGCCTGCAGCATGCATTGCCATTGTCCTGTGACAAGGACAAGTTCTTCACTGATTGATGTCACTTCCATATTTCACTTGTATTTTTTTAGCATTTGTGTTTAAAATGTTGTGATTTGCCAACACCACACCTTTATACACCTTTCATAATAGTCTACTGTAGTTAAAACTTCAGTTAATACCAGAGTTACTTTGTATACTTATGCATATTTATGCATTTATCCAAACAGCTATTATGTGCCAGCGTAGAGTTTAAAACCCTGCATATGCAGGAGCTTCAGGCAGTTTTCACATCAAACATTAGAATAAGTTAAAATCCACTGAATCAGAATTCAGTGGAACACTTTTAGGATTTGATATGATTGGAGATATAACTGGTTGCAATCTTTGGAGATGTTGTAATGCAATCATGTCAACACACAGCAGAATCTCAAAAGAATATCTCCGATATTTTATTATTATATTACATGAAGAAGAATGTGTATTTAAAGCAAATTCAAACCTTACCTAAGAATGAATGTGGCCCTTTTAAGTAAATGTTACATACACTTTGAGATCATGATATTAAATATAATTTTTCATATAGTAAGGCCAAAAGTATTTTCTAAATCACAGAATTAAGGTATTATCACAGTAAAGAAATATGTTTTATATGATCATCAGTGACAGGAGCTCATTTAGTCAAACAAAATGTGCAGAAACACCTCTATGTTCCACACAAGGTTGCAAATCCTCACATCTATTCTCTTTTAAACTTACCAGTGTCAGACCAGTTTCAGCTGGAGCCGATGACTGCAGCAGTGCTTAAAGGCTCCGATGCCCAGTTCATCGCCAGAGTGACCGGATCGTGGGAATTCATGGCCTGGACAGTTGGACAGTTTCTGGTCCTCACAGTCCGTATAAACACTACAATACTCCCAGTAGAGCAGTATTCTGCTAGATTCTGCTCCAGTGATAACAGCAGTTGTGTGGAGTTTACCATCCATAACGTCAGCCGCTCACTGATCGGGCCCGTCATCTGTGCGGTTCAAGGGTCATATGGAAAAAAAACAGCACAGCTTTCTGTACAAGGTGGGTTCGTAAACATGTATCAGACGTTTTGAAATCTAAAAGCCTAATTCATGTATTGGTTGACCTCTAACCTCAATGTGCAGCCAGTCAAACCTAGAGGAGGATGTTACCTTCAAGGTCTTTAGCTTCTTTTCCTTGTATTTTCACACCATTGTTGTAATGACTGGAGTGTACTCTGGAGGACAGCAGTGAGCACTGATTTTCAGGCTTCTCAACGGCCTCTGGCAGCAGCGTCTAACCATAAAGTAGATCTGATGAGAAAGAGAAACAAAAAGCTTTAAAGCTAAAATGAAAGTTGAAATGACCATTTCTGTGACGCTGACAGAATGTTAGATGGCAACAGGCCAGCCTGTTTTATTTTATTTTAATTTGATAAATCTAGTTGGATAAAATTAGCATCACGCATGCACAGAGTTGCAGTGATCTCATAAATGAACCAGTTAAACAGTTTATTTAGACCCTGGCTGACAATTATGAATAAATTATCTGGGTTATTGTTGTGGAACTTCAGGATTTATAAAAAACGAGCGAGTCTTTTATATTTTCCAGTTTAACAAAGTGTAAACCTAATGAAACCGTGGCAACAGTGACTGAAATAATTCCTTAGGTGTTCCCCCAAAACAAAAAACAAAACCCTGTACAATAAATTTGTTGCAGGCTTGGAAAGATTTAGAAAGGTTGTAAAAGTGTCAGCAGTTCAGTTGTATGTGAGCTCAGCCCTGACATGTGTTCAGCTCAGATGTTGAATCTAGCAGTTTTCCAGATAATCAGCCTGAAGCCAAGCTTTTACACAGACAGCAGTATGGAGTAAAATATGTTGTTAATCTGAGTCCTGGTCTGCCTATTAATGGACATTGATTGTGAAGCACTGATGGAGAGCTGTCTCATGAAGCTGATTAGAATCTTATTGCTTTTCTGCAAGGGGACATTAACGAGGGACACTCGCAGTGAACATTCTGGTTAAAGAGAGTTTCACAGTGAAACGATACGAGTTCCTGAATGGGAGCACCCCTGTAATGATCGAGCCCTTGTCAAAGACGTGCTGATCTTTACACCTGCCTATTTCTCCCACGTGGTGATCTGGCCATGTGTTACCTGGTAATTTCCAGTGTCCATATTAAAAAGAGTCCCTGGAAATTTTGTTCTGCCCAACTTTGCATTGGTAGTTTAACTCTAAAATCAGTGCATAACCTTATGCTGAAGAAAACGATGACCGTACCCCCGGTCGTGCTTCTGAGCTGATTCTAAAAACTATTACTTGGGGTGTAGTCAAAGACTGTAGATGAGAGCTGGGTCACTTTGACACAGAAGCTAATATTTCAGGTTCGTGGTAAAATTGTAAAAGTGCAAATGGTCCGAACACGTTTTACAGGGAGCAAAGGCTCATTTAGGGGAGAACTAGAGCAGTGCATGGATCGACTACTGCTGATCGCTAACATTGCAACAGTTTCCTTCACCCAGTCCCTTTATATAACATATTTAAAAAATAAAGAAGTCAACAGGCAAATACTGCATTTCAGCATTTAATAAAGCACACAGAGAATCAAAGCCCCGACATAACACAAAGGAGTGCCAGGAGAGGGTCTTTTATGAGATAGCGACCAGACATCTGGTTAAATGAAGCCTGCTGTTAGAAAACAATAATTTCTTATTAAGATATAAGACGTTATTATAAAATATTATCCACACATGCGTACAAGGTGTATTTGTCAGCAGTTGTTTATAGCCACAGGTTTGTTTCTGTGGTGTATATTTATTAGAGCAGGATGAAGTATTTATTTCACTCAGCTTAATGATAATTTGAGGAAATAACATAGCTCACTCTCAGAGATATAATGAGTGAAAATTTAATTAAGCTCGATCAACATTTGGCAGTGGTTTATTGGTTGTTTGACTAATTTACTACATTGGCTTCTATACTAAACATGAATCTCTAAATCTCAGCTGGAGGAAGTTATGAGGAAGTCGATCTCTGCTTACATGACTTTACTGCAGATTTTTGGTCTTTTCGTGTTTTTTAAGGGCAATGTTAAATATAGGGAACAACTTTCATCTATATTTTTCAGTTTATTCTTCAGGTCCAATCGTGAAGCTAAGAATTTATTGTGGACAGCACATTGTCGCCACTCTTTGATTATAAGGTCAGAAATGGGTTTTCTTCTGGACTCTCCTCTGTCTTTCTCAGAGAACGGCACGATCAGCATCGCAGGACCGAGCATGAAGGTGATGTATGACCAGCAGGTAACGTTCCAGTGTGTAGCAGCTGGTTGGTACCCCAAACCTACAGTCACATGGACTCTAAATGGTAACGCTATGAACAGCACCCTGGACAACTTCACAGATAATGGGGATTTCTTTAACTCCACCAGTGTACTAACCTTCCAGGCAGTCAGAGACACGACAGTCAAATGTTTGGTGAGCATCCCAGCACTGACATCTCCGCAATCAACGTCTCTCTTCTTAGTAGTTGGTAAGAAACTCGTACTTACTTTTTGTGTAGAAAGTTGAAAATGTTTAACAAAGAAGTTACAAGCCGTGACTTCTGCTACCTTCAGAAACAAGAGGATCTGTTTTTGAGTCATTTCCTCTATTTGTGTTACTGCCACTACTTTACACTTTAATTCCAACGACCTTTGCAATGCTGCCAGTCTGACCACAGAGTGCAGACAAGCAGAAAACTGTCATTTTATGTGCAAAGCGATCCCTGTGTAAAACAAAGATGTTAGTATTTTTCATTAAACCTTTGGTATGCTGCACTATTTTTTGCTAAACCTAAAACAAAATGTTGCCCTTTTTAAATCTAAAAGCTGTTTTAAATCACACTTTTAGAAAAGAGTTAGATGTACGTGCCCTCGTGGTGAACTTCAGACGATTTTGGTTCAGGAGATTAAAAGCAAGAGAGCAATAAACTGTCACCTTCCAAAACACGCTTTACAACATACTTGCACGACTGAAACTTTTCTAATTAAAACCAAATCTAAAATAAAGGTCTAACCAGGTAATGTAAATATGATGTAATAGAATTTTATCATAGGTCAAGTCTGGACAGTCATGGACGCAATGTGAGGCGGTATAGCTGGAAACTGTCCATGTATTAGGGTACTCACAAAAAGTAATGTATTACATTACTTACTGTTTTCTTCAAAAGTAATGCAGTATGTTACTTTATTACTCGCTGGAGAAAGTAATTTGTTACACTACTTGTTACATTACTTTGTCATTACTTAATAAAATTACTTGAATTATACTGTCTTGTTGTCTGCACACCAATACACATGTGTAACCTAATGAAAACAATCTTTCTTTCAGTTCTTACGTATGAACACAAAACAAAGATGAAAACCAGCCTAAGAGACTTCAAAGTGATCGCCACAGTCATCCTGCTTTAGAAATACGAACAGGCAGCTAGCTTAGTGTTAGCGAGCTTTATGTGCAGATGAGACAAAAGTTCAAAGCGCCAAAGTTCTGTTAGCAGGATAATACATGTGTTTCTCTCCCGGATGCAGTTTGGTTTACCACGATGCTCGTGTCCTGTTAAGCAAGCAAAAAGCTTGCGTCAAAGCTCTAACCATTTTCCTTCTCCTGAAATCCACTGACTGCTGCAAGAGTGCGCAGGAAGAAAAATGTTATTGTTGGATTCTTTTTCCTTTCTATCCACATGCAGATAACTAATGAATGTTAGTAACATGTCACATTACTATGTTACTGAAAAATATAAAGTGATTACAGGCATGTATTACTTTGTAACATATTACACCCTACACCGATATATTATAATCATATAAGGAGATAATTATATTTTCACGTTTTTTTCCGTGTGGAGGCAAATCTCACATGGGATTATAAGACTCTCTCCAATTAATGGGAGAGATTCTCTAAAAGTGCATAAACGTCTTCGGACATGAAGGTCCTAACAATGATTTCAGTGTTAGAAGTAATCGGCAGGGTCTTCCTTTAATGAATGACCCTGACAAAGCCCGACAGCGTGAATGATGATATATTACTGTTTGCCTTAGCCAGTATAACAGAATCCTTCTACTGTATGCTCAGATCTTATGAATAAGTGAAAATCCACAGATAGACATAAATATATAATTTATCAGATCTGATAAAAAATAAAATAAAATAAAATAAACAGACAAAAACCAAATAAAAAAAATATTCAACTTATAACGTAGAGTAATTACCCTAACACCAATAGCCCTGAATGTTTGGAGCCAGCCAAGAGGACACAGATATCACATGGATTCTATGCTGTAATATGCAAAGAGGGAGAAGTGACATTTCTACCAGGAAGTAAAGCGTCCTGCTTCAAATAAATAGAGTAGAATAACAGCTACGGACTGTTCTGAATGCCCAATCTTAGGTTTTTTGAATCTTGTCTCTGTATGATGTCAGTAAGAAGAGATATACCTAATATGGTCATGTCCACTGTCATTATGCAGTGCCACAGGACTAATTCTTGAGTTGGTATTATACTCATCTAGTTCCCACACCTTTTAGGTTTTTTGTTAGATGCCTCAGAAAAAGTATCCAGTTAACGCAAGCTTTAGACATTCACATTATGTTCTGCAGAATTAAATATGTAATTTAACACGCCACGCTTTTGCCTCTCCCAGAGAAGAGGAAAAGACCACAAAGGTTGTCATCAGTTCTCATTTGTCAAGAGAACCACAGTCGTGCTGTGGCCAGGATGTCAGTGGACTCTGTTCAAATATTTTTGTTTTGTGAGTGATAACCAATCAGATGAAGCAGTGTAATGTGTAAAGCATAAAAGAAGTGTGTGTGTATGTGTGTGTGTGTGTGTCTGTGTATAGGTGTGTGCTTGCTCATGGGGGGTCATATGATTGTTGGGGTTTTCTCTGTATGTGTTATTGTAGGGTCTACCTTACATACAAAGCACCTTGAGGCGACTGTTGTTGTGATTTGGTGCTGTATAAATACAACTGAATTGAATTGAATTGAACCTAGGCACAGTATGAGATACATAGGGATTAGTTTGGACACTGAGTTTTAAATAAGCAGAAATTTATTCCTTTCCCTCCGTTTTAGGTGCTTTTATTGAACAGTTTAGTGTGATAACAACAGCTTTAAATCTTTGAATCACTTTCTCTTACTTCTGATCTTTCTTCTGCAAAAGCTCCCAAGCCGCCTAATTGGACTGTGTTGATAGCTGTGGTTGTGTCCTTTGGAAGTCTTGCTCTGCTGGTTTTGCTCATCATTGGAATTTGGTTCTGCTACAAACGCAGGAAAGAAAAACGTAAGGGTCTCATTACGTCATTAACTACGTAGATTCTGTGTCCCCACAATCACAAATGTTATACTAACAGATGATGAGCACAAATACAGAAGTCACTGTTTCATTTGTTAACTACAAGTATTTGTGAATCTGTTTTTAGAAACAAACTATCAGGACGAAATGAGGTAAAAGCCGATTTAAAATTATTCTGCCATTTAATTTATTTATTAGCTAATAAACCTTTTTCAGCATACAGTAAAACTGACTGATGTTCATATTTGTGTGCTGTAGGAGAGTGAGGACACAGAGCCAGTTAAGTGGTGTGCATGGACCCAGAAACAAAGAGGGACAAGTGAACACAGCATATGTGCCGGAGGGTCAGACAAGTAAGACTGAACACAAACACACAAGCCTTTAAGAAGTTACTCGTGTACTGTACCAGTATCTAACAGATAAAAGGGTACTTGTTCTTGTACTTTGCTCTTTGGTGGAAATCTCTGAACAATCTTAGAGGTAATCCAATTATCCAAAACCATCTGATACACTTTGAATCTTTACATTTTTTTGCATAGTTGGTGATCCATCCTTGTTTTCCTGTTTTGCTTCTCTCTTCGCAGATGTTCCTACCAGTGAAATCACTGACAATGGCTTATTCCAGGTAAATAGCTCCAGTAATTTAGATCCTGGTCTGGGTTTTATGCAGCAGTAAACATGCTAGCTTATCAGCCTGTCCAAGCTGACATTGGGATGGGTTAATAGGCTGTCAGGCAGACAGCTCACCAATCAATCACAGGACTGTTATTGGACAATAGAAAGCAGTTTTGTTGGGTTTGTGACTTTCTTACAACTCCTTTTCTTACAGCTGCACTGTACTGGTGACTTTGGTGGAAGCGAAGAGCAAAGATGTGTTACAGTTCTCGTCTATGTCTTCCGTGCTAGCAGCCCAGTAAAGCTGTAATTAGACAGAGCAGTGTTTGAGCTAAATGCTAAAGTTAGCATACAGTGCTTTTCAGAAGACCAGTATCACCATCTTAGTTTAGCATATTAGCAAACTACTATTTGGCTACGTTCACACTGCAGGTCTTGATGCTCAATTCCGATTTTTTGATCAAATCCGATTTTTTTGTCTGCTCGTTCACACTACAAATAAAATGCGACAGCAAACGCGCTCTAGTGTGAACGCTCAAAGCGGCCGCATGCGCAAAAGAAGACGTCACACACAACGCGCTCTGTTTAGACCCAGAGCAAACTATTGTTTGACTGATGGCCCTTAATATAAAGACTTCGGACTTTACGTTTCCCAATTTTTGCTTGAAGTTATTTTGTTATTTACATAATAATGTAAATAACCTAATAATGATCCTTATTGCTGTTTTAGAGGAGCGCTGCTTCAAAGGATAGCTGCAGATTTCTGTCAGAATCTGCAGATTATACAGTACAAAGAAAATGTTCACGTTTCTCCAACGTTGTCTTCCCAACAGTTTCACTGACATCTACACTGGATGGCCAGGAAGAGCTCGTTCGCGATGTCTTCTCGGGCGCTTCTCCGGAGCTGATAATTGGCGTCTGTCTTGTGTCAATGACGTAAAAGACGGATTTAATGCGACCTGACCGTTCAAACAGCATTCGCTTTCTAAAACATAGGATATGTATCGGATTCAGTACCACATATGAAAGTGACCCAGATCGGATTTGAAAATATCGGATTTGTGCCGTTCACACTGTCACACCATGATCGGATAGATGGGTCGCATAGGGTCAAAAAAGTCGGATTTGATGCGCTTTCGCCTGCAGTGTGAACATAGCCTTTGTTTAAGGGTAAATATAAAGTAGGACATGGGCTAATTTTGTGGGGGGAAAAATACTCGAATTACCTTGAAAATGTTCATTTTGATCACATGATGACTCAAGGTCATGTGTCACTGCTATGCTAATCCATTCAGTAGATGTTGAGATATTTCACTGATATTATAGAGAACAGCAGTTTATCTGTAAATGCTTCAGGACATTTTAATGAGAAACAAAAAATGTTGATCTCTTTGTTAACTGACTCAGAGTTACTGCAGTTACCTTAGGTAGAGCCACAATACTAGCTAAACAGCAATCATTGCTTCACAGTTCAGTGTCAGCACCACATAGTGAAGTCTATTTTCTGTCTGGATCTTCAGCCTAAAATATGAACTTTCATCACGTCATGATTTTAGATGCTTGTTTGAATAAACCTGATTGCCTTTTAAGTTTGTCATCGTGAATCCTCGAGTTATGGTTGTGCTTCAACCGAACCGTTTTATCCTTGAGTCCAACTAAACATTTTTTTAGATGTTCCCTCTGGACTTTCAAAAGATATCATGCGATAAAATGTATAATGCCTCCCTTAAATAGAGCTTTTCCAGTCAAGCAGCAGCAGTTTGTATGCTTAAGTGGTTCAAATCTGTCTTCATAATGTCATCATACTCCAGTGAACGCTTGGGGTTCAGTGTCTTGCTCGAGGATACTTTGACATTTTGCTATTTAGACTGAAGCAGCCAGGAATCAAACAATCAGCTGACCTGCTCTACTTCCTGTGGCAAAGCCAACCTGTAGAGAAGCATCGTTTTTTTCACAGTTCAATCTTTGTTTCATGCTGTAATGTCATCTCATAGATCACACAATAGAACACCAGTTTTTCTAGTATTGAATCCATCTGATCCTTGGAACCATATTCTTTACATAAACCACAGTGAGTAACACTGGGCAGAACACTTGACACAGGTGGCATACATTACAGTCCAAATTTTGCTTAGTCATGCTGTGTGCCTTTGGAAATGCTGAGACTGTTTTGATTCATTCAGATCATTTTGCTCTGGTAAATGAGCAAACATGATAATGTATTCATGTGGCTTCACTTCTGCATTCAACCACGTGAAAATATATTCTCCATAATTATGAACATGTTAATTTTTCCATGTACTTTAGCAGGCAGGGCACAAATGGATGAGTCACTGTTTTACCATGCAACTAATTTAAGTTTTGAATGACGCACCCAATAAACAACGATGTTATTCAAGACCACAGTTACATTGCAGTATTTCCAAGCTGATTACGTGTTCAGAGGAGGAATATGATTAATGTGTTGTATAGATTTTAAAGTAACACACAGGAATATAGGTTAATGAAAATGTTGAAAGAAAATTTTGGATTTATTATTATTTATAATGTTAAATTTTGCTGTTTTTGATTTTTAGGTATCTACTGTGGCAAACAGTGCACAAGCAGGTGGTGCCTTCTACAAATTTGAGGATCCAGGCTTCATAAAACACAGACACGCCACGATTGTGTGAGGACAAACAGAGGACACGTCTCTGAATGTTTGCGAGCCTGGGAACAAACCTGCACAGCATCTAAACGGTGCTCGGCTTTGTCTGGATAAAAGGTGATGTGAATGACTGGATCTGCTCAAACCAAAGACTGATGTAGTGTGAAGGCTGTAGCCTCAGGTGGCCACGCAGATTTTAAATCCTCCATCATTTATTGTAGAGAAGAAATCATATAACCCTGCGATATATATACGAATTGTGTACATTTTTATTGTAACATTATGTGAATTTAAATATTAAATATATTAAATATTAAATATTATGGCAGTATGTTTGCACCGCAGCAATTTCCTAATGTTGTAAACCTGCTCAACATTTGGCAATAAACCCCTTTCTGATTCTGATTCTGATTCTGATTCAAAAGTGATGAAAGTGATTAAACTTCTAAATCCCCTAATTTGCATCTCCTTACTTGTAAAGCAATTGTTCTCTGAAGAGTTGTCTATTTAAAAAAACATTATTAAAACCTGTTTTAAATGGTTACTTTGAGAATGACATGGCAGTTTCACATGTATAAGTTATTAGCCAGCTGCTGTGCACGGGCAGTTTGCAGTGGTTGTAGCTCATGAGGTGGAGCAAGTCATCTACTAACTGGAGGTTTGGCAGTTCAATTCCTTGTTGTTCCAGTCTCCATACCAAAGTATCCTTTGCTCAGATATTGCATGAGTACACGATTTCTTTGAGTTATAGCAATTTTATTCGTCATGGTGCAAAATATAAATTCGTCATTTTGCCAGGGTCACACCCTCTAACAAAAACTCAGTTTTCAATGTAGCCCAAGACCAACTTCTTAAGGCTTTTCCTGGACAAATTTAGTTAAGGTTGCTCGGGTCACCCACCTCTACTCTGTATCCCAAAGTGTTAAACATGACATTTCCTGTTTCCACTAGGTGGCGCTGTCACCAATGTCAAATATGGCAGTTGAAATGTTTTCAGGGGCGGAGCCTTATCACATGTGGGAAGTTTGGGCCAGATTGGACCATATTTGAATGAGAGCAAATACAAATTTAAAATGATCGCCGTGGCGCCACGGACTCGCCCTATGACAAAAACTCAAAAGCTCCACAATTTAATGTGGCCCAAGTCTGTAGTTGAGACTGACCAAATATGATGTTGATTTGTCCCTATGAGGAGTTCGCAAAAGTACAACACCTGGAAATCAGCTGGAAAATATCACCTTCAATTGAACAACGGAAGCTAAATGTCCCTCCATCCATTCCCTTCCACTTATCCTTGTTAGGGTCACAGGGGGGCTGGAGACTATACACCCTGGACAGGTCGCCAGTCTGCCGCAGGGCTAACACACAGAGACAGACAACCATTCACACCTATGGGCAATTTGAAAGAGGTACCATAGGATGTTCATTGCCTGGGCCCTTCTGGCCTTAAGAATTAAAGGCATAGTAAAATTAAACAAACCAAATGAGGGGTCCAATCATTGTAGTTTCATTCATAGTATTTTCATTGGTTTCAATCATTGTAGAAACCAAACTGCCTGGCGACGGTATGATGTGTACGGCTGCATTTTTCCAGCAAGGCACCCAGGCTCTAAGTGGTGTCCAGATTGGAGCTTTGTATACTGGAGTGTGGGGCCACATGGGTATACCTACAAAAAAAGTGCCTCACACTTATATCTAGACTCTAATTTTTGAGATTTATATTTCCATAGCCAAGTGAAACCCTACTGAGCCACAACAAAACTTTTAAATTAAATAATAAATATTTCAAATATTTTGGACCATTTAAACCATTAAAATAAGATTTAAATGAGCAGATTTCAATTACAAGTTCAGACATTTTTGCTGTTTAAGCGGTCAAAAGCCAAAACGAACCGTAATTCCTGCTATGGCACAGAAATGCTGTTCTCACACTTTAATGTACGCCAGTAATTCCAGATTCAGCACGTTTTTATCGACTGCTGGATCAGCTGGACTCAGATGACCTTTACTTGGCCAAGAAACAATTTTTGGAATTTGTTGGTGAAAACGACCAGAATGCAGCAAACTCGTCCAGCTGAGCTTTACGATCAAATACAAGCCACTGATTGGCAACGCTCCCCACTGGATCAATTAGGTGATATCGCTCTCATTATCACTCCTATGTAATTAGAGATTAAACTTAATTTGTGAGTAGATTTAATGCGATCTTCATTCAAATAGCCACTGAAGGTTCTGAGATGAACTTTGGGACTACTTAGTGAGAAAGTTTGACTTTGTGTTTTTATGAGACAAAGTGGAGTTAGCTAAGACATCACAGCTAAATGTTTCATCTGATCTGCTTAAACCAGCAGTAACTGATTCTAGAGATAAAGGCTGAAAACACCATATCAGCTGAGAGACAACAGCTGAATCATTTCTACAGTCACAGAGAAGCAGTTTAGCCTCTGTGTAGCCTGAGAGGAATAACCAGCAGCTTTATGGCTCTGCATCTCTGTGTGTGGACAACTGATGGGAGTGACTCACATTAGACAGCCGATGTGCTGAGGAGGCTTGTCAGAGTGTCTTGATGAAGAGTGAGGTTCCACAGCGCTGCTGTAAGAGCCCTTCAAGTCTGAGAAAACTGACACTAAATCCGATTACCTGCACTGTTTACGTCTCCATATTTGAAATCACATTAGTGCCTGTAATGTTCTCTTCCATTTAGTGTCTTTGAAATTGCGATTAATGGCTTAAATATGAAAGAAGATCCTCTTCATACTCCTTGATTTTACTCTTGTTAGTTGTTCACATTTTCTGTGAGTAGAAGACTAGTAGCTTATTTCAGCCTTCATATATGATTATTACGATTTACAGCATTGTAATTGGATGTGAAGAGCAGAAACAGTGGCTTCTTGGTTCCTCCTAAAAATAGATAATTACTTAAACAGCAGGCTGGCAGTGGATGTAAGTGGTAATGAACAGAACCAATAAAATTAATGAATAAAGCTATGGTAATGACTATTGATAAGCCATATATAGTGCTGCTTGTTGAGTCATCCTGGCTTTCAGGGCACTTCTGGGCAGTTTCACGCTTGCATTAGGAATGTCCAACAAATTAATCTCACAAAGCAGACTTCAATCATCAAATTTCCTGTGCAGAGTTGGAAGCGCACACATGCATCCTGCTTGCAAAAACCACTGGCTGACAGAACATGTCGATAGTGTCATAGTGTCGATTAAACTATGGAATATTTGGATCCTACTAATCATTTTCTACTAGGAAAAGCAGCAATCAAAAAATTACCTGGCCCGATGAGTAACCCCTTTATTTCTCCTTTTGTTTATATTTTAACAAAGTCCAAGAAAATGCCCTTCGCATTACAGGCATACTGTACAGTACACAAATGTTGGAGGACTAGACCTTTTCTTTGTCGTTATTCATGAAAGTGTTGGGACAGTGATTCAGAGAACTGTGTAAGTCAGTCAGTTTGTATTATTGCTGCCACAACCATCCATGTTGCTAACGGCTGTTTTTGTAATAACACTGTTGAACTATTGTTCCTTTAAAGGTCCATCCTTCCTCTGCCACTTATCCTTTTCAGGGTCGTGGGGGCTGGAGCCTATCCCAGGTCACCAGTCTGTCACAGGTCTAACACATAGACACAGACAACAATTCACTTCTATGGGCAATTTAGAGTTTCCAGTTAACCTATCCTCACTAACTGCATGTCTTTGGACTGTGGGAAGAAGTCTGAGTACCTAGAGACGACCTACGCCAGGGGTGGGCAACTCCAGGCCTCAAGGGCCGGTGTCCTGCAGGTTTTAGATGTATGCTTGATCCAACACAGCTGATTCAAATGGCTAAATGACCTCCTCAACATGTCTTGAAGTTCTCCAGAGGCCTGATAATGAACTAATCATTTGATTCAGGTGTGTTGACACGGGATGAGATCTAAAACCTGCAGGACAGCGGCCCTCGAGGCCTGGAGTTACCCACCCCTGACCTACACAAACACGGGGAGAACATGCAAACTCCACACAGAAAGACCCCGGCCTGATAGTGGAATTGAGCTCAGGATGTTCTTGCTGTGAGGCAACAGTGCTAACTATCATGCCACAATAATTCCACAAACTAAGAAATGTAAAAAAGTAAGAATGACAGATGAATAAAGAGAAGTCTTTAGTTCATTAAATGCTTTGTTCTGTCCAGAATAACCAAACTTTAATGTGTTGTTTCTCTTAATTTACAGCCCCAATTAAAAAAAAAAGCTGTTTAAAATTTGAATAAGATTTTCAAATCCCATGTTTTTTTCCCAGTAAAACACAAAACATATGACATGTTCGATATGAGACCTTTTACTATTTCATGAAAAAATAAAAGCTTGATGGCAGCAAAACATCTCAAAAATGTAGGAAAGCAACGAAGGAAAAATAAATGGTACTAAAAACAAACAGCTGGAGGAACATTTTGCAACTAATAGTAACATAACTGGGTTTGAAAAGAACATCTAAGAGAGGGAGAACTTCTCACAGGTAAAGAAGGACAGATGTTGAGTAATCTGCAACAAACTACTTCTTCAAACTGTGGAAAAACTAAAATTGTGAAGACTTTGAATATGTCATCGTCTGATTGTCTGCATACTATCATTAAAACATTCTGAAATCTCATTTTCATTGCATGGGGTCAGAAACGCTTACAGAAACCACTGTCTGTGCGTTTACCTCCTAATATCACCGCATAGTGTATTCAGCTGCTGTATGACTAAAAACAACTATCTGATTTAGTGATGGGATTTATTGCCTTAAGCTGTAAGGGAGGCAAGGAATTTTCCTCACACAGTATGATGGAGCGATCAAAAACAACACAAAGTTCCAGTGTTTTGAAAGCTCTTTCTTCAGAAGACCAGTCTTAAAAATAGCTGATCTCGAGCAGCTTCTTTGCTAAAAATGCCTCAGCAGCATTACAAGAGCCAGAATGAAGCTGGTGACTGTCAGACTGGGGGAGAGGGCTTACTTGTGCTGCATCTGGTAATAGATAACCCTGCAACTTAGCGTGCAAAGGGAGAATGCGTGAGTGCCCACTTTGTCAGATTGTCAATATGTCTTCAGGATACGGAGACAGAGTGGGTCTAGAGTTCAGAAAGAGTTTGCTGACGCGATCAGCAAGCCAACATGTTCACCACATTCTAGAAACACATCCATATACTGTAAATGCTGATGTATTTAAGGATGTAACTAATAATATCATTTGTGACATTTTTTATTCAGAGATTTCATTTATTGTAGGATCTACCTAACAACATAAAGCGCCTTGAGTCGACTATTGTTGTAATTTGGTCCTGTATAAATAAAATTTAATTGAATTTCCAGAGCAGGGATCTAAAGACAGTAAGAGACTTGAAAGCTGTGGGGCTGCAGGTCCTTTATAACACACTGCTTCTTGTATAGCATCTTTCTACTCATCTGAACACTTTCTCCCACAAGTCTCACTCTTCCAATCACACACTGCACAGGGGGAAGCTTGGGGAGTAACATTTTACACAAAGATACACTGGCATGTACACTGGAGAAGTCAGGGACTGATGCACCAGCCTGATGATTGGTAGATGACTAAATCTACCACCTGAACTGCAGACAAACCTAAAACTGCTTTTCAAAACAAAATGAGAAATAACAAAAAGACAAAAAACAACAGAACGAAGAAAAACTAATTACTGGAAATCACATGGAACTTACTTGTTTATCCATCTAATACAAAAGACTAATTCAGACTCTCATTATTGGATTTAAAATAATATTGGGTTTGCTTGTTGGCACAAAATTGCGTGTCAACATATCCCAAGCTGCGTTATTTGGAGCTCTGTTTCAGGCCACGTGGAAATCTAAATCTGAAGCTAATTTATTTATTTGTCGCCATTATAGTGGTGATGGTCAATTTTAAACACTTTACATATGTTTTATTTTCAAATGTTGAGTTACTTTAACAACACTGTGTTGACAACTGACAGATAGATAAAGAAATAAACAAACAGTCTTGCATATAGTCTGTGACTTTTGGGTAACCTGGTAAAGGCCACTGAAGCTTTCCAAAGTGAGCCTTTGTTACTTGTAAAGCAGGGGTCTCCAGGCCTCGAGGGCCACTGCCTGCAGGTTTTAGATCTCACCCTGGGTCAACACACCTGAATCAAATGATTAGTTCATTACCAGGCCTCTGGAGAACTTCAAGACATGTTGAGGAGGCAATTTAGCCATTTAAATCAGATGTGTTGGATCAAGGACACATCTAAAACCTGCAGGACACCGGCCCTCGAGCCCTGGAGTTGGGGACCCCTGATGTAAAGTATTACTCAAAAAGATCCTGAGCAGCTTAAAACAGAATAATGCAAAAGACGTTTCATTAGCACTGAGTTCAAATGCATAAAAAAACCCACCAGATGTATTTTGTTTATTTATCCATTCTTTTCTTTTTTCTTTTATCAACGATAGCTGCAGAGATGCTTTGAATGTATTTCTTGTTTTTCTGCCATGCTGCAGCCACACAGTCTCCACATGTTCAGCATGCTCCTGATAAATAGGACTGGGACTGATTAAGAAAACAAGCTGAGGATCCTTCTTTAACATCTCTGTGAAAAGAGAGAAATGAAACAACACCATGAAAATCTTTAAAAATAAGCTCTGCACACTGGTGAAGACTTTATTTCAAGGAGTCGATGAGATTTGACATGTGTGGGCAGTCCCAGTGAATCAGGGCTTTGAGTGACTGATGATCAGTTATTACCTCAGGTGGATCCTGAGGGACACTGAGTGTGGTGGATCTGTGAGCAGCTTGAGGCTCTGATTAAAACATGACTGATTTGCGGTTTACTCAAACTCTGCCTGATTCACGAGTGTGCAGACACACACATGCATGCACATGAAAAGTTATGAAAAAGGTTTTCTGAAAACTGTAAGAACAGGCAAAAATAAATCTGAAAAAAAAAAGAAAAACCTGCAAAAATGTAAGTTCATAATTTATTCCAGTGCTCCTCTCTGTTGCACAGCAACAGTTTGGTAGTTTGTGAATACAAATGACTAAATCATATATTTCTCCTCAATTAACAGTTTCAGCCATAAAATCAACACGAGTATGTTAAAAATCTTTCTGGTATTTTTTCACACTCAATAACTTTGTTTTATTGGTATGTGAGTGTTTAATGGGAGCAATTATTAGTTCCCCTGATGTAGTCAAAACCAGTAATAATAACATAGTTTGGCCTGATATTACTGATTCTTTCCACACAGATTTTTTTGTCCTCTAAAGGCAGCAGGACTGATTCACACACACACGGGGTAACACATTCATTCCGTCTGATAAATATGGCCATGGTGTGCTACGGTGGCTACAATGTCCCCCCTTTCAACTGGATTTGCTGATAATAATTAATTATATAATACGAGTAATAATAAAACCTATTAAAACATATCCCAGCTATCAGTCAGTGTGTTATATATTGAATCAGGCACACATTCATAATGTGAAAACACTCTATGCATTATTGTAAAATCAGTAGTCACTGACATAAATGAGACATCTTATAAAGTGATCTATAGCAACATTGCACATCAGTTTGCCTGCTACATTTTACAGCGGTAAGTGTGCCTGAACTCTTTCACTGAACTACTTAACCGGGATAAAATGTTACTTTCAGGTCTTCAAGATAAAATAGGAAATAAATAATGTCCAACTTTGCAGTTTTCTGCAGCAGGGTTCCTCTTTTATATGTACTAGTAATATTCCCTCTACCCCAATACGCCTTCAGGCACCTGCTGCTGCAAAGGAGCCCCACAGCATCAGTGCTCTGCCAACCAGACTTCACCATCATCGTGAGAAATACTGCTGGGAAGTACAAAAGTGCAAATTTGATCTCCACTTACTAACAGTGCTACTTATTAATACTACATATCTGCCCACTCTATTTGTAGTTAAAGGCTCTGCAAACCCACGCAGCTATGAGTAAAAACACCTGTGTGGGTGGATAAAAAAATACATTCTGGATAATACATTTTTATTGATCAAAATGCCAAACAATACTCCAAATGTGCTCTGTCTCAAGCAGCAGCAGGAGCCACCATGAAAAAGTATCATTTTTTTCATGAATCCTTACTTTTATTGTTTGAAAATGTTGGAAAAATAATATCGGAGACATCTTTGTATTATCTTTATTTTATGAGGGGTGCGCCCGCCCCGCCCCCCGGTTGGTGGCATCTCTGCCCAACACATCTTAAAAATGCTACAAGTACAACATAAAACAAACAAAAATCCACAGCGTAACACAGTGGTTCAAAAAACATTACAAAAGTGGCTTTTTTCAAAAGAAATATCCACAAGTCTCCTTCACTGCATTTCTCATGGTGTTTTTTAGATTCACCAATAGTCAGAGGCGTGGTTAAATTCCAATTCCCTGCTTAATTTTCAACCATTGCTTTGTCCTCATGATGCAGAGTCACTACAATTGATATAAACTAATCAACTAAAATTGATATGCATTTGTAGACTGGAGATTAATACTAAAATTCAAATTGTTGAAATAGTTGAAAAGTTTAATCTTTTAGGTTTTAACAATTAATCAACATTAGCCAGAAAACATCGGAAATGTAAGACCACAGCGACTGGAACATGCTGTGCTGGTTCGGGATTAACAGGAGCTTCACATCAAACTATCCAGTTTAGTAAACATATAATACATGAAAAAAAATGTGTTTGATGGCTTATTTTATTTTCAGCGGACCCGCAGAATCAGCAGATGGTGGAAGACGTGAAGGCTGCTCCTTAGTGTTGAGCTACAGACGAGGAGCCCATTGGCTTCATGGAAATGTGGTGAGGGGGGAGCGGGGCTTCCTGCGCTATAAAAGCGGAATGTGCGCGCGTGGAGAGGACGGTACCTTCAGTCAGTCGACCGGTGAGCATCACAGAAATCCACACGCAGACACGCACAGCGAAGCCATGAGTGAGGTAGGTTCTTCTTAGTAAATCGCTTTTTCCGCTTTGTGTTTGTACTTTGGCGTCAGAGACAACTGATATTCCGGACTTGGTATAAAGTTATAAGAGCAGAGCTGCAGATTCAAATAATAATAACATTTAACCCTCGCTTTGTCCAACACTCTTGCTGCTGAGATAATCGATATTCAACTTTGATGTAGAGTCATAAAAATAACATGCACACATGTTTAACATGAAGAATGAACTCAGTGTGCGCTTTTCTCGATTTTTCCCCACATTCCTACATTTTACGCAAAAAAGCGATAAGCGATAGTGTTACAGTGAGTCACAGCCTAGATGAATATTGCTTCTGTTGTCATGACTGGAACTGATGTGCAGCTACCAGGCAGACTCTCAGCATACGTGATGGGATTTTTGCAGCTCTGATGATCTTAATCACTTCACAAACTTAAAATGACAGCCAGCACAGTCAGGTTGTTTGAGCCACTCCTCAAACCGCTGAACTGTGTGTGTGTGTGTGTGTGTGTGTGTGTATGTGTGTGTTGAAGTTTTACTGGTGAATATGGCTACCAGTGACATTTCAGGCAGCATTGACCTACACAGTTAGTCTAATCATACAACTATTCAGATGTGAAAGAAGAAGCCAGTCTGATAATGTCAGAGTGGAGATTAGAAGTAAGAGTGTTCACTGGCAGGGTAAGTCCTGTTGTTTCTGAATTATTCAAGGCTAGCTGGGAACCCAGGGAAATAAAACATTCCTTGAGCATTCACGAGGAGCCAAGGCTCCAACAAGACCGCTCGTTCAACCCAAGAACCTGGACTGACTAAAACCATATAATACAAGGCTACTTTTAACCTGTCTCCAGCTCTGAGTCCACTGTTGGGCTTTATTATGCAGTAATTTTGTCACTCGATTAGTGCTTCCAGTGTATGTAAATTGTGATGAACACCAGCTGTCTCTACCTTATGAATCTTTTATTGGAGACTTGTTATGTCTTTTTGTTCACTCACATACACACATACACAAACTCACTGACTTCTCTCCTCCCCTCCTGTGTGCTGCTTACAGAGTGAAGTTAAAGTCCAATAAATAAGTCATTATTACACAAAGGAAAAGTCATGAAATAAAATTGCATAGCGCATGTCTGTGATGGATTCTTGTGTCTTTAAAAACAGCAAGGCCAGGGCAGGAATCTGTTGCTCTGAATGAATAATTAAATGCAAATCAGTGGTGGGCTCCATTTACCTTTAAACACTGCTCTTCTAGCTCTTTTTTTATTGCGCTCAGAATCCCACACAGTTTTAATGCTCGTCAAGATAACCGGCATTCCCACCAGAAGCAGAGAAGACTCACATCACTATAGAATCATTAACAACAGCAACAACTAACTTTATTTATATAGCACTTTAAAAAACAGTGGTATGCCAAAGTTAACATACAAGAGGGTCAGATATAAGTAATAGAGACAGATGAAGGCCATGGCAAGTACCATGTATGCTCGCAGGTTGATGGCATTAAAAACACAGAAACAAAAGAAATACAAATAAAAGCATCATAGAACAATATGTGTAAAGAATAAAAGAGTCAAGAAAAATGTAAAAATAATTTAAAGTTAAGAATAGAACTAAAGTAGCAGCAAGCATTCACTGGTAGAAAAGGCGAGGTTAAATAAATAGGTTTTAATTGCGATTTGAAGGATTGAATGGAATCGGACTCACGGATAGTAATGAGGAGGTTATTTCACAAATTGGGTGCAGCCAAGGCAAATGCGCGGTCACCTGTAGTCTTCAGCCGGGATCTCAGCTGTACCAAAAGTGACTGGGAAGATGATCTGAGTACCCCAGCACGGGTGTATGATCTAAGTAGTTCAATTAAGTTGTCTAGACAATGGGGGAGACCTTTATCAAAAACACGGAGACTTATTTCTCTAGGGACACTTGATCTTACCATCTAAAGCAAGTACAGGCAGTGCATATAAGCAATAAATATGCCTATAAACACTGTGTAACTGCATTACAGCAATCTACCGAGGCTAAATCCTGTTTCAAAGCCAGACAGCACTCTACACCAGCCAACCTACTGCCTGGATTGGTAGTGTTTTAAAAATCAATGCATGTATCACTGTCGTATTAAGCCTTACACTGTGCTATGATTCATGAAAAAAAAAGGCCATAAGTGATCCCCTGCTGTATTGTTCAGGCTCGGACTGATTCATCTTTGGCAGTGTCCACAAACATCAGGCAGTCTGAGGCTCCTGTGGTGAAAGTGGCTTAAATGTGCTGCCTGTCACCATAGTGATGAACAATTCTGCATTTCCAGCCAGTAAGAGGCTTTGAAATTACATTAGCAGCATTTTAGGCTGGTGAGGACTGCATTGCTGATGTTTATGTTGCATATTATCCATAAATCTCTCAACATTTTGTTTCTCAAACTCAACCAATGTGTCTGAACTCGGCATCATCTTCTTATTTAAAGCTACATAAAATAGAAACTTTCATTTAGTTGCTAGTTGCTGTGCACGTGTCTAATGGGAATTTTCCAGTGTAAGTAACCTAGTGTCGCTTGTAGTTGCTGTTGTGCTGTTTCGAGTTTTAGTCCTTTTTTTGTTTGCTTAAGCCTCCGGTTGTTGAACAAAAATTTAATTAGATGGCTCTCAGTGGAGAGGTTTCAGCCAGCTGTTTGTGGTTGCCAAGATATGTCCGTTCCACTTTTCAGATTTCCAGCTAAAGATAATGACTCCTTGTGTAGCCCAGTTTCTCACCTGGAGATTTGCCTACAATACCCAGCACCGTGGTGGTTCAGGGGGAAAAGTGCCAGCCATGCAAAAGCGACTGCTGTTGGTCATGTTACATCTCCTCCCTTTTGTGTGATTAGTAGAAGTACATTGAAAGTACAGTGTGTACAGTAGGCTGCTGCACAGGGCAGATCCATGTAAGAGAGAGAAAAACACATCTGGATTGGTCACATAGCTACTGGATAACTGTAAAAAAAAATCTCCTCTAACAACAATTTGTGATTTCTGTATTCACTTGGTTACATCTTTAATGATTTTTCCTGTTTCAGTCACTGAGAGCAGAGAGGATGCCGCTGCCCGGTGCTTCTTTGGTTACATGCAGACTGTAGGGGCTTTACACCTGGGTCATGTTTTCATTTATATAGGTATACGACCTCTATTTTGGTGACATACTGCCAGTGACCCCTTCTCAAGAAGCAAGTGAGCAGTCAGATGGTGTATATACAGTTTAACCAGATAAACCACTGTTGAGGTAAAACTCAAATTTACCATGAAAATCCTAAGTTCTTTATTATTATAGTAAATATCGATTTTCTTATACTTTTCCGAGGATGTGTTGTGAGCTGAGTGGCGGCCTAGAGCTCTTCCATCTTCCCATCACTCTATCTCTAACTCCAGACACCTTTTGAAGGAAACTCATTTCCACCACATGTATCCCCAAGCTCATTCTTTAAATTACTGCCCACAATACGTAGTAATGTAGATCAATGAGTAAATTGCTTCACCTTCAAGCTTAGCTCTCTATTTATGGCAACAGACTGGTACTATCTGGTACTGTACTTCAGATCTCTCCCTCTACTTTGCTCTCTTCCTACTCATGAACTCCTCCCTAAACGTGAGCAGGTAAGCCATTGTTTTATGGCTGAGAGGCATGGCCATTGGACTTAATGGTGCTAATTCTCCCAGCCACTTAGCACTGGGCCACAGATGTAGCCTTAGTCTATGTCCAAACTTGGTATATCAGCAGTTATTGAGTAGTTGTCCTGTTATTAATGCTTGTAGAACAATAAAACTGTAGTGAAATTGTTTAATATCAGAAAAAATAAAGGAATATGATGATTTCATATGTGTTGTTCTCTTATCTGGAACATAACTTGCTGTGGAGCAGGTTTCCAGCTACCATGGCAACATATTCCAGTAAGAAGTGAACCACCTTTGTTGTACAGAAAACCCAGAGTTTACCCTGAAGATTTCTGGATAAGATGAAATACTGCTTTGTAGTACAGGCCTCTGATGGCAAGGTCCAACACCCACCAGGAACATGTCTCTTTTTGCAACATGAGCTAAGTTATCACTGTGATATCACTGTGATTCAGTAGTACAACTACTGAATGGATTGCATTAAATTATCCATCCATTTTCTGCTGCTTATCTAATTCAGGGTCACGGGGGAGTTGGAGCCTGTCTCAGCTGACATAGACCATGGACAGATCGCAGTGGCTAACTCAGAAGGACAGACAAGCATTCAAACTCACACCGATGGCCAAGTTAGAATCACCGATTAACCAACCCTTATGGTGGTACCCAGAGAGCCCCCACAAAAAGAACATGCAAACTGCACACAGAAAGGCCCCGGCCAGATGATCAGTTCAAACCCAGGACCCAATGCTAATCACAGCCCTAACTGGTGGCCTGCACTGAGTTAAACTGGAATAAATAATGTCATTTGCAATTGAGTGTTCAGACTTTGTTGTGGTAAATAAAGTAACTTTTAGGGCAGTTATGTGGTCTTCCTCACCCTGGCACTAACTACAGAGACTGACGTTACTGCATTCAGGCAGTAGTCTCAGACGTTCACTTTTATCACCTTTTTGACACAGTGTTGGTAGCACAATGGTGAAGTCATTAGCAAAGTTGTCACACAGAATGAAGATGCAGGGGAATAAAGTTTTCCTCTGGAATTACACTTTTTTCTGGAAAACAGACAGGTGGTGATTTCATATGTGTTGATCTCTTATCTGGAATACTGTATGTTAGGTTCTGGTGAGAGAGACTGAGTGGCTGTCTGTCTGTGATGGACTGGTGACCTGTCTAGGGTGTATGACAGCTGTGACTGTGAATCGGACATGAACAGATAGATCTTTTTAACTTATTGGTGGACAATGTCATGATGCACTGCACAATAATAACCACAAGGAAGATGGACAAAGCCACACAACTGAGACTCACAATGCAATAAAACAGATTTAGCCCTGGTGTCAAATTGTGCAGCAGCTTTTAGTGGACACCTCCACCTGCTAAAAGCTAGTGTCAACAAGACTGTACTCAGATGTGGAAATCAGATTTTCTTGTAATGTCTCTGTGATTCTGCTGCAGGTTAATCGTGCTGTGCTTAAGTGCTGCTTGACATTACAGTTTTTTTAGGATTTGACTAGCCTTTTAAATCAAAGTCATTTTCATTATGATGATTCACTTTAAGCATGTTGTTGCGTGTGGGCTGTGGCGTGTACAGTGTGTGGATGATTAAATGGCAATTTCTTAGTCATCTGTTAAAAATCTGCTTGAAAATGTAATTATTGAAAGATGGCCACAAGGCCATATTAATGGGGATATCCTGTTTTGTCCTTCAATCAGTGCATCGACATTTAAGTGGTCTCCTGTTGTGTTCACCTACCTCATACTTTAATTATATTGAGAGTGGTGGCTATCATGGCTGCTTGGCAAAGCATTTAGTTTCATCATCCAAAGTGGACTAGAGCCTTTTTTTATTAAATGAATGAGATAAGAGTGTTAGAAGTTGCTGATCAGTGTAAAAAGGACAGCAAGCTGAGTGGGGGAAAGCGTTCAGGGATAGATTTTCCTTAAAACTCCTTTTTGCTGACTGAAGATGAGGTGATAGAGATGTGGACTAAAGTGATGATTAGAGGAAAAAATCTCTGCAACTGGGAGAAAATGTTCAAATAAATTTTGACTGAAATATTGTTGATTCCATGTGATGTTTTTTTCTTGCTCATTGACCATAAATGTCAATTTCTGGTCATTTCAATCTCCAATTCTCTATATGAGATGCACACACTAACCCTAATCCGGCTTTAAACAGTGAATAGAGATTACACTAAAGTAATTTGGTGGCATTCCTGGTTTCTGCACATGGAAAATGACAAACAGCAGCGGGGGAAGAGTGGGATGAGTAAGGCCAACGTGGGAAAAAATAAAACTGACTGCGGTTAAATGACCAAGATGGGATTTGTAGGGAACCTTGCAGATGTACAGGTTTACTCCAAGGTTCCCAAAATGCCATTCATCACTTCTCTGGGGAACTACAAATAATCTTTTATAGGAAGAACTCATACTGTGCTATAATTCGCTTGTGGCCATTGCCTGACATAAAATGCAAAGCCACCCTGAATTGAAAGCGAAATCCTAATTTATTTATCAAGTTATAAAACCATCACATCAACCACATTATGCCCCTTGGAGATTCTTGACTTTCCAGTCTCCAGTAGTGGTATTACCTTTCCCTGAATGAGAACAGTAAACGACTCTCTTAACCTTTATGTGTAAATCAGAATCAGCAAATGACCTTTAACTGATAAACCGATATGAGCTTCATTCATCTGTTTGTTAGTTTGTTTATTTTTTACTAAAATGGTTTGCCACACCACTTAGCAGTTCATATCATAACAGCATCATCCATTTGGGAGAAAGTACCGACAGAAGCGGAGTGTTTTTAAATTCCACTGGGATATTTCTGGCATACAGGATGGAAGAACGTGAGCTGGCTCTAATCTCTGTAGGTTTCTGGAGATACATTATAGTCATTCTGTGCAACAGTGCAGCACATTGTTGCTTATTATTGTTTTAAATTATGTATTCAGTGTTTACAACTGATTTTTTTTAAGACTATGAGGATAGTTTTTAATGCACACTCTGCCTAATGCATACTAATGCTCTTTGGGAAAACCATGCTGATCTTTTATTACTTTTACTTGAATGACTCCGGCTGGAAAATACTGCACACTGCTCCTTCCATATATTGAAAATATGCTGTTTTAGATGTTTATGTGAGATAGACACTTTCAGTTGAGTTTGAGGGGTTTAATGAATCAGTACTTTTCAGTGCAGAGAGGTCTATTAACACATAGTGAGTGAAAGTAGAGTGACTGAAGAAGACATGAAATGGATCATGGGAATCCCCCGGCAGCCTACACCTATTGCAGCATAACTAAAGGAGGATTCAGGGTCACCTGGTCCAGCCATAACTATATGCTCTAGCAAAAAGTTTGAAGCCTAATCTTGAAAGTAGAGATAGTGTCTGTCTCCCAAATCCAAATTGGAAGATGGTTCCACAGAAGAGGGGCCTGAAAACTTACAGATTATCATGCTACAGAAACAGAAACAGAGGGAGGCTGACAAATGGCAGTGAGGATGATGGATGGCATATTTATTTATCTACAGAAGAATTAAAGTGAATGAAAAATGTAGCTGATATATTAGCAAAACAACTGGTTAAACTTTGTTTATTTGGTCAACCGAGTGATTCAGATGTTAATCTGAAAGTGCTGCTGAAGTATGCATTCAGTTCAGTTCAATTCAATCCAATTCAATAAATCACAACAACAGTTGCCTCAAGTTGTGAGGTATTACTGTAAGATAATACCTTACAAGCCTCCAGTCCAGGCCTGATTTTTTTAAACCTTGTTTGTATGTGAGGAGAATGATTTTAAATTCAATTCTGGGTTTAACAGGAAGCCAATAAAAAGAAACCAGTATAAGAGAAATATGCTCTCTCTTTCTGGTCCCTGACAGGACTGTTGCTGAAGCATTTCAGATCAAATGAAAGCTTTACAGGGAGCTTTTAGGAAAACCTGGTAATAATCACTTACAATAGTCCAACCTAAAAGAGAAAAATGTATGCTCCATCCATCCATCCATCCATCCATCCATCCATTTCCACTTACCAAATTCAGGGTTACTTGAATTCAGTTACTACAGGGGTAGAAGCAGAGTACACCCTAGATAGCCTGTTGCAGGTGTCCCAAAGGAAGCGTGAATAATGTAGATAGAACTGGTCTCAGCACAGAACCCTGTGGAACACAAATTAATTCGAACATGGCAAGAGTTCCCCTATTTATCATTAAAGCTTTCACTACTAATGTGCACAGTCTATATTAAAAGTTACTTACATCACACACAGTGACCAAGCTTGTTTACAAGAGAAGCTAATCTGCTATGATGAAAGTGCTCGTTTATCTGCTAATGCTAGCTCGTTTCCCACAATTTGTGCAGCTGTTAACTGATCTCACAGCAGTGAAAGCACAGTCAGTGGCTTGTCTACAAAGCTAATCTCCCATCAGTCTCAGCTTGACAAGCTCCATGCACTCTTTAAGGGACACGGGCAAGTCCATGAGAATGCCTGTCAGATAGCTACAGTCAAGTCAAAGATGTTGTGGAGTAGAAACATGAAAAGAAAAGTGCAAATACCTCTACTTGAATAAAATTACGTTCCAGCCTTGCACTACTATGCCCAAAATAGTAAACATGGTAACAAGGCCAAAAACCTGGTTTGTTGTTTGCTGATGTGTAACCTTTTTATTGTGCTTATATAAGCTCGTGGTACAGCCTCAGAGCTACAAGCATGGCTTTAGCCTCATTCACTGGTGTTTTACTGCCGCGAGTGCTGATGTTTTACATAACCCACAGACAGTTGTACCTAAGCTGTAGTTCTCAGTGTCACATCCTGTACAGTAAAAAGAAAAGAAAAAAAGAAGCTATTTTTATATCGTTTTTTCTTTTTTTTTTTGTAAATCTGGGATGAATGTGTAAAAAAAAAAAAGCCTAGTCCATCAAATGTGTCATCACACTGCTCAGGTAGTCAGTCATCGCTCAGCAGTGTCACTCTTCCATGCTGTCATCTCTGCTTCCAGTCTGGTGG
>NW_005187500.1:2173274-2174894 GCF_000239375.1 Pundamilia nyererei
TTTTTTTTTGCAGTTTGAATTTGTGTGGTTGTTTGTTCAAATATGTGAATTTGGAGGGGTGCTGGATTTTATTAATTTTATTTGAACTAGTCAATATTTTGACATGTTTTGATGTATCTGTCCCAGATCACATTATGATTGTGATTAATTCTGATGGTAAGAAAGACCAGTGATACAGGAGCACAAAGGACGAGAAAACTAATAATTTCTGGTGTTTATCGAGCTCTGTTTGTTGCCAGTCAACCATAGTGGCACACACTGTACAGGAGGAGATCATCATTAGCAATATAATTATCATCACTGCAATCCATTTGTCAAGCTCCCTCTGTTTCTGGCATATGGGACTGGAAGCCTGCAACAGTCGTGGATCCTCCTCTGAGACAATGCAAGCTAAAAAAGAAATATACATAAGCTGCATATAATCTGCTCAAACACCAACCAGTAACACAAACTTAGGTTCAGTTTAGCTACTGGCACCAGAACGTGTACGAGACTCGTGGTCTGCTCTCATCCAGCTTCCTGCCCTGACTCCCCAGATTTGTCGTTATGTTTGTGCTGCAGGGCCAAGACTTCAGAGTAAATCCAGATAACAAAGTGCAGAATCGATCAGTTCAATTATGTTTTAACAGCTAATGCTACTGATTGACCTGGTAGTTCAGCTTTCCATACTACATTGTGCCAAAACTTTAAACTAGCAAAAATCTCTTTACTCAGTGTCCACAAGTTTGGGTCAGTACTCTTACCAAGATAGTTCCAAAGGCCAGATCTGAATGAGGGTGGGGGAGGTTCAATTTGCCATGTTGCAAGGGGAGCTTAACTTCTGTCTCGCTAGCTTGCGCTGCGCTCAGTGGATCTGCGCTCGACAGTGCAGCCTAGGCAGAGTAGTCGAACACAGATCCACCGAGCTCTCAACACAGACAGCATCGTCAGAAGAAAAGTTGATAAAATAAATTAAAAATTTTGTATTGTTCGATACATATGTGTACTGAACCGAAAGCACTGTATCGAACGGTTCAATATCGATACGAGTATCGTTGCACCCCTAATATATGTATATATATATTTGTGTGTGTGTGTGTGTGCATATCAAATAATCTTCTTTAAAGTACATTGCAAAGTGTTTCCTATTGTAGAATATAAATTGCTAAGAAGTTTTCTTTTCTTTTTCTAATTATATACAACAAACATGTCTGTGGTACCTGCTCCTTTGGCAGTTTTAATAATCATGATAGCAGGCATCTCAGCTTGGTGTCACATCTGTTCCTTAGAATGTCAAGGTCACAGCTGTCAAGTGTGAACATTAATGGAAAGTGGACAGCTACAGGAGGTTAGATGTGCTTTAATGATAAAAAAAAATATGCAAGGAGGGATATTTGATCATGTCTTGTAGAGCTAATCACAAAATATGGAAATACTACAGAGGTAGAATGCAGTAAAAACAGTAGAAGTGCTGTGTAGAATAACAACAGAACTTAAGATCAAGCTAGTCTTTCTTTCTGTTTGGCTTCAAAGGAGCCTGAAGTTTTTAATCGGTCTTGAGCAATACTTCTCCAGGCTTTATGAATGTTTGTTAATTATGAATTAATTATGAATTATGAATGTTCAAGCTTTTTCTTTGGA
>NW_005187500.1:2182304-2183853 GCF_000239375.1 Pundamilia nyererei
AATCGTTAAACAGAATCGAAAATGGAATCGGAATCATGGAAATCTTATCAATACCCATCCCTAAACCTAAGTAAAAACTGGGATGGGCCGTGACAAACAACTCATATGAAAGTCACTCGTTGCTCCCTAAAGTCATCTTATGATATAGACTGCAGGCGCGCTCTTGTTCTGAAATTGAAGAGATGAAACCTCTGCTGAAGAAGTGAAATGGAACAGAGAATCAAATAGTGCAGAAAAAATGTGCTAATGTGTAAAGAGTGTGCACATTAGAAGTTCAGCCGTCATGTAAGCTGTGAAAAATGGAAGACTGTTAAGGGAAGAATGGAGTGGGCATGTTGGAGAAAAGAACGCTGTCCTCCAGACTTTAAAGGAAAACATTTTATTTATATTTCATGAAACAATAAGGCTAAACATACTTTGTTGCCATAGCTTGCAGCTAAAATACACCTGGTGATGATGCAGGAGTTGCTATGATAATGATACATACAGCTCTTGTTCAGTCTCCGTCTTTAAACTCAAAATGAGTTTTTGAGACAAAGACAAAAATAATCTCACTCAAAGTAACCACACACACACACACACACACACACACACACACACACACACACACACACACACACACACACACACACGTGTGTGCATCCAGTTCTGACCTGCCGTTTTTTACTGTTCATCAATATTGTGCTCCATCTTCACATTGTACTGAAACAATTGCTCAACTCTTATTGTCATTCTCCTCCTGGATCTCAGCTCTGGCTGAATGCTCGCTTGTGGTGGGTGGAGGTGTGATGTATGGCACCATCACTTCATGGCACTGCCTCCTGCCCTCTTGAATAACAGACCACAATCAACCAACTGACAGTAAGCACGATGCCAGGAATCCCAGGAGATTTCTGCATGTAAACAGAAAAACAGATGGCCAAGTTGCCAAACAAGTTTTTCTTCTACTTGCTCTCCTGATGGCATAAGGGGACTCTGGGGGGAGATATTTGGCTTTATCTAGGAGTCCAGGCAGCAGAGCTATATAAACCCTCTATACACATTGAATATTCTACTATATTCTCATAAAAGTGTTCTATTAGGTTGAAGTCAGGACTCTGTGCAGGCCAGTCAAGTTCTTCCACACCAACCTCTTCATCCATGTCTTTATGGACCTGGCTTTGTGCACTGGTGTGCAGTCATGTTGGAACGGGGAGGGGCCATCTCCAAACTGTTCCCCCAAAGCTGGGAGCATGGAATTGTCCAAAATGTCTTGTTTTCTTGAAGCATTAACAGTTCCTTTCATTCGAACTAAGGGGATGAACCTAGCTCCTGAAAAACAACCCCACACCACAATCACCCCTACACCAAACTTTACATTTAGCACAAAGCATCAGACAAGTACCGTTCTCCTGGCAACCACCAAAACCAGACTTGGCAATCTGAGTGACAGAAGGAGAAGCATGATTTGTTACTTCATGGACTATAGAGCTAGAGAGAACACGTCTCTACTCCTCAGTGGCGGTGTGGTTTGCACCACTGCATCTGATGCTTTGCATTGCTCTGGGTG
>NW_005187500.1:2184227-2185313 GCF_000239375.1 Pundamilia nyererei
GACTAACCGTACTGACCAGACGAGAGACTAACGTGAAGTCACGCAATGATCCAGCGTCGGAGAGAGCTCCACCACAATCTTAAGTAGCTCCTCCTACGGGGCTTCGTCAGCTGTGTGATGGTTTTCAGGTGTGGCCAACTACCTGGCAGGGCCACACCTACCAGGCCTGAAGGCGCCTGTAAACAGGTGCTCCCAGACACACCCAGACTCACACACATACCTGCAAGCAGGGAGAACGAGGGACAGCAACACCAAAAATACATATAATGTAATACAAGTCCATAACTGCTCAGGGACCCCAGGTCGCTCAGATCCAGGTCCCTGACAATCACGGTACCAGGCTGCAATTCACTGAGCTCCTGAATTCAGTGATTTACATGGGTGGGTGAATACTTTTGGCCATATTGTGTGTTTATCAAGAATGAGGAACACTGATGGCACAGATGCCAAACTAAAATGATACTTAATACTTTATATAATTCTACACATGTCAATATCAAGCATAAAAAATAAGACGTGCCTTTTTTGTAGCATTAAGTATTGGCATGATTAGCAGTAAACTGCATGTTGCAGTACTTTTTATACTTTGTAATAAATATTTATTAACAATCCAACCACTTTTTTGTATGCACATCAGCTCAGAACCCAGTATATGTTGGTATGCAGACAATGATTGACCCGCTAACCTTTGACCTGTTCTAGTGCTTGAGCCACAGCCACCCCAAATAAACGGCACGAAACCAAAGGTCCATGTGAAGGAAACTCTTAGAAAAGCAGAAGTTGTGAATGTGAAGCGAGCCTCGGCTCACACTGTAAGCCTGGATGCAGTCTTACTGTGGGCGAACGGCATCATCCCATCAGAGAACTCTCAGGAGCTGCAGGAGCAGGTAGAGCAAACTTGTCTCTGCTGCAGAAACATGGATTATAGATCAGCTTATCACATCCTGGCTCGCCTCACAAAGAACCACACCTCTCCTTTCAATTGTCTTAGGTGTTGCTCACATCTGTGTGACTATAGCAGATGCTTGTTTTGGTCCAGGAAACGATCAGATTGGTACTTGGGGGAATGAACAACATATTTTGGGT
>NW_005187500.1:2185333-2215621 GCF_000239375.1 Pundamilia nyererei
GTGTTGCTCACATCTGTGTGACTATAGCAGATGCTTGTTTTGGTCCAGGAAACGATCAGATTGGTACTTGGGGGAATGAACAACATATTTTGGGTTGAAGGCAGGTTTACATGTAGCGTCTCAGGCTGATGTTAATTGTAACTTTTAATTGCTCATTGTTTCTCTTCTCATTTTTGCAGAGACAAGCATCTGGCCCAATGACCGGAAACAGCAAAGCATCTGTCCAAGGTATTTTTAAACCGAATTTAAATAATGTGAAGTTTTCACCAAAGATTAGATTGTTTAAAAGACAATCATGCATAAATCTTTACACACTAAAGTGACCTCAACACCACAATAACAAGCTAAATTTCTCATATATTCTCTACTTCTGAGTGGTTTAATTTAAAGCACTGCATAAGTGTTTTTAAAGCACATTATAGGTTTTATATTATCCACAGCTGTGAACATGGTGGAAAAGATTTACAGTAAAATAAGCGTATTTTTTGCATTTAGTAAGCACAGTTCTTGAGTAAATGTACCCACACTAGAGTTCAAGTGTTTGGGCATTTTTGCATATTTAATTTTAAGATATATTCTGCTTTAAACCATCAAGTTAAAACAATAAACTGAGAGACAAAAACAAACAAACACAACCTCATAAATCCACCAAGACAGTTTTTCGCACCAGCTTGTGCACATGTTAGTGTCACAATCTGGCTGAAGCAGACTGTATGGAGTGAGGAGGAGGACCCAAGTCCTGACATCCGAAAGAACAAAACTTGAGCTTGACAAAAAAACGAGCCATTTATTCAAGGCCGGTGGAACAATACAAAACAGAAGGGCAAGTGTGAAACTAAACTATAACCTAAACTGGGTGATCCAACGATAACACAAAAAACTGGAACATGAACGTGGAAACCCGGCATGAAAAACCTGGAACGTGAAGACTTGACATAAATACACGAAATCCCTGGAAACATGGATGTAGTAACAAGCACACATAGCAGGAAAGCAGACAACCGGACAAGGAATGAGTGAAAACTCCGAGACTAAATACACACAGGAGGTGATCAGGGGAAGTGAAACTAAATACACTGAACATAGAACGCCAGACCTCTTCAAAATAAAACAGGAAACATAACAGGACGCAGACATGACACACGGACTGTTGAGGGACACACACATTATGAATACAGAGAGGGAAAGGGGACTGGGGATGAGACACGGACATAACTAAGCACAAACAGAACATGATGGCTGGGGGGAAACACATGACAGAAGGAATGCATCACAAGTGGAAAACATGTAAACAAGAGGAGCAGATGGGAGAGAAAGGCATCAATGAACCACATGAAGGGCGACTTAAACACAAGGGGTGAAGACATAAGGGGAATCTAATAAAAATGAACTATAACTGGGCAACGTAGGGGCATAAGGTAACTAAATTGTCATGCGCCGCGGCGCGCGTGCACAAAAGGATCCAAACGCAGACTCAAGCGTTAGCAGAAAAGGACACTTTATTATAATAACAGAAGGCGAAAACCAAAGGAGCAAAACGAGGAACTACAAAACCCGGGAAACAATGATGCGAGGACCGTGGGAGACTGCAACAGAAAGGGGAGAAGATTACTAGGGAGCCGGGAAGCGGAGGAAACACATCAAAACTGAGTTAGACCAGTTGGCTTACGATTAGAGCGGGACCGTGGGAGCTGGGGAGGGAAGTCCGTGAGAGGGAAATCCGTGGAGGTAGTGGATGGGCCAGATGATGCACCGGGTGATCCAATTGAGCAGGAGGACAGGCAGGTGGCAGACGCTGAACGCCGGATCGAAACCTAGACACAAGTAGGCAGATTTAACGCAGCTCCAACAAGATAGTAATGCAACGCTTTCGCGGGAGTCTAGTTACCACAGAGAGGTGATTAACGGACTGGCGTGGAGCATCCGTCAGCGCCGGGTTATTAAGTAGCTCTTCAGGTAATCACCCCGATGGAGAGCAGGTGTGCCGGTGATGGCCCAGCCTGGGGGTGTGGCTACCCGCGCATCACACACAGGACCACGGACATGACATAAATGAACTTAAACATAGACCATCAAAATAAAACTCAAAGCACTGGGTCAAACGACCCAGGACCGTTACAGTTAGTTACAGAGCTGAAGCTGGGCATTTTAATATGGGAGCGTATCAGGACCCATGGCCTCTAAACCAGCCTCAAAACAGTCGTTTTTGGCAATGCTGCTATGGCTTCATTTTTCATCCTCAGAGGTTTTCACTTGGTAATGATACAACTTGGCAAAAACATAATTTTTTATATCTGACATCTTTAAACAATAAGAAAGTGTTACAACCAGTTTTCTTAAAATAAATAAATGAATAAATACAAGTATATATTTTTTAAATCCTCCTACTTGAATGTTTTCTCTGCAATTAAGGATTATTATTGTGAAATTTCATGCTGATAAAATGAAGTGTAAAGTAAAGTGTAAAGTGTGCGTGTTAGTCCCCATAGGGAAATAGTTCCTCTGCATTTAACCCATTCACCCAGTGAAGCAGTGGGCAGCCACCAGTGCAGCGCCCGGGGAGCAGTGTGTAGGGACGGCACCTTGCTCAGGGGTACCTCAGGGTAGCCGTTCAGTGGAGTCGAACCACCGACCACTCTACCTACTGAGCTATCCCTGCCCTCTAACATTGTGCTCCAGTATACCTGTCGTGCTTTTCTTATTTAATTTGAATAGTTGATTGATACGGTTATATAATAGTTGGCGATACGGTCTCTCAATCACACCACCACACAGTACTGACCCACACATATAGTTCTTACACACACACTGGACTTTCTGGACTTTGTTTTTGCACAACACTGGTCACTATATTCTTCATTTCCGGTTAATACTTGTACAGCTGCTGTTATTGTGTATATATTTATTTATATTTCTTCATACATTCTTATATAGTTCTATATTGTGTATTTTGTTGTACAGTTATTTTATTTTCAACTTTAATTTATATATTTTATCTTATTCTTCCCAGTTAAATTTACCCTTCATTCTAATTTGTGTTGTACAGTTATTTCATTTTTAACCTTAATTTATATTTTATTCCTTCCTAGTTAAATTTACCCTTTTTAATTTTTCATATTTATTTC
Organism: Pundamilia nyererei; assembly: GCF_000239375.1. Classification (NCBI taxonomy): domain Eukaryota; kingdom Metazoa; phylum Chordata; class Actinopteri; order Cichliformes; family Cichlidae; genus Pundamilia; species Pundamilia nyererei. The sequence goes on from NW_005187500.1 coordinate 2,188,459, forward strand.
CTATCTTATTCATAGCCTTTTCCTTTTTTGTTTTCTTTAGGTCACGAGCAGTTGTCCAAGCATTTCACTACATATCGTACTGTGTATGACTGTGTACGTGACAAATAAAATTTGAATTTGAATTTGAATTTGAATTAGATTTCAGTTTGTTTCTTCACTGTTTATCTGAAACAACACACCAGTTCTTTCTAGCATGGCAGTGACTTACTTTGTAAACTGGGCCATGGTATTGTTGGCACGATGAAGTAATTCTAATCCCTTGAGTTATAAACAGCAAAATTGGACTGTGAATACTTGGCAGAATCCTTTGAAATTCATAAATGGTGCTAAGTGCAGAACTATCATCCTGGCAAAATGATAGTGTGGAAGAACAAAAGACTGCTTCTAATGAACCTCACACCAGTGAATGGCATTTTTTAAGACCTGAGCTCAGGTGAGAAAATCAGTCTGGCTTGCAGGATTATCAGTCGCTAACTAAGCTTAAAAAATATATCCTGTCAGGAATATGCATTCAGCAGCTGTTCGACCATGGAGAAGGTGTCATAAATCTTGTAAGTAAATCTAAGTAAGTCATTGTAGTCTGCACATTTTCTGAATTCAATTTCACGGCACTCACTGAATGTAATCTCCTCCACTGCTCGAAGGTAACATTCTTCTCACACAATCAGTGTAGCAGGTTAATAGCAGCCCATTCACTGCCAAACAGTTCCATAGTTCATTCAGCACAGAAGGACCGGATGTTATTTCGCCTCCGTCTCTGGGGCTGCTGATAACCCTGTAAAGACCCCGTGTTGAAATGGATTTTTGTCTCAACCTTTGGGATGATGAAGTGTGTTGCAGCTCTGGCTCGGTCCGAAGGGGGACATGACAGCAGTGATCAGGAGGAATTTGAGGACACTAAATTGAATTTGACACGTGTGAATTGCATTCTTGTGACATTTGTCCGTTTTGGTCTTTCCTTTTAAGAAGAAGTGGTAAGCTGTGTGCCCTTGAATTCTATGCAGGAAAGAAAAGGCACTTACAAAATGAATAATGCTCAACACATGACAATATCAGGAATCACAAATCCAAAGATGACATGTGTTGCATAGATTGTATAGAAACCTCCTTCACATATGGAGCCATACAACTGCTGTCATTTCCCTGTTTGCTTTGGCATAGCCACTCCAATGTCTCTATTCTCACCTCTAACATTTTTTTAATCCATTCATATAAATTACATGCCATGTTCCAGCTTCAGAAAAAGGGAAATCTCAAAAAGCTATTTCTCACTGTAGCAGTTTATATTTGTCAGCAAGACCTTCCTGCTCTTCCATGTGCGCATGCGGACAGTGGCGTGAAAGAGGCCCAGAGAACAGCAGCAAAACCTGAAGTCAAACATGGCGGCCCATTGTGTGGGGCTTGTGGGACGAAGCTATATCTCTTAAAAATACAGAACATAATAACTAATTTACTTTACAACATTCATGGACTGTACCATTTAATATACTCAGAATTCTAAGCAACACTTAAACATATGGGAATTGTTATCTTTTATTTCTTAATTTAAACTTTTTTTTCTTTTCTGACTCCAGCAGATAAAGATAGAAACAAAGTTACTGCCAAAGTCCACAGTGCCTTGCAGTCTGGGATAATTTACATTTCCCTGTTTCAAGATTATAGATGTTTCCAATGTTTGTTTGCCTGGGCCTTCACTAATCATTGTCCATATACTCTAAGGTTGCTGTAATATATATATAAATGACCTGCAGCAATGATTTACAGATGGGATTCATTCATTGGTTCAGCAGTATGACATACATATGACCTAAAGCCTGATGTGCTTTTAAAAGTTTCTTTGTGGTGTAAAGGGCATGAGCCATGTGGAGCAGGTGTGACTATAAAGAGTGATGGTGTGTGTGTGTAATAGAGAGAGATGTGTGTGTGGCTTCTGCAGTTATGAAATATAAAGTTGTTTTTCACTGTCATCCAAGGGCTTCAAGGTCAACAAAAGGTACCATCTAAGCGTAAGTAGGCCATTTGGAAAAAAATCACCTTTCATGCAAGAGTGCACAACCACGCACGGAGCACTGTACTGCATGAAAACTGTAATGCTCGAATAAACAACTGACCTTTTAAAAACGCGAATGAATGAGCATGATGTTTTCTGGTGGGTTTTTTTTATTGCCGTGAGAACTGAAGAGATATCCTGTAAAACTTTTCACATGTTCATGTTCTGTGATCAAGCAGCCAGATGCACTTCTGTCTTCTCTGTTTATCCCTGTTTGGGCACTTCATCTTTGTTGCTTTGAATCTATTAATCAGAAGCTTGTTTCTTAATTAAGTACAGTGCATCTCATTCCCTTCACACACAGCACCCGGAGGCTTGAAGGAGTTTTGGGTTCTGGCTTAAAGAACTAGAATCTTCTCTGCTGCGCTGTGAAGAGCACGTTCCCCGTTTGCTTCTTTTGTCAGTTTGTGAGCTTCTGCTCTGTCCTTTTACTGAATGTCAGCCATCTGTAATGACATTTACATCTAACAAGAAAGAGGTCACTTCTGCAGCACTGCAACAGAGCAGTAAACTGCAAAATCTTTACTAAATATTTTCTTTCTGTGTTTATAAACCGCCGTTTATACTGTTGTGTTCGTGTCCAATAATGGCTCGTTTAATGGCTTCCCCATGCCCAGAGTTTACCGGTCTCTTTGAATCTGTAAAACATTAGGCTTCCCTCAGCTGTCGAGGATCTTCCAGCCTGACGAGGATAAAAGTTAGGCTCATGAAGCTGGCGGATCAGTGTAAAACAATGGTTTGAAATTAAATACAAAGAGAAAATATAACGTAAGTAGAAGCAGTATTCATGCATATGTTCCAAGAAGCGGCTTTACGTTGCTCTCTGTGTCAGGAGTAGAGGTTAGCCAAGTTTGTCAAACTAACCAGCTAGTCTTCATCTCAAAAAACTTTTATGCAAATTTACATATTTTTGTAAAACCAAAAGTTTACAATACCTGTAATAACTAGGAATAAAAAAACAGCCCTGGTTGCTGAATGTTCTCTTTCACAGGATAAAACAGAAACTTAGCGTTTTGGACAGAAATATTGAGACTCCCAGTTCATGACATGTGGACACTTGTAAAGGTTTTCTTTGCCAAAACACATAAAAAGTCATTTGGCTTCAAATATTTTTTCAGCGCACAAGTTTACCAGGTAATTTTGAAGCTTGAATCCATCCTGTGAAAGTGAGACAAATTAGTGAGTGAACACAAAGCCCTAAACTTCCTTAACTTGGATGAGTTTACATCCTAATTATTGACAGGAATTACAAACTTGCAGCTTACAGAACAACAGTATTTGACCCTCTGGGATGAAGTGTGTTGGTGATTATATGTTACAAGCCTCAGGGGGGCAGTAGTGAGTCCTTTATCATTTGATGCACTGTATTCAGATGACGTCACATTACTAGAGGTTCATTTTGCTCAGAAGATAGAACAGGTCATCCATCAGTTGGAAAGTTGGTGGTTCAGTTCTTGGTTGTGGCCTGTTGAGGAAAAGCTGGATCGTCAGACACCAGCTTGTCGGTCTGGTGACTCAAACAAGCTCTCCTCCGCATAAATCACTTCGCCAACCCCAATGTTACGGTTAACAGGTGGATTTTCCCATTTGAGTGCAGCTAGCCGAACAGCGAACACCCACTTATTGCTAAAGAGACAGAGAGTGAAAGTGGACAGCATAGATTGTGCCTTGAGAGAAATCTTTCAGGAACTTTTGATATGTTTATGAACTCCCCTCTTAAAAGTCCTGCTGTCCTCTCACATTTCCACGTCTCCTCTCTCCCCAGAAGAAAAGAAGAACAACCTCCCCCCGGATTTCGACATCGACATGGACGCCCCGGAGACGGCGAAGGCTGCTGTGACCATCCAGTCACAGTTCAGGAAATTCCAGAAAAAGAAGCAGGATGTGAAGTCGTAGAGTGGCATCTCTTAGCCTCGTCTTCAGCTGACGTGGGCCCGGTCATGCATGTCAATTAAACTGCATCATTATGAACTGGAAAGGGAGGGTGAGGGCGAGATTCCTGAAGGTGGAGGTAGAAGGGTGCGGTTAAATTGTACCTTTGTGAAAGTCTGTGCATAATGAATAACTTTACTATATACAAAATGTTGCATTATTACTTTCTTGGTGTATGTATTTAGATAATAATATAATTTTGCTATTTCTTTTTTACTTCAGTGACACTTTACAGTGTGGTTTCACACTCACTGCACACCCACATAAACAGGAAGCTGGCAGGTCTTCTCATGTAATGTTAAACAGCGATCTTTGATTGATGCTATAATCTGGGTCACAGTACCAGCAGAAGAGTTGGGCTCCACTGGAGGCCTGTTACTGGCTTCTTCCTGTGGCTGAGCAGAGTGATTCCATACTGTTACCAGTGTCTTTAAAATCCAATCAGTTTAGTGTCTCTAAATGTGTTCACATGTCAGAGATCTCCTCTCCGACACACTTTTCCCCCGATGACTCTCTCAGTTGTATCTTTGTTGAGACTGCAGATGTTGTGATTGTGGTTCTTTGTTGTGGTTCCAGTGTGATTGTTCATTGTTAGATTGGCTCACGTGTATTGTTCAAGCACACACATGCATGCATGAAAGCTCACACATACGTGCACACATGCATACCCACTGCTACAGAGAAATAAATAAAGACAACGGAAAGGAGTGATTTTTTTTTTTTTGAGTATTTCTTTCCTTGCTACAGAATTCGTGCACCGCATGCAGCAGGTCACATGCTTCAACATCTGTGATTTAAGAAGAAAGTTGAAAAAGCTGACAGTGAAGCATTCATGTGCAAAGCTGCAAGATTATACGAAAACTTTAGTGACGATTGTGAAAGTGGTTAAATGCACACACAATGTACTTTGTGTGCTGCAGTTAAAAGTCTATTTTCATTGATCACAGTGCTATACAAATATTGCACTAGTTAATTTTTTTTGCTAGTATATACAAGCTGGGATCAAAAGGTTCTAATGATTGACCTTGAAAAGAGGTTTTAAGTGATTCATGAACGTCGTTGATTTCTCATTCAACATCCTTTTGTCCTTGTGGACCTGTGCCCTTAACTTGATTTACATTTTTGGTAATGTGGACAAAAGAGTTGCACTAACCAAACTGTTGAATATTTTGAATTTAAATATTTTTTAAAGCAGCTTAAAAGTACAACTTTCTCAAACACAGATTTCTCCATCATTCTAGTAGCAGATGTTTGGCTTCTAGAAAACAAAATCATGAATTAATTAAAACTGGAAAAACAAAACAGGAGATCCAATTAAATTTTTATTTTCTATTGTCACAAACAGTGTCCAGGAGCATAAAATCTAAGCAATGTAGAAATGAGCTCCTGGGGCTTGTTGACATGACAGGATTCAGTATGTGACTGGACTGTCTCCACTTGGCTCTAAAAACACCTTCGCAGCATGGCAGACCACAAATGCTGAGCCACGTTTTCCTATTTTTGCCCTGCAGTGCTACTCATTACTAATTTGTTACCATGGAAACACTGAGTTATAATACAGGCAGACTTTTTAAGTGTAAGTTACGTGGGGTTTTTGTGTCGTTTCAGAGCAACAATATCATACGGCGTTAAACACAGTGCTGCAGGTGAATCTCTGCTCTTCTGCCATCTCATCAAAAAGCACAGCTGCTGACCACAGTGTTCAGTAACAGAACCTCAGTGGAGTGGAAGACGTGAAATTCTAATTTAAACCTGTTTCCTAGTAGATATTTTGGGTATTATTTCACATTAAAATCATTCGTAATGGAAGCTGAGAATTTTATCAGGAAGTAATGACATGTTTGTTATGCTGTGTATTATGTTCTTTTCAGAAACTTTTCAGGCATCCTACTGCACTGTATGATCTGTAAAATTCATTTGAAACATTTGCCATATTCCCACAAGTAAACTCAAGCTATAATGACAAACTAAAGTGAAGTTTTCTTCCTTCTTTTGTGTCTTTATGATTTGCAAACCTGGATGTGGGCAGATTATCCCTTTCTTCTTAGCATATTGTGTAAAGTAACTTCAGACTGGAAGGGAAGCATCTATGATGACGTGTCTTCTCTGTGCGGGTTTGTGCCTTTGGCCCTGGGTTTTTCATCACCTCCCTGATCGATAACCTGGCAGCCGGCTTCAGAAAGAGTCCTGATAGTTCCAAACTTCTTCTATTTTACATTTCTTGAGTGCTCATAGCAGCCCTTGCACAAATTAAGGTTTAAGTTTCAGCAAAGTTTTATTATGTAGGCATTTTCCCCAACATGCTGTGTTTAAATTGGGATTTTATATACATGTCTGAATGTGTGTCCCAGCTAAGTATGAGTTGGGCACACGTGGGTTCCACTCACACTCTTGACACATCTTAAAGACCTGACTAGAATTTCAATGACCACAGCAAAGCTATGAATACATCTGTAAGGAACAATTTCAATTTCGATTTTCAGTGAAATCTGTAGAAATTTCTGATTAGTTGATCTGATCTGATCTCTTCGCTTTTTCATTTGGATATATCGATGTTGATTTTGCCAGCTGAGTGCGAACAGATCACACTGTAAGGATTTCTCTGTGATCATCACATAAACTCCTTTGCTGTAACTCACTAAATGAGTTTGTGAGGAGTAAAAATATCTGGAATCCAATAAATAACAACATAAACAAGGCCAGCTGCCTGAGCCATGCTCAGAGCTCATTGCTTCAGGTCTGCACTGGGACATGCATCCGTGCTTATTACTTTACGTTTTCAGAACCACTTCCTCAGCTCTGCAAACGATGGATTCATATTTCTCAGGCTGATCAGAGGCAAAGAATTCAGTGCAGCCTGAACCTTATTTATGACAGCTGTTATTAACCACTGAGTGTGGTGGTGAGTAAATCTCTGTCACCGTGCTTAATTTGTTGTGGACTTTGGAGGTGGATGGCAGATACAGTTGTCATGCTGAGTAATACACCTTCCTGCTAATCTGTGTCTTGTGATATAAGACCATGGAAGCAATTTAGCAGGCAGGACGTGTGAGGCTCAGGTGGACTCTTCAGGATGGCAGGCTGGTGAGTTCAGAATCAATAAACCAGTTTAGGAAGATTCTTCATAATTCTGTCACTACTGTTCACACTTATCCTCTGCAGCAACACCAGACGGAGTCTTGACAGGCTGAAATTTAACAACACTTTAAATTGACACTGACTTCATTAGAGCAGAAAATTAAACTGATATATTTCACTCCAATCTTTTCAGCGCATTTCGTCCCTTGCATGATATTTAACTTCAGCCTACATGTCCCACAGTGCCTTCTGCCTGTTAAGTGGCACTTTATTGCTTGGCAGTTCTCTTTATCCTTTCTTAATAATACCACAGAAATGTGTGAAATGATCTGAAAACCTCAATGAACATGTCTGTTATGGTGAAGAAGCTGTTATCGGTCCAACTGCATTCCTGCTCCGGCCAAATGTCACCCTCACAAGCTCTAGAAGTGCTTTGATTTTCAAATGACAATAATTATACTAAACTTTATCGATTAATGCCAAAAAAAGCTTAAAATGAAGTTAGTACCTTTTATTAAAATGTGTTCTGGAGCAGTGAACCTGATGCCTCCAAATACCGTGGACAGTCATGTGGTACAGGGGGGCACTGGTAGTGAAAGAACTGGTCCCACTCCCCAATTTCAGATGAATGATCTGAATTACACTTGTAGTCTTTAGAAATGAAGTTTCATGTTTCAGGCAATCAGAGCTAAATCCATCCTAGAGTTTCTCAGTGTACGGCACCACAGCAGTTAGTCACGACCAACTGTGGCTGCAACATAATCATCTGGCACTAAGTTAGAAAAACGAAAAACGTTTCTATGAGAATTTCTATTTAAAATTAAGTTCAAAACTGAAGAAATACATCAGTTTTAAGATTGTGGGAATAATTTTAGAGCCACAACTGAATTTGATAAGTATGTTTGGAAGATTTCAGATATGTTTAAGGTCAACCTGAACTGTTTTAAGTAAATTTGACTCCACCCGCTCCGGCAGCACAGTCATTTGGGCATTCATTCATATTCTATGGCAATATGGCATCAAGCACCACCATCTATAATTAAATATCTGACATGTTTATATAATTAAACTCTGACAACATTGGATAAAAAGTCTGTTCTGGGGCATCGCTGTCACATTTAAAAGAAATATAACTGATTTAGTTTTGAGTGTTTCATTCATTTGGTTTTCTTAAATGAATTTTGTATAAACAGTCCTGCCCTGTTTATACAAATGCGTCTTTCTAGATAAACCCAAAGACGAGACAGTAGCAGAGTTACCTGGAGCACGGTTAGTTGCTTTAACCTGTCACATCACTGATCTAAATTTGGATAATCAGCGTTGATGTTCCACGTCATCGATGGACGACACAACTGAAATCAAACTGATCACAGATTTTCAATCTTTCACAGTAAAGGTCAAAGGCTGCTTTCAAAATAAATCTGAACTGCTTTTATTTTAAATGAATTATATAATTGTATATAATTTACAGTGTAATTTCTCAGTTATTGCAGTCAACAGCTGCAAAGCCTCATGGAGAGAGTGGAGCCACTGACATTAGGAGTCTGCAAACCACTGGATGTCATGGCGTTTAAAAGTGAGGCTGCTGGTGTGTTAGGCATTCTTAAAATAATGTTTTGTGCTTTCAGTCAGCTTCGATTTATACAGTCATCCCTGAGCACAGACGTGGGATTCATTCTGAAGCTACGGAAACTTTTGAAATTTTGCTTAAAACACATCTGAGCTGAGGATGAAAAATTATAATAGCTTATCATGAACAGTTCAGACGTCTGACTCTTTCTCAAAACTGGGAACCCTAAAGAGTAAGTCAATAGATGTCAGTGGGAACAACATGACACCGGGAAAAATGACTCAACTGCTGCCTGGTTTCTTTTCCTTTAGGGCAGGAGTGTCAAACATAACGCCCGGGGTTGAGAATCAGCTTTGGAAAGGTGAAGAAGGACCCTGGAATTTCAGAAGTTTCCTAGTGTTTCCTACTGATAGCTTTTCCTATTCATACTAAAGTAATTGAATTCCAGATTTCTGTATTTTACACATTTAAGATTCATGCTCACGGATTTCTTTCATTTACGACAGCAGCATGTAGAAAAAACAAGACTTAGTGTTGAAATTGCGCTTGTTTTTCTTATATCTCACTGTTTACACTGACAGAAAGGGGACTTTCACTAAATACGATCAAAGGGAATAAAATGGCTTGGACACCCCTGCTTTAAGGAAAAGAAACATTTACACTGTTGCTGTGCATTCTGGGATTTTGAGGCTTTGCTGGTGTTTTCGTCATTTGTCTTCTGACAAAATCTCTCCATGCTGCACATTTGCTGCTGAATATCTCTGGAAAACATCCCGTCCACGATTCAGGGCAGACTCAGCTGCTCATCTTAGTCTCAAGCAGGTTTGGTAGAGAGGGTCTCAGCACACTGCAGGCTCATTGTGTTGACCAGACTGTACTGAGCAGCACATCACTGCCACCTGCAGGTAGGGAGTACAAAGCTAAACATTAGGAAACTCATGTTTCATCGCTGTCACAGTGACAAAAACGAGGTGAAGACCGGGCATCTCTCTCGCCGAAATTCACGGCCCAAGCAGGCAGGGAGCGCGGCCTCCACCGGCTCTGGGCCCGTCTGCTCCGTCACCTCCGCCCCACCATCAAAGCTGCGAGGGACACTTTGGGGAACAGCCATTTTATTAATCAAATTTGAACCTTTGTGTTAGTTTCTCTTTATTCCAGTGCCACCATGGTGAACACTCATGTTAAAAATAAAAAGTGACATTTTTTTTGTTAAAATGTATAATCATAATGAAGACAGTTAATCATAGAAACTAATCATAGAAACTGACATTATGACCTCACAGCATTTTGGATCCCTCAGGCTAACTGAAAGAAAGAGAACAGAAACGGGCCAGGGCAGACAGGAACAGAAAAACAGTTTCTTACGTATATATCCACATGAACTTTTTTTTTCAGATACTTCCCATAGACATTATAGGTTTGGTTCGAAGGGGGGAATTCTGCTGGATTGTCTCACGTTTTTTTTTCCCTGTAGAGGAGCATTGCTGCAATGCAGCAACAGTAAATCTACTGAGGACAGTGAGAGCCCTGAAGACTCTACCTAGTGCACTGAGAGAAGGGATCTGGACACACTTGAGTCGGGCTGTTGTGAAGTGCAAACCATCAGTACTCAAAAACCTCCCTGTTCTAGCTAACATCATTTACCAACCTGGCAGACAAGCAGTGGTAAACTACACCTGAATACAAAAGCTGGAGTGTGTCCGGCCCTGTAAGTATACTCACAACATAGTTATTTATCATCATTACAGTACAGTATAGAGCAATAGTTTCCATAGACTTTTCATATCTTTTTTCATATTGCACCATCAGAGAATGGGACACAGAGAAAGATCAACAGAGACTCCATTTCCTAATTAAAATGAGATATGTGCAAACATGACTAAGGACTTTATTAACCAAATCAATTCTTCCCTGTAATATCCACAAATAAAAGTGATTCTCTTTTTATATATATATTTATAGTAATAAGAATAATAAATCTTCACATTGGATCATTTCATAGTGTGACAAAATGCTCGACTGGGCTGCCCACCCAGCCGCGATCATAATCCTCATTGTCTTTTAATTGGTCAGTCCCCATGCATCCATAGGAAATAGATTTTTTTTTCTTCAAAAAAAGTAACAATTTGAGAGCAGCTGAAAAGTTTGGACTCTAGTTTCAATTGCTTTTGTTCCGAGATTTCTCCGAGTTTCACTGAATGCTTCAGAAGAAAATTCCATAGGAAAAAACATGACTCCAAATCGTCATCTTCCAGAAACCAGGAAAAGAAACCAAAGAGGAAGAAAAAAAGATGTCCAGGCTCTTATGAAAACACTGGAGAAGTGATGGTGATAATAGATCACTTGGTAATCAGTAATTAATGATCAATAATAGCTGACAACTAACAATTAATAATCACCAATTCCTTATAAAGAATGAACAAGAATAAATAAATGCTCCCTCATTACTCAATTAGTTTGGCAAAGCTCCGACTGGACTCATCTCCAAATGAGTGAAATTTTTTTTTCTCAAGTGATACAAACAAATAAACAAAACAAAACAAAAAATACAAACAAGAGGTGAAAGAAAAGTCTAAAATAAATAAAAGGACATTAGTAAAAGTGACCCCGTCCTCGGAGGGAGGGGACATATATACAGAACTGTGTGGTGAAAGTCAGTTTACTGCACTTGAGTGTTAAGTCCAGTGTTAGAGTGAGTTCTAGTCCCGCCCCAGGTGCCCCTGCTGTTATACTAGCGTATAAGACTTTGCGTAGGGGTTGCTGCTCTGTTTCAGATGTCCTCTGGAGTCCAGCAGGGACTCCTGGGAGGTGCTGAGCTTGGCTGCCTGGGCCAGCTCTGAGCCCTCTCTGTGGGGGAGTGTGGCCGCTGATCCGGGTTGCCACTGGGCCACTGGGTCCCTGCTGGCCTGAGGGGCCTCTGTAGGTGTCGGGGGCGCCATCCGAGAGGGCCGCTTCAGCGAGCGGCTCTTCTGGGGCTCAAGGCAGGCTTGACCCATGGCCGCTCTCTCCCCACTAGCTGTCCCCCTAGATGACCCCGAGCAGGACATGCCTCGGTTTAACAGGAAGTCCATGCGCAGATAGGGAGGAAGGTGAACCAGCTCGCCCCCTGAGGGACAACAAACACAGAGCAGGGTCAGTAAGATGACAGACACTCCTGAACAACCTCACCCTGTTCTTATCAGGCTAAAATAATCCTGCTTATTCTTTTCAGCCAAATTACTCTTCCACTCCTGTGGAATAACTGGGCACTCTTATTTTGAAATGCACAAAACACCAAATCAGCAGTAATGCACTAATGCATGCGCTAATCAGGTAATGGACAGTTTCATTCATGTGGATTTACATTATAATGGCTGGGATTTGCTCACACTATCAAACAGATATTACCAGTGAGAGGCTCACACCTCCCGAACAGACAACAACTAGAAGCCTGCAAAGAAAATCACTTTAATCGTTCCAACCGTTTGTTCTAACTGAAAGAAAAAAATCCTGTTCTAATCTCAAAATAACGTCCACGTGTAGTTTAAGGATCACAAGCGTTTACTTGCCAAACCATATTTGTCTTGTTCAGCGTCCAAACCTTTAATTTGCTTTATAGTTTAACAAACGTTTATTTTAAAAGTCAAACTGCAGCATCAAAACTCCACGTTCCTACCCACAGTCAGAATAATACATTTCCATTAACTTTGGACTGAACCTAAAATGTTTTATATCATCTTCATTAAAACGTTCCTGTGCCTTTTAAAGCAGATATCGCTGCCTTTCTTTTTTGCCACATCTATAATGAATTTTTAGACAATGCTTCTGCATCTGTGTCCAAGTTGTTTTCATTCAGATTCGACTTGTGGTTTCACTTTAAATAAGACGACTATCAGCTTGAATGAATTCACTGCTGGTGTTAATATTAGGGGTAAACATTAGAGATGTTGAGCAGTTATAGTTTCAGGCAGGCTGACGTGTGGCCTCTGGACAGCTTGGCCTCACCCGGTCTGTGAGCCTTGGGCACGGCCATGTTCATAACCCGACTGACGTCCTGAGGCTTGGGTGGGGAAGCGGTGAAGCGGCAGATGCCTGATTCGGATGGTGTGCTGGAGGTCAGGCTGTCGGTGTAGTCGTTGGTGCCTGCAGTCATCTGCTCTGACGAAGTGTCAGAAATGAAGCATTCGGTGATGGTGAATTTGGCGTGTCGCAGCTGCTCCTCCATCTTGGCGTGCTCGTAGGCTCTGGCGAGCTCCTCGTAAGTGGAGGAGGCGCTCTCTGTTGACACCATGCTGCTCCGTGCACGGTCTGGATCAGGCCCAGAGTTAGTGGAGTGGATCATTGTTAGAATTAGTGCAATGGCATTTTGTGAAGGTTAATACAGGTGCTATGCTGTTAGACGTGTCGGGTCACACAGAGCAGCTGTGTCATTTACCTGTGTCCTGAGATGGGCTGACGCTGTAGCTGTCACTCTCCTTGTCAACAGAGCCTGCCACTCTGGGTGTGGGCAGCCTCCAATCAGTGCTCAGAGTGTGAGAGGAGACTGGCGGGTGGGGGCGGTTTAGGGTCCACTGGCTGGCGTACCTGTTGCGAGCAGCTGGGCCAGCTTTGGCTGTGCGGCGGGCTGTCGGGTCTGAGAGCGAGGCAGAGAAACGCAAGGTATTTAAACAGGTCGAGCAACGACTTGGCTCAATGAAATGGTCATGATTACAACAGAAAAGAGTGGCAACAGTATATAGTCTCTGGGATTACAGTGGATTTTCTTCTGCGTCACTATGCAGACTTTGATTACTAAAGTAATAAAAACTGACAGTGAGCTCACTGCATGAGAGCTATTGGGCCAAATTTATTAACATGTTGCACGAGTGTAAAAAAGTGTTGTCAGTATTTATAAAGAGAGCACAGTGAGAAGATAGTATGTAAGAGGTGGGAGGAATTTTAAAATCCAGAACTTTATCAGATTCACTAATGTTGGCGGTGCACAATTTGCCACTAACTGTGCCGATATCACAGCAGCTACTGCTGCACTGAGACGGCATCGCAGAGATTTAAGAGTGTGTGGATTACCAAGATTACCAAGTCACCCAGTTCTAAATGTGACCCGGAGCCTCGAGCCTGAAGGAGGTCATCCAATGGCAACAAAACTTCGTCCAACTTTTTGTGCTTGTGGCATTGAGTTCAACATACTGTGGCTTCTGTGGCAGTAATTCCACAGTGGGGCTCAAATACAAAGGCTAAAGAACAACCGAGGGATGATGGCGCTGACTTTAAAATCTGTCCTGCAAATAATAGTTTGTGCAGCCATCCTGCAGCTATTTATACCTGATAATAAACCAGCTGAAGTCTATTTGTGGAGTGGATTTCATGTAAATATAGAATCTGTAGTGAAACCGCGCCACAAGGAAACACCTTATTGACTCCAGAACAGCAGGCATGGCAACAGCACTGTAACTATGAAGCAGCATAATGTGGCGTACGAGTGTGGCAGCAGTCTGCTGAGCTTTTCAATGAATCCTCATAACTTCCAAAACAAAAGGCAAAGTGACAGAGGGAAGGTTCATGAAAGGAGAGAGTTCTGGGAAAATAAAAGGACACATAAACATTTTAATGTATTATGAAGTTAAAAAAAGAGTCCGTACTGGACTTACTAGTTCCTGGTCTGGCATCAGACACGTCTACCAGTGGACCAGTGGCCTGGGAGATTGATTGGTAGTGGACAGTGTGGGTGACTGTGGACGACTTCTGCTTCTGTGTCTCCCCGAAGTCGTTGTCGGTCAGTAGCACAGTGGACCTGTCATCTTTGAGACAGCAGCAGAAACAAACTTAGCCTGCGCGCCATCGTACATTATGTCCTGTGTCACCAGTGCTCGCTGCGTGCTTACCAACAGTCTCCATGGTGTCTCTCTCCTCGATGAGAAGCTGGGCTCTGGGGATATCGATGTGCATGCGGAGCGTCTGCTGCTGTTTGTTAATTGGCTCTGCTGGACGCGTGTTTTTACTGAGAAGCACAGAGCAGATGAAAAATGAGTGGAAGTAAAAAGATCTGTAATTGCGTCTGTGTGCATGCTGAGGTAAATGATGACGGCTTAATGAAGATGTTACCTCATGAGCATCTCAGCCAAGCTTTTTGCATCTAGGAAACATAAAGAGAAACTGTTAGAGGCAAGCACGTAGCAGATTTGGGAAACCCGCCCATCACGTGCGGGGACCCCCATCATCTCACCTCTGAGCCTCTTGAGCCTCTGCTCCCTCCTCCTCCTCCTCAGCACCAGAAGGCCGATGAAGATCACGACGATACCCACCAACACGCAGGAAATGGTTACCATCATCTTCAAACCCTCACCGCTCCCAGAGTTATCCTCGCTCACATTGGGCGCCTTCACTAAAGGTGCGATGGTACCTGTGCAGAGGTCATGTGACAGTGTCAGGAGACACAACCTGCATGACAACCCCCTGATCTGTCTCTTTAAATGAAAGCTACTGAATGAATCCTAATGAGTAAAAAAAAGTCAAGAGCATTACAAATTTTGTGTTTCACCATAAGCTGCTGCCCTTTCCTAATCGTTGTGCTTGACCTTTGTCAAATTGACACTAATGCTTTGTTCTCATTTCGCCCAACTGTACCTCAGTACCAATGAACTCATCCTTCACAGCTTAATGCTCACCCCCACCCTCTCTTCAGCAGTCGCAGAATGTGAGTGAGGGAGGAAATGAAGTATTTGTTCCTCAGAAGTGATTGTGGTAGAATACTGCTGAGCCCCTGGTGTGCAATATGAGCTGGTAATGCTGGTATCCTTTATCTCAAAGGAGATCAGGAGATTATTTGATTCTTGTGTTGGAATTCAGAGGGCTTGTGAAGGCGGCGTCATCATGAAAGCCAAGCTGCAGCCACTAGATTTGGTATGAAATGTGCTTTTTATTGCCCGATTTGTCAAAGGCGGCTCAGTCTCCTTGAGCCTGGAGCTCTGCCATTAACAGAAAAGGTAATTTATTCCTCTTTGCTTCAAACTCTCACACTTAGTCAGACTCTTAATGCTATAGTTACTGAGAACTTATGGCTTTTATCACCAATTCCCTCCTAAAGTGTGAGTGTTCACATGATACTACCTCTGGAGCAGCCAGTGAATCACACAGCTACAGTACCCTGCTGGTTTCAGTAGCCCACGACAGACAATCACTCTGCTCCCTGTGAAGAAAAGAGTGGGAAACAGATGGTCTCCTGCCACCATGTGAACTCACTGCCATCGTAGCTGAGTGTTCCAAACTTGACTCTCTTCTCGGCATAGCCGGCGCTGTTGTAGACTTTCATCTGCAGCTCGTACCAGGTGGCCTCCTGCAGGTCGTAGAGGACGTAGCTCTTGGTGAGGGAGGTGCGCTGTGCCGTGGTCCAAGTGGGCGAGTCTACCGGCCGATACTCCAGGGTGAACGAGGTGATCGGGCATCCGCCGTTATTCCAGCCGTTCAGGTTGAGCTTGACTCGAGTGGCATTGATGCTAGTGAAGAGCTCCTGTTCTTTAGAGTACTGAGGTTCTGTGGGAAGAAGGAAAAATAATCAGCATTCAGACAGAAAATTAAGAGCTTAAGACAAAGTACACCTTGATTAGATCTGCTTTTGCATTCACCACAGTCTTTATTCTTTGTTGCATACGTTCAACAAAGTGCTGGAAACAGGAAACCTCAGAGATTTGGACCCATGCTGACATTGGCAGCTATCGTGATAAGGAAGCCATTTGAGTAAACTCACTGTCAAGTTCATGAACCTTGTGACAGAGTGCATTATTTGCAGGAAGGATTTACCAGTGACTGTGTGTACACTTAATCAGATGCAACACATTCTGTGCTATCACTTTATTTTCTAAATCAGGATGTTTTCAGAAACTGAAACCAAATTCAAATTTGGTGGATCTGTCGAGCGCGCTCTGAGATTTCACCAGGGATCTGAAAACTGCACAGGCGGCGGTCTGAAACCTGAGCGGGTGGTAGGATCTGGGTGTCCTGGTAAGAAAGTCTACAGCTGAGGAGTCCACAATGAGAATTCATCCTCCAGGGTGAGACTGTCAGCTCAAGCCCCGATGAGGGAGTGCAACCTCCTGAATTGCCACTGAGCCATTGTGTGTTTGCACAAAGTACACTAAAAAGTTGCTTCCATTGCTCCAAAAAATGAAAATTAAGTTAACACACCGGAGAAGATCCAGGATAATTAAAAGGCAATGATCTAAAAATAACTGCAGTCTGCTCATGCATGAGAATTTTGAAGGATCGGTCTGGTTTAAATCCAATAAGGTTTTGGCTCTTCACAGGTTTGATCACACCGTATATATTATTATTTCTGAGGGAAAAAAGTTAAAACCTCTTTGACCTTTTAAAACATGCACTCAACGTCTTTATCACTCCAATCATTTGCTGTATTGTTAAGTATTTTAAGTTTACTTTTAAATAAGTGGAGGCTGCACAACGACTAACCTGTAACATGCCCCTTAAAGAAGAACAGTTCATACCTTTCCCATGGGTCTTTGCTTCAATGATCTCACTGATGCGTCCGGGGCCCACGGCATTCTGGGCGGTTAGGGTGAACTTGTACCAGGTGCCGCATTTGAGATTCTCTAGCCTGTAAGAGCGCTCACTTGGACTGATGGCAAAATTACCCCACTGTTCACTGTTATCCTCTGAGTACTGCAAGATGTAGCCTGAAGGTGGCACAGATGGAGACATGAATGTAAATCAAATGGTAAAAAAAGCAGGGACAGAGAAGGACAGGCAGAATCTCTCTGACCTCTAATGGAGCTGCCACCGTTATCTCCTGGGATCCAGGAGAGGGTGATGGAGGTGGTGGTTGTCTTGGTCACTGTGAGGCGAGGCTGGTCAGGAGGAACTGAAGGAAACAGCAGGATTTAAAGAAAGAAATCTAGCACTGAAAAAGATGATAACGTGTCATTCTTTTGTCTTTCTGCCCATGTTGTAATTCTCACCTTGAACCTGGAGGTTTAGGACAATCTTGTCCAGCCCAAAGCTGTTACTGGCCACACATGTGTAGTTCCCAGAATCCTCTGCTTTCACTGTGCGGATAACGAGGCTGCCGTTCGTATGGACGCTGCGCCGGCTGTCAATCACAACGGGTGCTGGGGTCCCGTTGCTGAGGCAGAGATGCATTTACGATTAACTTTCAGCTTCTAGTGTGCCACACAGACACTGGATATATTAAGGAGACAATATCCACAAATATTCAGCTGTGAAAAGATCCTCAGTGATCCTCAGTGATTAGTATTTTACTCACATCTCCTTCAGCCACTTGATGGTTGGTGAAGGATCGCCAACTGCCTTACAAGGCAGCAAGATGTCCCTCATCCAGGGGGTCGTTACGGTCCTGTTGAAGGTCAGGATCCGAGCCGGAGCTGCAAAAACACACAACTGATCAGCCTGCAGTGAAATTCAAAGACATGTGTTCCTGTTTAAATATTTCAGATGGAGAATTTAACTTAAGGTGTGCTCACACATGTCTAACCTGACAGACTTCTTAAAGAAACTAGTGAAGAATACATTTCTGTGACAATTATTGCAACTTTCTACAGGGGAGCAATAGAAAGAATCGTAACTGCAAAGATCACAAACTGGTATTAGATATGCACAGTGCAAGACCAGAAAGCTCTGCAGCGGGCGCTTAATATAGGAGCTGACTCCAGACAATAAAGACCTGTTGGTATATGCATCAGCTTATCTGCGTTTACAGAACATGCAACATGTTCCCAGGGCCGAATGTAGCATTATTCCCATTTAGTAATGCTCCTTGTCTTAAGAGTCATTTTAACCCAAACTGCACATTTTACGCATCCACTTTGCACTTCGAGCTCACAAACGTGATACCAGGCAACAGAGAGCTGTTCAGCATTGAAAAGCACATTTTATAAGAGAGTAGCTCCACCGACCCTCAGCCATGGGTTTGACAGTGATGATCTCGCTGGCATTTCCACGGCCCGCAGCAGTCACTGCAACAACCCAGACGCTGTACTGACGGTTTTTGCTCAGGTTGGGGATGCGGTAGAAGAATACATCTGGGGCCGCCTCAAACTCACTGCTCACCTGGAGGAGGGAGGACGTTCATAAATGACTCCAGTGCATAAAAAAACACTCAGGGGTAAAACTACACATGCTGATGTTTTCTATTGAGCCCAAACCAGTAATGAACAAACATCGTGTTTGCACCCAGCTGGACTGATGCTGTCTGCGACCAGTTCTCAAATAGCTCAAACTATACTGGCCAGAGTTCACATTTATTCACTATCTGTGATTTTTTTGTACACCTCTGCAAATGTTATAGTTGTTTAGGTGCTACAAATATTTGTGTCTCACATGTTCATGCCTTGTGTGTACACACGTCTTTAGGACACATCACATATTTACAGTTGCTTGTGTGATATATGCTTCAAATAGTAATAAATAAATGGTTCTAAATGTCCTGATATGCAGGGCTATGAAAACTGAGGGTGCTGTAGCATTATGCTGAGCAGGTGTAAAGCTCTTTAAAGCTAAAGAAACCCACACAATTACTAATTATTTCTGTTTTTTTGTAAACTTTTGTTTTTACTTTACTTTTACTGTAATTATTAAACAAACATAAGTCATCTTTGCTTCGAGCCGAAGCTCCAGTTTCCTGGTTATCTTCCTGGTTAGCTAGCTCTAAAACCGGAACTTGAATTAAAAAACGAACAAACAATGTTGCAACAATGTGTAACAGTGTAACATTGTCTTTTTGAATGATACTTTGTTGATGTGCTTTACCGTGGGGTGTGGGTTGGAGCAGAAAACGGTGTATTTCCTGATGATGCCGTTCACTTTGAGAGGAGGAAGCCAGGACACGAACACCATTGAGTTGGATGCAGCTGCTGCCTTTACACCCGCCGGAGGACCGGGAACTGAAAGCATGAGATAATTTAGTTGATATACTCCCCACATTAAGCTAATATTAATACTTGAAAGATTTTTATGGCTCTTTTTACACTGATTATACAGCTAGATAACAGATGGCCACATAACATATTCTCTCTGCTGCATGCGAGACTTACTGCTCTCTACTTAATAAGTATATTTAGGATCCTGCCTCATTTTTATCCCAGTAAAATACTGTTGGTCTAGAAAAACTGACATTTAGTGTAAAGAGGGGAGATATTGTAATTCCTTGAGGCAGTGAGTCAAATTCACTTTAGCACAGATCTTAGCATAACCTGACCATGAAACAACCTCTATGACAGAAGCTCGCTACAACCTGACAGCTGCCTTTTTATTTGGAGAGGTGACTCAATCGGCCTACCGTCCTCCTTGGTGCGGGTGTAAATCTGTTCACTGCGGACACCATCACCAGCTCTGGTGAAGGCCAGCACCTGGATGCTGTAGTTGGTATATTTCTCCAATCCATCCAGCTCCAGTGAGGGCTTAGAGGTTGTCACGTTCCGGATCTCTCCGAGCTCTGGCCGACAGAAAACAGAAGAAGATGAGAGAGTTTGGAGAATAGTGAATAAAGCAGCGCGGTGTCTACACATCTCTGTTCACTTCTGACATGTTAAACTGTTTATGTTTGACTGGATCAACTGGAAAAAATGAGACTGAGAATAACTGCACATATAATGTCTGTGTAGGCTCTCAGTCATCCAGGTCATGGTAATCTAAGGACCTTGGAGACATCTTCAGGAAACTTAAAGAAGTCTTTCTTTGTTAACCTAAACAGTTATATGTTTAGGTTCTGAACTTGTTTAAATTCAGATTTATCCTCTAAACACACTGACAGCAGTATTAAATCGGGCTTCAGTATATGTAAGAATATTCTGGTTCCTGAATTATTTTTGTGGAAAACAAAAATCCCCATAATGTCTCCTGTTATAAATAATCCTGTTATGTGACAGGTTGCCACTGGTCCAAACATGTCACTACTAAAATATAGAGGCTCAAATACATAAAAGTAATATCAGGCCTAAGCGAGCACAGCCTGAGATGATTTCATATTCAGTCACAAAATTTAAACAAGTCTGGATCCAAGCGTACATGCTTCCCTCAGCTCTTAACTTCTGGATTATCAACACCTCAATGTGTCTGTATTCCTTCACCACAATGTGTTCTCGTCCACAGTTCTAGTTTTTCATTTCACTCCAGAGATCTATAACGGACCCCCAGCTACTGCTCTTCTCCTCATTAAGGAGGAGAGTGTTTAAAACACTTGAAAAACACAATAGGATGTACAGGTTAACCAAGACTGTGGTTGTCTGTGTCTGGCCCACAGTCTTCATATCCAGGAACATATAAAAATTCAAAAAAAATTAAAAATCAAAAATTATGTTTGCATCAAACTGGAACCACATCCCGATAAAGAAAAGTGACAATAATCAGAGGCCCGTATTTTTCTAGTGCCTGCAACTGCGAGATAACTGCAGCTCTCCCGTGACTTTAATTGATTCGAACGGTGGATTAATTGTTTTTCCGAGCCAAAAGGATATTTGCAGATGCTGTGATGACTTGCTGCTGTTCATTGTTTGACATAATTGCTGAAGATTATAGTTTTTGGCTGTTTAGGCTGTTGGTCAGACAAAAGAAGCAATTTGAATATGTTACATTCTAATTTTTTAACTGTTTTGCTGACATTATGGAAAAAAAATAGACTGAATAAGCAGGAAAATCACTGGCAGAGTATTCAAAAATTCAGTTCTGTGGTCTTTTAGATTTTAGATACTCTGATTTCTCTTACTCAACAGAAGTATTTACAAAAAAACAAAAACAAATGAACAAAGTCATAACATCCAGTTTGTTATTGTCCTACAAACTGCAGCACCGGCACAGCCTGCACCACTGCAGGTTCTATAACTCCCTCTGCTGGCCAATGAGATTATTCCATCATCCTGATGTACTACACTTGTCTGCCATTGAGTGCAATAAACAGCTCAATATATTAATTGTTAGGCTACAGTATATATAAAAAATTATAAACACAAATATTTACAAATAATAGCATTTTAATGTAGCTTTGAGAATATTCACTGTTACCATGCAAACTAGCCATGGCTGTCAAGTCTTGAGCGTTCATGTTCTGTAGGCAGGCCAATGTGATGTGACAGTGCAAGGGGCAAAGGTAATCATGCTGTCACAAGCAATCTGGCTGACACTGCCATGCTATGCTGTCCGCCTTCCATCAGCATGCAGCCTGTTGGCCAGCAGTGAAGGTTATGCCATGCCTTAAAAATCCATCTGAGTATCTACACTAAAAGCTACTTGCTTCTAATGACCAAGAAAAAGTCACACGCAGTAAAGCTTTGAGCCGGCATGTCAGGATGGTAACTTAGAGCACTGCTTAACCTTAGCAATTCTATCAATCTTTTTACACGTGCACATATTTACAGTAATAGCCTCAGAAGTGATGGCCTGCCACTGGCATCAACAATATCTTGCCCAAGGACATCTCAGAATACTAGGACCACTAAGTCTGCTGTAATTGGGCAACACGCTCCAAAACCACAGTGAAGCTGTCAGAGTGTCCTTGGATGTGGACTGGTCAAGTAAAATTATTTGGTCTAGGCTCAGTGTGGGGATCTGCAGGGCTTCACTAAATGTAAGAAAACAGCGGGCCTCATTCACCGACACAAACAAATCAAATGTTTTATGCACAAATCTTAGCTTCATCACTATTTCTTTTTATTTGTTTGTAGCTACTAACAAATTAGAACATCAGTCCACAAGAATGCAGGAATTGCAGCAGATGGTTGTCCTTCCTGCTAAGAGGGAGTTTTTCCTTCCCACTATTACCGAGTGCTTGCTCATAGAGGTTGTTAGAGGTGCTTAGAGGTGACTGAACAAAGCTGAATTGAATTGAAATAAACAATAAAGACCGTGGTTGGATAAAATAATAGAAATACAAATCTTTAGCATATTAAAATGTTAAATGGAAACATATTAAATGAACAGATGTATTAAATAATTATAAAACGGATGCCCCTTCATCCATGTTGGATGTTATGACTTTGACCTACATTTCTTGACATTTCTTTATCCACTGACCGCACTTGTGCTAACAGATCAGGTGATCCTTGTCCAGGGAACGCAGCTCTCTCTGACTCAGTTATTTTAGCCTAAGCCTCACCATCTCTGCATTTGATTTTTGTCACTTGTGGCTTGATCTGGCTCTTAGCTCACACACTGATCCTTCAGACATGCTAGCAGGCTAGGTGTGCCCCCTGCACAGGTGCATCCTACAGGGTTATCCACCTCTGCTCTGATTGGAAGCAGACTCATAGTAGTGCAGATCACACCAACCTGTGTGTGTATATGTTTTCATGAAAGAAATGCTATCAGGAATAGTTTATAATTATACTCTATTTGAGGAGGAAGTGCAGATTTCTGGAGACTGAGATGCATTTTTGTAAAATGCATGTTAATCTAAATTCAGGCTTGCATGCTCGTGTGTGTGTGTGTGTGTGTGTGTGTGTGTGTGTGTGTGTGTGTGTGTGTGTGTGTCTGTGTGTGTGTGTGTGTGTGTGTGTACCTCCATCAGGCAGGTTGGCCCAGTAGATAACCCTGAATCCCAGCAAGTTGCCATTCAGAGCTTCTTTAGGAGGCGTCAGCCAGGACAGTGAAATGACCTCTGGGGAAGTCGCAACGGCCTGGACGTTCTCTGGGGGACGACTGGGCACTGAGTAGAAAAAACCCAGAGTATAAAAACAAACACTGACAACACACGTAATACCCAGTGATCTCCACTAGGTTGTGTTACATCCTCACAAATAGCTGCAACATTAAACCACGCTGCCTGGCTCCTTCACAGCTGTGTTTGTAATGCGATACTCCAAATGTATTCGTGCTGTATTTAGATCAAGGGTTTTGTCTCATATTCTGCGTACAACATTTCTCATTCATTAAAATGTTGATGTGAAACTGCAAATAATAAGAATAGTTTTATTTCCTCCCCTCTTACCGTCCTCCAGTGTGGTAGCAGCCACCTCGGTGGAAGACGGCCCCGTCCCAGCGCTGTTACTGGCTTGCACCACGACTCCATACTGGGTGAACTTCTTCAGATTATCCAACACCAGGCTTTCTGCATTGTCCCCTGTGGTCTCCACGCTGATCACACTGAACTGGTAGTTTCCTCCTGAGCTGTACTCCCTGTAGCCTACCTGGTAGCCTTTGATGGCCCCATTTTGGAGGTGCTTTTTGGGCGGCTGGCAGAAAAATGACAACACTCATTAGAGATTTTCTGGCTGAATTAAATATACACTGTGCTAACGAGGGAGTGCTAGCACACACACAGATAATTTGTCAGTTAATCAGATTTTTTCCACTCATGCTCCTATCATGTGTTGTTCACATCTGGTAATGAAATCCATCTTGTTTATAACACCCAACCTACCAAAACACAATCAAAAATGCATTAAGGGCGTATTTAGGTCTGAATGGTCAGTACGGGCAGGAAACAAGAAGGTGTAACGATACATGACACCAAGTAGGTGATGCATCCAAATGCATTCCTCATTCTGCTGAAGGAAAAGAAAATGTTGTAATGCTGCAAATGATTTATATTCAAATCATTCTGTTTGTCTTTCTTAATCATTTACTGGGAGAACTGAAGCACCAGCACAAACCTTTTCTTTTTGCTGGTTGAGAGAAAATGTGCACTTTTTTATCATTTAAAGCAGCGGTCTCCAACCTTTTTTGCGCCACGGACCGGTTTATGCCCGACCGGCCTTTAAGGTGTCGCAGATAAATACAACAAAATAAAACTAGTACCGGTACCGAAAAAAGGAGATTTATTCATAACACACGTGAAAAGACCCAGGAAAACCGAGTTAACGATAAAAACGATAACAAAATAACGCTGAAAACCGATAAAAACCCTGAAAACTATACATTTCACACCTGAGCCTCTACTCTCGCGGCCCGGTACCAAACGACTCACGGACCGGTACCGGTCCGAGGCCCGGGGGTTGGGGACCACTGATTTAAAGCGTAGCAGTGTGCCATTTGTGAAAGCATGACGTGGATGCATGAATTGAATTGCTTTGAAATACAACAATGCAAGCTTTAAACAAGACCACATGTTATTGCACATTGCAATAATGGATTCCCAGACTTTCAACTAAGCAGATGAGAGATGCAAATATTGTAACTTCTTCTGAAAAAGCAGAGTAATAAAATATCCTACAGCAAACTGCTTCAAATCCTCAAAGTAAAATAAAGAAACACCTGAGCTGAGCTACTCTGCTCGCTGCTGAGCTAATCCACAGGAGCAGCAGGTTAAATGCTTATGGACACAGTGGAGAGAACAGCACTGGATTTGGAGATAAATCTGTATCTATATGTATACAGCTAAAGACTGCACACATTCAGTCTATGGTAACACACAGGATCAGCTGAACTCACCCTCCATGTGACTCGGATGCTCTGGGAGGAGAGGGCTTCCAGCTGCACATCCTGAGGTGGACCATCAGGAGCTGAGATCATGTCAACGACATAAACGTCTGATTAAAGTGTGCACATCGAACCAACTGAATGAGTGAGGCTGTGGATAAATATATGGAGCTTGTATATGTAGGTGGCTGCTGAGGGTGAGGGGAGGCTGCCAGAGTGGGGAGCACTTGGGGGGTAATTTCCCTCCTGCTTTTCTCTATTGACCAGAGTGTGACATTTACTACCGAGGCTGCTAATTGAAAAGTTTTGCTTTTAGTGCAGGGTCAGCGTGTGTTCAATAATGCATCAGAGCCGATGGGCTGATGTCACCGGGCTGTTAATGAAGTGACACAGTTGGCTCTTCACCTCCTTTTGCCTCCTGTCTCTAATTCGCTGCTCACACTCTGATTGTTGTCTTTCACCGTGCGTTTTTGCTACACCGAGTTTTGTCTTACTGTACATTATTCACAGTCCTGAAAATCAGATAAATGCGTGCTTGCATTATTTAGCTCTGCAGAGAAAAACAGCACAGAATGCATTTGGCTTTGTGAGGGATTCAATCTCTTAATTCTCACCTGCTTCATCAGTGGTGATGGTGAGCTCATTGCTGGCCTCACTCTTCCCAATCAGGTTCTTGGCAAACATGCGGATGTTGTAGGTGGACGAAGGATGAAGGTCGATGATGGTGGCCTGGTTGAGCTGAGGGGAGACGTCTTTGGTCTTCTGTGCAGTATCCCAGGAGGCTGAGGGGGAAAGGCCAAGTTTTATTGGTGGGCCTGAACTCAAGAGGTCAAATCAGGCTAAGTGCATTAAATTATAGCTTTGAGATTAAATGAATGCACTGATAATTCACGTCTCTCTACTGGCTTAGCTGTTTTCCAGATTGGTATTACACCAGTATGTTGTAATTATGGACTTAAATAAGCTTCACTGTACCTGATTTATTCTTGCTCTCAATATCAAAGCCTGTTATTGGACTGTTGCCATCGAACCCCATCGTCCAACGCAGTGCGATGGTTCTGTCTTTCACTTCTCTGATCTCCACTTCTGGGGGGTCCGGGGGCTCTACAAGGCCCAAAGTTAACTCAGTGTTACTGGAGGATGCATTATTGTGAGGCTTAAAAGGATCTATGGCTTTATTTGAGCATTTCAGTCAGGTGAAGTTATACCTTGTACCGTGAGCTGTATGATTCCTCTGTCTTCACCAAAAGAGTTAATGGCATGGCAGGAGAAGAAGCCGGAGTCCTCCCTCACTGTGGGCATGATCTAGTGGATGCAGAGGAACGACAGGACGTGAATAATGAATGGGTGTAGAATAATACATCTAATGGATGCCTTTTGGTCCAATAGTATTGCCGAAGTAACAAAGTGAGAATAATTGTTGTATCTTTATATTTTGGGATGTTGCCTCAGCGTAAGGATCTTGGCAGGATGTGAAACATCATTTAGAAAATTGTTTCCCATCGTTTTTGGCTTTTGAATGTTTGTGGCCTTGAATGTAAATGTAAAAATACAATATTCCCTTTGTTCTTATGTCTCTAATGATGTGACGATGCTACAGATTCATCCCAGCACATCCCCATAGATGGCAAACATACAGTATCCATCTTTAAATACAGTCTAACAATTAGATTAGGTTTAAATCTAATTTAACTCACATGGAAACTGCGCCAAATATTAAACCATCATCATACACCAACAAAATATAATCTCAGACTGACCACTTCAGCCTCCTACCTGCAGGGTGGAGATGACTTCATCGCCCACCTCCTTGACAGAAACCACGTAACGGCTGGTCTCAGGGTTGATGATGCGTTCCTCCTTTTCCCAGCGCACCATGATGGGTTTCTCACCGTGGGCCGTGCAGCTCATCTTCTTTTCTTCGCCCTGCGTGGCCAATGTGGTGTTGGGGTAGGACGTGATCATAGCGGGGACTGGTGTGAAGACAAAGTGGAGAGAAAAAGATTTTGTTCGTTTCATTTCACAGGTGACATCGGTACTCTGTAAACACCAGCTGCTGTTCAAAGGAACAACAACTTTTAATTAAGATATTGATATTTTGTATTGACAAGATATTGTTGTGGTATCAGTATTGATATAAATATGTAGGCATATAAGATCTACTGATGCCCGTCTGT
>NW_005187500.1:2215717-2225704 GCF_000239375.1 Pundamilia nyererei
TGTATATGCAGTTTAAAAAATGATCAGACCACATGCCATAAAAAACAAGAAAAAAATAAAGGAAATAACTGTATTTTTGCATGTTTATAAAGAAAAATAACAATGTGCTTTAGTAGTTCTTTACATTTTTTATATTTGAGTATTTCAATATTCCATATTTCAGTTGAAGACCTTGGGCATTCTAGTGGAAACATAAATCATAAAAAACTGTGTTGGTAATTACAATTTATACAACAATAATGATAAAAAGGTTTCAAAATCTGGACTTAAATTCCACTGTGATGCGTCGGCGTGACCTTAAACAGGCTGTTCATGCTTGAAAGCTCAAGAGAAGAGAAAGAACGCAAGAAGAGTGAAACATGTATTTAGTATGTTCAATAGTGTCACGTGTCTGCAGGCTGCATGTTTTCTTAGGTAAGTATGTTGGTGCCACCAATGTCATTTTTGAGCTTGTTTTGAGTTGTGGACTTTTTTCCTTCCTTGTTTTTCTGGGGTAAGAGCTCAGCTACGTTTTGGTTTTGTCTTTTTTGTGGGGGTTTTTTTTGGCACAACCTAACTGTCCCTTTCTCCCCAACATTTGTTTTATGAATTTGGGTCATTGCTTTTGTGAGAAAGCTGCCATTAAACTTGTCTCAGCGTATAACACTTGTACTGGGTTTCTGGAGTTGTTGTGTTGTTGTTACGCCCTTGAGGAGGCGCAACAATAGTGATATCTGTACTTTCTGCTAGTCCTCATCCCTTCACCTCTGCCTCTTTAAGCAAGCGATTACTTGGGAACTAATTGCTCTTATAGCTCCTTTTAACACTGTAAGCCTAAAATACCTAAAACCCATTCAGAGTAAACTGACACTATGATTTCATTATATTCAATGTAATATTATATCTATCAGAAAGATGTTCCTCAGTTAAAGATGCACTATGTAGTAAAAAAAGCATAAACAATCAAATAACACAGTTAACAGGCAGGCCTATGATTGGCTGGAAGGTGAGGAGCAGCTGATGACTCTGCTGTCCTAAACATAAACATCATGAAATAAAAATGAACGAATTCCTTTTCTGGAACTTCTTACAGAGCAAACATTGTTTTTTTAGTTTTGCAAAAATGTTTAGTATTCATTTTGTAAATTTTATATTAAAATACGATAAAAGCTGAAAGCAAAAATAAATAAATAGAAAAAAACACGAAGCTTCACGTGTGTATTGTTGAAACAGCAGATATAAAACCTGTAATGTTGTGTTGATGGCAGCGCACAGCTCTGGCGTGCATCGTAGGGTACTAAGTGGTACAGTTATGCTCTAACAACACTCTGAAGACACCACACTAAATGTACACTAACGACATACTGTACATGGCTCATTACACCCACAGCAGAGTGTATAACAACCTTCCACTCCCAGATGCTCTCACACATAAACACACCTCTGCCTGCGCGTGCACGCCAACACGTGTGCTCGCTCTCATTTTGCGTCCCCCCCCCACATACACACACACACACACACACACACAAAGCGTGACTCTGCTGATCTGATGGGACGTGTCAGGCAAGAGGTTGCGAACATTTAAGCCTCATCTCTTATTCACTCTGCCGCCATTTGAGGCTCGGCTCTGGAAAAGAACGCTGATTTATTTTGCATGACAAGTATGAATTTTTTGTGAGACACATTTGGAAAAGTGAGGGGAAATAAATAACCGCTCCGGCTTTATGTAAACGTTATCGTTTGAGAGCACAGCTACTTTCATTTCGCCATGTAAGTGGCTCCGAGGTGGCACGGGGCCGTGTTGTTGACACTCCTGGCACAGTGGGATACTACGCTAGGCGACAAAAAGGAAGGGCAACGAAGAGACTGAGAAGGCTCGGCTCATCAGCTGTGGAGAATACCTGTGTACTGTAAACTTTAAAGATATTTTAGTATCTGGCATTTTGTAAAGAAACATTGAAACTACGCTCATCACAAGAGCATCATTATACAGTTGTGTAGACGTTTACGTTCACTCATCATGGGCAGGACTGTAACAGTAATTTGGGGCTTTTAACGATGTCTTCTGGGTGCTCAACTTTAAATTTGTTTTGGATTTCCACTAATCAAAAATGAGACATTCAGGCTCAAATATATACATGCACCACTAATATATGATTAAGTGTCCCTTAGCAAGTTCGACCAGATGGTTTTGGTAGCCATCAACGAGCCGCTGGTATGATTCTGGCCGTGTATTTGACCGGCAGCAGAATTGGTAGAGTTTACTTATAATGTTTTCCTGACATGGATCCAGCTTTTAAACACTAGAAAGTTCACTACAGAAGGCTGCATTCTGTTCCATTAACTGTCAAGACTATGTACTTCAATAATGTTGCGGTTCAAGCTCTGGGGGGCCAATCCATGACTATCAGTCTTTCATCGTGTGATGTTCTATCCAGGTTTGCTTTTATTGCATTGACAGTGTGTTTGGATCCATGCTGAAAAATGAAGTTGTTACTTCCCAGATCGTATTGCATGGTGGATAAAAATCTGATGGTACTTTTCTGCATTTATAATTTCATCAGTTTTGATAAGATCTCCAACATGAATCGAAAGACCTTCAGTCAGAAAGCCGGGGGAACTATCGCTCGAGAGCACTTTACAAAAATGCCAAAAAGTTTCGGATCATTGGAAGCAAGGTAAAAAAAAAAAAAGCCACGAGAAGCAGCTCAGGTTTTTGTACACAAACTATCGCTGTGCCCTTTACAGGTTTTCTTTCTTTTGTAGTTCCAATTTACAAATGTTTCCTAAATGCCTCAGTAGCAGTTCCTGTTTTCCAAGCAACAACAGTAACTGATGTGACAGGAAACCAATGAGGAAAAAATTAATGAATGTATATGTAAACCAGTCTTTGTAGAAGCTAAACCTAAAGTTTTTTGATCCAACAAAAAATAATCAGAGCAGCTGCTCCACCTCGGAGAGGCTCACCAGTAGAAACCAGTGCTTTAGTTGGGTACAGCAGACAAAGAAAATTTACATTTATTTGCTCTTTGAAATGCACAGAAAACATTGGATGAAATTTTTGGCAGCCTTTTCAAATTTTCAAATACTGTGGAACAACCCCCCCAAAGGTTCCATTTTTGGGATAATATATTTTTTTATTATTTTTTCCCACATTAATGAAATAGGAAATCCTGATTTGAGATTAAAGACAAAAGCAAACATTTCTTTAAAAGCAGGAGTGCCTCTGCACCATGAAGAGGCCTCTGAGATGAGGCGTATGCAGCTTGTGTCTATGTAAATGTATGTGTGTACAACCCTGTGTGTGAGCAGCCCAGCTGCGCCAGCCCCGAGGCTCATTTTATGGCCTCGTAATTGTTGTGTTGATATATTTCTTTAATATCCAGCAGAATTATGGAAACAGAACCAGGGGAAGGAGTGTGGACAGAGGGAGGAAAGAAAAAGAGAATGAGAGGACAGATGGTGGGAAAAGGGTATCTCCTGGTGTCAGAAAGCACCGGCTCCCCGATGCTTAATTCAGCTCTAAACATAACTGGAGGTGTGCGTGCAGATGTCTGGAAAAGACGGATTGTACATATCATTAAACAAAAACAAACACACAATGACATGATGAACTCAAGCACACATAAAGAGCTTAGAGTCATGCACAAACACACACACAGGAAAACCGCTTACGTACTGGTCTCCAGTAGGAACCAGTAAGATGTGACATGTTGCCAAGGAAGGCTGAAGGAAGGCATGAGCATTCGAGAGAGGAAACAGTGGACTGCGTTGTGTATGTTTACTGCACTGCACATTGTGTCTTTTATGTGGAGGTGAGGAGAGCCCTGTTCCTCCACAGCAACCCAGAGGGCAGTGATGATACGCTTAAGCCTGCAGGGGATTGTGGGGGATAGGCTGGCTGCTGATAGGCTACTCCCCTGAGACAAAAGCACCCCACCCCCTCCCTCTCCCCCTTCTCCCAGGCTCCCTTTCACCTGGCCAGGTTACCATGCCAACCAGCATCGGACAGTCTCTCCTCTCCTCTCCTTGCCTGCCTCCTCTCTCTCTCGCGCTCTCTCCTTCGTCTGTACTCTTAGAAATAGGGCCATTTGTAGTAGCCAGGAATAGAACGCAGACCTGCCATTGATTTCCACGGGAGCATGATGATGATTACACAATCACACCCCGAATGTCGCAATGCAGAAATAAAAGACAACACAAAAAAAGAAAATGTTTCTAATGCCTGTAACTGCTGGTGTTAGCGATGTGGAAAACAGAATTAGCCAAATGGTGGAGTCAGGAGAATAATACTAACATAAAATTATGGGTGAATGGCTACGTCGGCGTGGGGCTATTCATATGAGATCAAAGAAAGAAAGCAGTCACACCGTCTCAGAGGATCAATGAGATGTGAGAGGTGGTGAAGCAGGATTACTTTTATTTATTTATTTGTTAATAACAATAAAATGGACACGGACACCAAGCTTCACTTTGTACATCCTGCAAAAAGAAAACTATGCCATCGTTAATGGCTTTTAAGAAAAGTTTGACTGCTGTGTTTGCGCTGCACTTATCAGGGATCACCTCTCATTCACACCGTAATAATTAAAGTGGCACCTCTCCTGTATGGATCCTGGTGTGAATTTCTCTTGGGAGGGTACTGTTTGCATCAGTCGTGGTGACGATCCGTTTTTTCCTTGGTATACAGCATCTCTTGTGTGATTGATGTAATAGCTGCTTTTAAAAAGTGAAACCTTTGAATTAACAAGAAGACTTACGGTGAGCCGGCTTCTCCACAAATACAAGCTGTGGATCCCTCCGTGGTGTGAACACTGGGATGCTAGTCTACATTCTACAGCCTGGCCAATGTGAGCCAAAGGGCACCCCGGCTCAATGGGGCCACAAGGGCTGACAAGAAAAGACAAGCTGAGATGCATCTAGCTTTATGCCTTGAGGGCACACTGTAAGTGGGCGCTGGGGAAGAGGCAGCCTTGACGTGGGGTATTGCGCTGCGGTGATGACTGGTTCACTGGCTGCCTGCAATGTACTGAAATAATTCCTTTAGCTGCACAATTGGCTTGGACGTGAAGCATGATAGCAAATATAGGCCTGCACACTGGAACAGTGGCTTAGTGCAAGTAGGCTCAATAAACACAATGAGAGTCAAGGAAACTTCTTTGTTTCACAGTCACACTTTTAACTGGTCCAAGGGTTAAACTGGGCTTAATATTTCTCTAAAATTCATTTAGAAAAAAAAAGTGCTGACTACTTTAAATCCAGCAAAGTAGACAACTTTCCAACACTGACTAGTGGAGTGTGCAAAACAAGGCTCATACTTTCTTATACACTGAAAATATACTGCAGTTCTTGCAGTCGACCGCTTCTGTTTACCCAGTGAATCCAGCCTGAGCCTCCAAGGTCTGTTACAGGTTTGCACTGTGTTGAGAGTAAAAGCAACAGGAAGTGATGCGGTGAGTCCCAAAAGGTATCAAGAGAACTTTCAGAATTACTTGCAGACTTTTTATCCTGTACAAAGCTTCTTTTTTAAAAAAGAAGAATTTATTTCTTCACTGAAAAACAAGTCTTTGTTTAAGATTCATTTCCGGATCAAAGACAGCAGAAAACTAAACTGTTTTGGATTTAGATGAAAGTCTCTTTAAAACCCGGCCCTAAGAGGATTCTGTGCTTGAGACTGCTCCGCGACCATAAGACCATTTAGCACTGCACTCGAGTGAAGCTTCATCACTGCGTCTGCAGGCATTATGATGTCTAACAGGCTTGATTGGTTTTAATTGGCCCTGATAAACACCGAGTGGCTGTTGACCGCCTCTGATAGCATCTGTTGTGGATTGGTAATGAATTGACTGAATAGCATCTGTTTTGTAGGTAGAGATGCTTGACTGTAAATGACATAAAAATCATTCATTCAAGCCGCCATCTGCAACCAGTTTTCACACAGGACAAAAAGTGATTACTACTCAAATAAGGAAGCCTATGAGAGAAAAACAAACAGAGTGCATGTGCACACACTTGCTCTCCCCCGGCAGAGAGCGCGAGCAGTTTCTGCTGGCTGTTAGTGTAGTGTTGGTGCTCATCCTGCATGATGCATGGTGTATTATGACGAGACATGAGCCTATGCACAGACACTCATAACAATGAAAGTGCCAAGCAAAGACATCACAATAGATGCAATTCATTTCCCAGGCAGTCCACTACAATAGCCTGGTGGAGTGGGATCTATCCCAAGCACTGCATTAGCTGCCTGGCCCATTATTCTTTAGTAATGGCTGCACTGCTCTGCACTGTATCAGTGCCTTTACAGTAAAGCGTGCACACCTTTGTGTGAAATCTCTGTCTTTGTGTGGGCTTATGAGCTTGTTTGCTCACCTGTGTCCCACACGCACACAAAACTGACAGCATCTTCACCATAAATGTTTCCATGCTTACATATGTTAAAGCTTCTCATTCAATCTATTGTTTGCCAATGCATCAAGCCAATAATAGTGAGTGAAGATCAAGCCGTCTGTCCATCACGTGACTGGTCCAGCATGCGTCAGATTGTGTGCCTCCTCTCAAATTGGCTCCTAAGCCTCTTAAGTGCTTGCCACTGTTCAATTAGTGTAGGCTGGTCTGAATAAACAACATAAAGGCAGCACACGGTGTACAGGACATCACAGATTCAGGCATTACTGTGGTGCACCGTCTCTGTCAAGCACAGAGAGAAACTGTACGGGTTAATGAGCTCATTGTCCACACACAGACACACACGGGATAGAGGATGAGGTGTGGCTCCCTTGGCACGCGGGGAGATTTGGGTTACTGCACAGAAGAGGCACAAATCAGGACAACTACCACAACAACGGGCAGATGCTTCAGGAGCACAGCATGCACCTGAGGGGCTGCAGACATAAAGAAGACAAAGACAAATAATCTGTTAAATAAAAATCCAAATCTTGCAGTGTGTTTGACACGTGTTATAAATAATGTGGTTTATATAAAGAGTTCAAACCAGTGAGATTAGGTTGTGTACTGTGTTAGAAACTCAAAGTTGTAATCCAAATGCAGAGACTAACTGTTTGTTAGTTTCTAACATATACACCATCTAATCCAACATCCAACGGTTTTTCCATAAAGGTTTTGCCTTTTCACACAGTTTGACAACCTGGAGATATTGGGTTTACGATGCTACAAACCGGTTAGGTTTAGCTTGACAAAGCTTAAGTGAAGTGTAAGCGTAAATGAGAAAGCTACAGTCAACAAATGATTTTTCCTCCTTGTACTTCTCTGGTGTTTCTGGTGGTTATCAATGTCAAATCCACAATATACTAATCATAATGATAATCAGTCTGTAATATTGCTTATACAACTCGATGCTCTTGTAAGATACACACTGGACTAGAGCACGCACTTTGCAAATGATGATCTTATGACGTCCCGAGCTTTGAGAGTTTCAGAAAACCTAAAGGGGAAAGATTATTTAGAAAGTAGCCTGTCAGCTGATGATTTAAGGACATTTGAGAGATAAAGGAAATGGACTGGTTCTTACATAGCGCTTTTCTACTCATCTGAGTACTCAAAGCACTTTACACAACTTGTGCATTCACCCAAGCACAGCTTTCTAAGTGCTTCATAGCTAACATTCACACACATTCATACTCTGATGGATGCATCGGAGAGCAATTTGGGGTTAGTATCTTGCCCAAGGATATTTGGCATGTAGACTAGGGGAAGCCAGGAATCAAACCACCAACCTTCTGATCAGTGGATGACCTGCTCTACCGCCTGAGCTACAGCCACCCAATAAAGGAGTTGTGTTACAGTTAAAGGTTCAGATTTTTACCAAGTTCAAGAACTCTGAGGTCTGAGGAACGTGTGTTAAAAAATAAATTAAAGACACAACACTTCACAGAGGTGTGAGGATTCAAGTATCAATAAGAAAATTCAACCGTGACTCACACTCTAATGGCCTAAGACACCAAACCGCAGCTACACTGAGAGCTGGTGCTTCTGAGCACACTTGTCTATGAGGTGACATGGTGGGCCTCAATCAGACAGAGGGGGTCATAAAGGAGTTGGAGCCTATTTGGCTGTGGCTGGCAGACAGTTAGACACTCAGCAGGGAATACCCTGCTCGGGCTTGATAAGAGCCGTGGTGGCAAAAGCTTTATCTAACAGCAACCAATCAAAATGAGCGCTGAGCCGCAGTAAAGCAGTTGGAGCTCACACATCCACGGACACATCCACAATCACCAGCTAAAGTTAAGTAACTGTACTTTTTGGTAAAACTCACATATACATTATTTCTGAGGTTGTTGTTTTCACCTTGAAGGAAGCTCTTAAAACCATTCCTACCATTTCTGCAGGCTGCTTTCAACATCTCTCTTTCTGAGAAGATGCGCTGGAATAATTTATGCGCTCTCATGGTTTATTAAACAGACTTTCAACCTCAAGAGGGCAGCATTCCTATTAAAAAGTGTATTATCTATACAAGAACACAAACAACTCAGCAAATAGTTAACATTTTCTTCTACTTACTAAACTAAAGACAAGATAGAAGACATATAGGACACAGAGATGAGGAGAAAAGACGTGGATAACCTATTCCTTCTTCCAACCTCCCTTGCTGTATTCCACAGCCCTCTTTTCCACATGGCAGCTCTTGCTCGCATGCAGAATTCAGGGATTAATGGAGGGGAGCTAAATCCTTGGCCACACAGCAGATAAATGCTGTACTTTCTCCAAGAGATGTGGTGTAGAGGCTGTGTGCGTTGCTTTCGTGGGATTCGTTCAGGCAGAAAGCACAGCGCAAGCAACCGTGGTGACATCTTTCTGGTGGCCTGACTGACTGTCGAAGTTCAGCTCACTTAACCTTTGTGCTTTAGCTTTAACTTTTTGTTTTAATGCACCAGCAGCCGGTGCACGAAAGAGGAGAGTCAACAGGACAAAAACCAAACATGCCAAATTTACATTCTTTGGCTCTAATAGGTGCTGTCGTCCTGTCAGACTTACTTTTGACGTTGAGGTACATCGACTTGCTCACGTCGGCCCCGACGTCATTGCTGACTCTACACAGGTAGAAACCACTGTCTTCTTCCAGCACGTGCTTGATGAGCAGAGAGCCGTTGACCAACACTTCAATCCGAAAGCCTGAGTTGAGGGGGATGGGTTTAAACTGTGGGACTCCAGCGCCTGTCAGAGAAAATACACGGTTTGTCAATAATAAACTGCATGAGGCAGTCCAGTTTGCTGTTCGATGCTCCTGCTAAAGTCTCAAGGAAAACCTTTACAGATAAAAACATTACATTTTGTGCATTTTATTTATACTACAGAAATAGTAAGGCTTTGTTTTATGGGTTCAAATGAGCTAGTGTTAGTCTAGTACGGTTTGAGTACCACATATCCCACAATTCCTTTTTATAATTAAGCCTATACTGTAAATCTGAAGTTTTCAAAAGAGAAATGGTGGTAAGGGACAATAGTAATGCATTTGTTACACAGTAAAACTCACATTAAAAGAGGAAAGAGTCTTACAAATACTGAGATTGTGCAAACTCAGAATTTTTCATTTATACGTAAGTCCACTAACCCCCACTAGTGGGGTTAATTGGTGAATCTAAATTGCTCGTAGCTGTGAATTTGAGAGACCCATCAAGGGTGTCCCCCTGCCTTCACCCATAGCAGCTGGAACAGCCTCCAGCGCCCCCCAAACGATGGACGGAAAATTAAGCTGGCCATACACTGTGCGATATTTGGAGACGATTTTTCAGTCGTGCGACAGTTTTAGGGATCGGCCCGAGTTTCCAACTTGGACCAACTTTGGCAAGCTCATCCGAGTCTGTTCGATGTGGCCTCACAACATTATCACAACCACAACAGCCGTGGAAAGAGTTGGATGGACATTGCTGCTCAATCACAGCTGCCTGGTCAGCGTTTCTTCATTAGCAATTTAGCAAAGTTGACGGTGTGTGTGTGTGTGTGTGTGTGTGTGTGTGTGTGTGTGTGTGTGTGTGTGTGTGTGTGTGTGTG
>NW_005187500.1:2225794-2244724 GCF_000239375.1 Pundamilia nyererei
CCTGCATCGTGACCTATGAACTTCTAACCTCTGCGATTCAATTGTACTGTTTGAGCAGGAGCTGAAAAACGCGACTGAAAAAGTCGCACACTGTTTGCCCAGCTTTAGTCCAATGGAAGAGGAATAAAAAACAAGTCACTGTTATTTTATGTGTTTATGTTATGAAAACCTTCAGAGATCTCAAACCATTAAACACACGTCTTCTTGCTCTGCAGCTGCCAGTTTTAACTGAAAGAATTAAAAACTCTAATTATGCATTTTTTTTTATCTTATATCTCATATCTCAAACTTTGCTGTTGTGTCCAGCTGGGCTGAGAAATGTTACACGTGAAGTACCACAGTTACATAATTTCACACCCACTTCCTCATCACAGAGAAACAGAAAACTATTCCTTGAAACGCAGGTTTGACTTGAGGGTTTTTATGCATTCATCCTCATGGCTGTGGACATCGTATTAGGTGTGCTGGCAACAGAGGATAAGCTTGCTGTAGGTAAAATAAATAAATAATGAATAAATTACAGTATTTTTCAATGCAGCAACTCTTCTCAACTCAAGAGAATGATTTTAAAAGTGTTTGAAAACATGTAAAACATCCAACACTTGCAACAAACCTCAGGCAGACGGCTGTGTAATCAACGTGTGCGTAAACTTTGCAGGTTTACCTTTAGAGTATTCCCACTGGATCGTAGGAACAGGATAGCCTTCAGCTGAGCAGTTTAGTATCACTGCTTTCCCGTAGATGCCATCCTGGTCTTTAGGTTGCACCACAAATTTGGGAGGAACTGCAAGTGAAGAAACCTTACTGTGAGATCTTTACATCTAAAAAGTCACAGGAACATTTCAGTTCAGAATGGGGAAAAAGACCAAGTGAAAGTACAGTGTGGTCCGCAAACATCCGCTTCCTTAAACTCCAGAGAAGTGCAGCCATCCCTCATTTCTTTACATTTTCCAGGAAATAGGAACAGTGATTTATTGAAACGTGTAAACATACATAAATGCAAAAAAGTGTATACAATTCTCACAAGGTTTAGAATTACTAAAGGGCTAAAGCAGAAATGTCAAACTCATTTTATATTGTGGGCCACATGCAGCCACACAAACCTGCCCAGAGGGCCACTTCTGGCTGAAGACATTCTGAACTCTTGTGGGTTTCTTTAAGCAGTCTTCTGGGAAAGTTCTCCCGGCTTCTTGAAGGACATTCATCGATTGTCTTTGGATGCTGGCTGCTGTTTGTTCAATTCTCTATCAGGATGATCCCACAATGTGCACCGTTTGAGATCATTGATGCAGTTAGGTCCATATATATTTGGACAGAGACAAGTTTTTCCTGATTTTTCCAAGTTTTTTACCACAACAAATTTGAATAATAATAATAATAATAATGGATTGGATTTATATAGCGCTTTTCAAGGCGCCCAAAGCGCTTTACAATGCCACTATTCATTTACTCTCACACTCACACACTGGTGGAGGCAGCTACAGCTGTAGCCACAGCTGCCCTGGGGCAGACTGACAGAAGCCAGGCTGCCATATCGCGCCATCGGCCCCTCTGGCCAACACCAGTAGGCAAGTAGGGTAAAGTGTCTTGCCCAAGGACACAACAACCAGGACAGAGAGCCCGGGGACCGAACCCGCGACCTTCCGGTTACAGATACGCTTCCCAACCCCCTGAGCCATGGTCGCCCATTGAAATGAAGTAACTCCGATGCGATTGAACTGCAGAAGGTTGAACAAAAAGACTGCATAAAAATGTGAGGAACTAAAGCATTTTAACACAGTCCCTTCATTTAAGGGGTTCAGTTCTAATACTCAAAGTCTTGAACTCATGGACATCACCAGATGCTGGGCTTCCTACTTTTTAATGTTCTGCCAGGCCTTTACTGCAGTTGCTGTTTATTTGTGGCCCTTTCTGTCTGAAGTTTAGTCTTTAACAGCTGAAATCTTGTTAAAGAGTAAACTTGGCTTTTTCCACAGCGTTGGTGATTCCACCTCTGGGCGGAGTCACCGCTTCATCACTGACAGGCTGCACCTGGAAGTAATTTGGCTGCCAGCGCTCACAATCCCTCTTCGGCAGATTGTCTGATAACCTCAGTTAGTGAAGGCTGTCACAGCTCATGTTTGATACTCATAGTGTTGCTCATACTTACCTGTGCTTCTCTTTCACTCGCAGTAATCCTCTGGGATGTCATTACCTAACCTGCCATAAACTAACCTCTTCTCAGTCGCTGGCCTGCCCGGCTGCCTCACCGCTTCACTGCTGCCTGCCTACATGCCAAACTCACTGGAACATCTCGGACCCTCTCTGGACTCTCTCTCGGCTCACCCAGACCATTTACCCCTTCGCACTTTGCGCCCGCCTGCAGAAAGTAAGACTGCACGCAATCTATTGTGTCTAGAACTCCCTTTGACGTCTGCTTCCTTCAGTTACAGTGACTCCGTGACCCCAGTCTAGCCTCTTCCTTACCTCCACGCCACAGGGTTCCTGTGCGGGCAGTTACCCCGTATCGGGTTTGCTGGCCCTTGAACACGTCAGCTCTTGGGCAACACTCATGGACTCTTTTCATAGCTTGGAATTTTTACTGTTTTGTGATTTTCATGTGTTGTTGTTTATCTATCTATCATAGCCATGCTCTCGTTAATCCTAGTGTTGTTATAGTTCATGGTAATCAGTTTATCACTGTGAAACTCAAGTGCTTAGTTCACAGTGATCTTTATTGTTGTTAAGTTCCTTCGGTAGAATCTCCAAGGACCTCGGGTGTAGGTTTAGTTACACTGTTGCTTCCTTCACTCTCTGTAAAGAAAGTGTTGCCTTCACTCTTTCTCCGTGCTTCCGTGTGCTGTCTACACTCGAGTCCATACTTCTGGTGGCCACTGGGCCGCGACAGCAAGATCAGGTGACTGACTGGTCCACTCAAGTATATTTGCCTTCTTTGCTTCAATAAACCCCTGGGTTGCTTTAGCTGTATGTTTTGGGTAATTGTCCAACTTTATTAAGAAAGAACTTTGACTGCATTTAGCTGGATGTGAGCAGAGAGTATGTCTCCGAACACCTCAAAATTCATTCAGCTGCTTACTGTATCACATCGTCAATAAACAGTGTCCCACTGTCGCTGGCAGCAGTGCACACCGAGGCTAACACACTGCCTCCGCCCTGTGTTACCAATGATGTGGTATGCTTTGGATCATGAGGTGTTTCACACCTTCTCCGTATTTTTCTCTAGCCATCATTCTGGTAGAGGTTGATCTTGGTTTCATCTGTCCAAAGAAGGTTTTTCCAGAACTGTGCTGCCTTTTTTAGATGTCCAACCCAGCCTTTCTATTGTTGAGGTCTTGTACCTTGCAGTGAACCGTCTGTATTTA
This sequence comes from Pundamilia nyererei, assembly GCF_000239375.1. Classification (NCBI taxonomy): domain Eukaryota; kingdom Metazoa; phylum Chordata; class Actinopteri; order Cichliformes; family Cichlidae; genus Pundamilia; species Pundamilia nyererei. The sequence goes on from NW_005187500.1 coordinate 2,229,157, forward strand.
CTTTCACACACTGTTCTCTTTATGGTAGACACGGATATCGATACACCTTCCTCCTGGAGAGTGTTGTTCACTTTGTTGGCTGTTGTGAAGGGGTTTCTCTTCACCATGGAAATGATTCTGCGATCTTGCGGAGTTCACCAGTGCTTTCTTTCTTTCAGGATGTGCCAAACTAGATTTTGCCGCTCCTAATATTGTAGCAGTATCTCAGATGGGGTTTTTGTTGTGTTTGCAGCTTAAGGATGGCTTATTTCACCTGCATGGAGAGCTCTTTTGACTGCATGTTGTCTGTTCACAGCAAAATCTTCCAAATAAAAGCACCACACCTCAAGTCAGGCCTCTATGCTGTACATAACTTTTTATATAGCTGTCTGTCACTTCTTGTTTTGTCCACCACTTGAAAAAGTACCCAAACTGTTTCATCTTTGGCAGTTTTCATTGATTAAACTTTCAGAAAGCCTGGAGAATTACTGCTCAAAGCCAGTTAAAAAATCTTTTTACAAGAAAGTCTGGCTGCTTGCACGTGAAACATAAAGAAATGAGGGGTGGATCTAAACTTTTCCACAGCGCTGAACTTCTGCAAATCACATCCAGATTGACTCTCTTACCCATCTCTCCCCTCCTCACCTCGGACAATGAGCTCACTCCGGTGTTCCACAGCAGCAGCCTGATTCCGTGCGATGCAGGTGTAGTTGCCGTTATGCATCAGTGTGAGGTTAGAGATACGCAAGGAGCTGGTGAAGTCTATGTTGTCTATGGTAACGCCCAGGCTGGCCGGGATTGGCCGACCATCCTTCTGCCAGGTGATGAAGACGGGCTGGTCACCAGACATAACCACACAGGGGACGAAGACTCGCTGGCCGATGGAAAACCGGGGAAACTCAAATGGTTGGATGGTGGGCGGGACTGTAACAGAGACGGGAATATTGCTTCAGGCCTGCGGGTTACAGGTTGTTTAATTTCAGCCAGAGCTACTGAAAATCACTAACCACTCATGCACATTAATAATCAACACATTAACATACTATACACCGCGGCTGAGCTACTTTACAAAACACTCGCATAGCAACTCATTAGTCCCAGTTCTCTCTTTATCACCTTATTTTCCACATTAAGCTGTGATTTTTCAGGAAAGCAAGAAATATTTTATTAGCTCGCCTCATGTGGAGCAGCTGAAGCCTCTCAAAACATAAGCATATAGCATTCACTCTCACTCGGCTCTCTGGGGACACTGTAGCCATCGTGAGAACCAGATGCTTTGAAAAATTAATGATTTAAAATAACATTGGAATAAGCAGCACTTCAGCGCTTATTTAATTCACAACAAAATAAGCATAATAGGTTCCTGGGGATTCCCTCTCGGCAGCGGTGGAATGCTAAGCAGCTGAGAGGCAAATTAGCCAAGGTGGAATAGAAGTGTCGCTTTGTCTATGCTGTGTGATTTCCCCCTCAAACGCTCGTTAGCACGTCAAGACCAGTGAGAGTGGGTGGTGTGGGGGGGTGGGGATCGGCCCATAGGACAGTTGAAATTATGCTGCATCACTGAAGAAAGAGAGCCATCGGAGGTTATCATCATCTGGCTCTTCTCAGTCCTGCTGCATATTCAGATGAGCTCCAGATAAGCTGGCTGGGATGATGGAGATGGTGCCTTGCTATCAGTGATGTGAGTGCTTTTTTCATAGGTAGTGATATACAAATATCACTCTGCATATCTGTGTTTTCTGCAACGAGGAAAGGGGGCATACACCTCCGATGGAAAGGCACTACGGGGTCAGTGTGTACACCGATAAAGCCATTCCCTTTGAATTGCAAAGAGATTAATGACAGCGTAACCACAAATGTATTCTGCAAACACAGAGTACAACACAGTACCGTACAAATGCCAACGTACATCTGAAACAGCTGCTTATTGGCCTCGCAGATGGGTAAACGTGATGATGTCGCACAGCTAAATGAACGAAATCTTGTTTTACTGGACCAAATATAGAACGAGTCCCGTGCTGTCTGTCTGAAAATCAATTAGACTGTTTCATACCTTTCACTGTAACGTAGACGCTCTGGTGTGTGGACAGCTGTGGCTGCACCAGCACATTACACGTGTATTCTCCTTCATCCACCTCCTTCTGCACGTCAAACAGTTTCAGGGTGCCGTTGTTCTCGAAGGCCCGCTGTCGGTGGTTGTACGGCAGCAAATTGGAGTCCTTGTACCACTTGATGGAGTAGTAGGGGTAGCCAATGACACGGCAGTGGATGTACATGTCCCGCCCAGCGATGGCAGTGAGGTTTTTCATTGGTCTGATGCTGGCAGGCCCTTGAAGGACACATTGGAGAGACAACTCTCTTAAAATGATTTTGAGGTGGTTTGTGGTGTGAAAGTTAGCTTTTCTGTGTTTTGTGTGTTTTTAAGACACCACAAAGTTGTACATGCCTCGATTCACTCTGATACTGTCACATAAAAAATGACCCAGATGTGCGTAGGGGTTACAGACTGCTCGATTAAGCGAGAAGGACCGTAAAACACAAATGAGACTACGAATCATCACAGGGTGGACCGTTCTGCTGTTCTGTTCGCGTCACATCCTGCTTTGCCAGATTCAGGGATTGGTGCATCTTTCTGTTTGAGACTGTAGTGAATATTACCTTTTGCTCCCACCTCTTTGGTGCAGGCTGTGATTGCTTCTGACAAGCATTAGAGTCGAATGTTCGCTTTCTCCACTCATGAAGCTATTATCAAAGCCATTACTCACGTTGCCACCTTTTGTGCACACTTGTGAAAAACCAACAGAATAACCAATAGGCTTCCATAGCTCAGTGTCTATCAGGGAAATGGACTATTAGGTGTCTCTTTAAAGCACTGGAGAAGACAGTTTAACTAGGCTCTGCAGTGTACTTGGAATACAAGCGTATCCTGGGTTGCTACTCTCTTTAGCACGATTAAGGAGCCAATGACGTGAGAAGCAGTCATTACACGTTCTCCGCGTTGGCACCTGTGGAGATTTATCTTCATTGCTTGGCTGCATTTGGCATCCATGAACCCTCGCTTAAGGGCTGGAGGATCGCCCTATTTAGCCCCACAACATGCAAGACTGAGCAGCAATCAAATCCGACCAATCTGTACAAAGAAAGCAACATTCCCTCTCTGCAATAGAGAAATAATAATGTTCTGGAAAGCACGGCAAGCTTGAGCGCCCCAGTGTCACTACATGACAGCAGCAATTCAGCAAGCCATGTCCCTGTAGAATGCATATAGCAGTACAGTCAACAGTAATAACTGTCCTGATATAGAGATGGTGAAATCCAAACGCAAAAATACCCCCAAAAAACTGGAAAAGTGGAAAGATAACAGGAAAAGCATCTTCTGGGCGTCTTGCTATATTCTGAGGAGAAACAGAGCCAAGCTACGCTATCAGATTTAAAAGTATGTGAAAAGCTAGAAACACGACAGCACAATAAAACCTCTTTCATCACGTGCGCTTTTAAAGTAGCCAATCAGAAATGCGTCAAAACAGAGTGACTCAAGGCATGTCGATGTGTATATGTGATGGTGTGTTGGAAGAGTTGATCTGACAAGCACCTCTTACGTTTATTCGCGCCTGGTAGGAAACGGTCCCAGCTGAGTTGTTGCAGATGCAGCGGTACACTCCTCCATCGGGGACTTGAGTCTGGCTGATGTTCAGATGACTCACCACGTGGCCCTCGGCATTGGTGTAGTAGGAGATGCGATGGCGGCTGTCCCGTACCACGGGCTCATCGTCCAGAGTCCACGTTACCCGCGGCTCTGGCGTGCCCTTCACTGTGCACGACAATGACACAAACTCGTTGACGTTGTAGACCTTCTCGCTGAACGAAGCCAGAATTTTGGGGGTGCCATCTGCACAGAGGGAGAAAATTCACACGGTGATGTATATTTTGTTGTTCCCCTCATAAGGGATGCATGTCAATTCATATCTGATGCTTTTGAATGAGAATCTTGTCCAAATCTGCACTTTTAGTGGAAAACATGCACATCTCCAGTATAAAAAGCAGTGTCAGAATGAGGAGCAGATTAATCCAGCTCCTCTCTGGCTCCACAGCATTATTGATTATCAATATTCCCCTTATAGTACCCTGGTTATGGGAGACACTGCAGCAGCAACCAGCTCATGTACAGCTCAAGGCTTTTCAGAAAATCTTATAAAAAAGGGCTGGGCCCTGCAGGATTGAGCTTCACACAGCACAGTCTGGACTTGCATATGCATAGATACACACAATTGCTGTGCACACAAAACCAAAATGGTGCACACGCACTGCTCCCACCCACACGTCTCACTGTGAATTCTGACCTTCCAGTATGACTTGAACAAAGTCCTGGGCAGACATCTTGCCATGTCTGGCAAAGCACTGATAGGCTCCTCCGTCACTCTTGGCCATGCCAGCCATGACCAGGTTCTCTCTGTTTTGGCCTGTCATGCGGACACTGTTACTGGGGTAGATGAGTTCTCCGTTGCGATACCAGGACAGCTGATACTCCTCGGAGCCCGTTACACCGCAGGACAGTGAAACCTGGCTTCCCACGCTGCCTTTCACCTTCCGCGGACTCACCATGACCTTGAGGGGCTCTGTAGTTTAGTGGAGGTACCAAGTTATCATCATTAGATAGATGATAAAATGTAAACAAAAGTGCTTCACACTTAAAAAGCAAAAGAATCTGCCTCTTTTGATTCGTTGCTCCATAATAAAAAAAACTCCACAGCCTTACTTAGCACCATCACAAGGACACTGACCTTTTACCTGCAGCCTGCCAACCACCTCGGCATTGCCGTAGCCATTCCACACCTCACACACATACGTCCCTGTGTCACTGGGCTGGGTTCTCTCTATGAGCAGGCCTGTCACACTCTGTTTGAAGCGCGAGTCTGTCTCCAGCGGGCGGTTGTCCTTCAGCCAGCGGTATTTGGGTACAGGGTGACCAGAGGCCTTGCAAGGGAGCTCCACTCGATGAGATGCCATCACCTCACGGCGCTCAAAGCTATCCAGGATGTGGGGTGCAGAATTGGTCGGATCTGCGTGGGTTCAAAAAGGGTTAAATGCAGCACAAGGAGTTAAAAGTGGAAAAGTGTTTAATCGTGAACTCATGAGTAGCCAAAGGAAGAGAATGGGATTTTTTAAATTTTAGTGTAATGGCTCTAGTCCCCCCCACCAGTAAACATGGTACAACCCTGCCTATCTTGTGAATGAATGTCTTACAAACTAAAAATACTGCATCAATACTCTGAAACCTGCAGAGTGACTCTTTAAATGGTTTTGGAAAGGAGGGTATTTTTCTATCCTGAAGTCCTCCCCCAAACTGGAGAGTTCTCATGGCCTTTACTGCCTGTCACCCACTCTTTAGTTCAAGGGTTTTTATCCTGTCGCCCTCCGTTTAATTCAACTGACCAACATGTTTTTTTTTACAAGCTCACATTTATTTCCATATGGTCCTCTCACATGCAGTCAGTGTTTCTGAAGGCACACTAAATCAACAGCAAACCCTATCTGACTGTGTCATGGTGATTCCTGTCCTTGTGTCTGATTACTTGTCTTGTGTCATTTTATCCAACAGTGTGTGGTATCACCAGCTGGTATTTGCAACACGTTAACCATATTATTCTAAACTGAAATCAAGGCAACAGACTGGGACATTTTTAGAGGGTTTACCTGCTGTTACTGACATATGCTGGGGCCGATGTGAATGCCATTATGAAACTTTTATCAGATCAAACACACCGCAGTATTGAAACTCACACACTGATTACCTTAAGCTTTAAATATGAAACTTGGAAAAAAAAATCCCATCGCATATCAGCTGTTGGTTGTTGTTATGCAAACAGCTGTGTAGTGTAAATTTGACTCTTTGGCCATCTGTTTAACGCAGAAAAACACACTGTTGGTTGTTTTGGCATGATTTCAATTAGCCTGTGCCGGGTAAAGGGCTTAAACCTGCATTCTTTCTTTCTAACGGTCTGACAGATACCATCAACAGTATAAGCTGTCATTGGCATCTTGGTATCTCCCGTCACTGTAACAGTAAAAACAGTGAAATCAGCAAAAACTTCATATTACCCACAGTTTGTTATGAATCGTCTTCAAACTTCACAACAATATACGAACAATATACTAGGCCTTAGGGGACATGATTACCCAGGTTGGCTAAGCATTTGACTTTGACCTTCAGAGTCAAAGTTAACTTTGAAAAAAAAAAACCCAAAACAATCATATGAAAGGGAGAGAAAGCTGTTAAACCCCATTTTTATTTCTTCAGTACGATGCTTTACGTCTCAAGTTTTTACAGCTTAAATAAGCCAAAGATTTCAGCCGATTCTGCTCCAGTCATATGGGTAAAGATAATAAAATACACTATTTTAGTATGTAGTGCTTCAAGGTCATAGGTAGGCCATGAAAATCTTCAAACATTAAAGCAATATATTAGACCTTGGGGGACATTAGCACTTTCTTTGTTTGACCTCTTTAAAACATTTTTCCAATACAACCTTATATGACACAATGATACAGAACGATGAATATACTACACAAGATGCCCATATTAACAATGCTGACATCGGTATAAAACACTGCAGGAAGTTGTGCTTTCCGAGTGTTCGTTTTATAAAAATACATTTGGTTGTATCAAATCCAGGAAAACTTTCATGACCTATGACCTCAGTAAACATGCTGGTGAAGAGTTTAATTTTGCGGTTGCTAGTTCTGAGTCACTACTTTCAAGCCTTATTGAAAACATACTGATGTTCATTTTGTATGTTACAGGTAGAGTCAAAAAACAACGAGCAACCTAGTCACTGGACAGAGAGCGTGCAGTATCGTTTCGTGTCTCAGTGCGATTACTCCAAATCAATCTGATCTACAAACACAAAGATGGAGACGGTAAAAACGCTCATCTTAACGTTTCACAATGAAACCAACCAATATATATGCACATAATACAACTCTGTAGTTTTTTGCACCGTGAAACAAGTGACCATTCAACCCAGAAGTGCAGCTTAATATACAAGCTAATATATATCAAGCTGCAGAACTTCCTATTCATTCTAATTGTGGTATCCCCCTCTCACCTGACACAATGAGGCGGGCACTATTGCTCTGTCGGGTTTCTCCGGTGTACTGATGCCGTGTCATACACCTGTAGTTGTACAGCCCGTCTTCCATTTGCACATCCAGAATATACAGGGCTCCCGTGGATGTGATGAGAAACCGTTGCACTGGAAATGAAAAGATAAATAAAACATATTAGGTGACGTTACCTACATATAAAGAAAGCAAAGCAACATCTTCAGTGAACACCAGTAAACTACATGTGGGCCAGTTAGTACCAAACACGTCACTTTCATGTGACCTGTAAGTATAGCCTGTGGTCAGTCCGCGTGATGTTAAACATTCTGGAAAATCTATCTGTGGTTTGCTTGTTCACTAGACGGCAGAGTGCAGACTCTCCTCAGAACGCATTAATCTCAACTGAGCTTCACTGTTTGCAGCAACAAGACTTGAATCAAAATACTTATCAAGAAAAATCACTAGATAGAATTAAACCACAGTTTTTTTTATGTTTAGTCAATAAGTTTTTTTTAACTGTCTCAAAAACTGTTCATGAAAGTACAGGATCAGTTGCCTCGGGGTTTTCATCACAAGCGACGGTTAACATTTTGTACCAAACACAGCGCAGCAGTAATAGGTGTCAGTAGAGAAAGCATGCTGCGTGTATTCATTTTTATGCGCTGGAATAACCACCTTACACATTCAAAAAGAATGAAATAAAGAAAAGCCAATATTGAAGTCTCTAAGCAAATATTTGCAAGTCAAGTGAGGAACGCAGCTCTGTGTGATTGTAGTCACCAAACATCTGCTGCAGCCCATTTAGCTCAGCTAAATCAGCTCTGAGGCGCAGTGACAAGGCTGTGTGTTGTATAGCGGTGTAACACAGCTCGTTATCATGTAGCTCATCGCTCTCTTCCCTCTCTCTCGGGGGAAACGCTCTGTCTTTCTCTCTTTCTCACTCAGGTTTTCGCTCTTTTTTTCTGATCCAGACTAAAGCACGGGGAGCCGGGGATCACAGAGTGCTTTGATAAGGCATGGATGTGCAGGTCGGATGTGCTAATATCATGCTAATGTAATGCTAATTTGTGTGAACACATGGAAGTAGAGAGAGGTAGTCAGTGTTTCTGAGGAGCGATGTGTTCTGTAGCCGGTGGCTATCGGGGTATTTCATGTCACAGATGATGGAAGAGCCTATCTGGTTTGGGCATCAAATAGGGCCGCCGTACGGTGGGGGATTCTGGCAGTATTGCTAGAGATATAATAATGCATGCTTTATGGGATGTTGAATCTTCTCATTTAGTCTTGTCATGACACATTAACACAGGTTTATCCTGCTGGCAGAGGCCTTTGCATTGAGCGTGCCTAAAATGATGGAAAAAGGTCTGAAGGTCTTAAGACAATCTCTGAAACGGCTCAGAAATAAAAATAAAAAAAACCCCTCAAATTATGGCAAATATTAGGAAAATGACACATTGTCCGTACTACTGCCTACATTTATGTAGAAGCAAAAAACACCCAAAACATTTATCATAATTTAGAAATAAATGATTGGTACCGAAGACAGAGGTGTTGCAATAAGAAAGGTGTGAATGTGAGTACAGAGGGGAGAAAACAGAGAAAGAAAATGGGGAATACACAAGGGAGGGTGGCCAAGATGCTATTGTGAGCAAATGTTGACCTAGATAGAAAAAAGAGACCAGGGCATCGATATCCTGAAGAAGTTTTTTCCTTGCTTGTGGTTGAGCTACTCAACCAGTGATACAACTGAGAGACACTGGATCCATGTGTGTGTGTGCATGTGTGGTCCTTAGTTACTTAAGCATGGAAACAAGCCACGACACATCGTCAAATTAAAACTGCAATGCAGTTGCTTTTTAGGAATGAAATCATTCAGAGAAAGCAAAGGAAAAATTAGGTGTAGGCTAAGTCTTCTGCAGTCCCTCTCTCCTGTTTTCCTTCTTTCCCGCTGCAACTTTTCTGGCATCAAAAGCTGACAGCCTTATGAATGAGAGGAGCTTTCATTAGAACAGACTGCCTGTCACTATGACAAAAGGCTAGGAAAGGAGAGCACATGCTTTAAATGCACGTGGAAAGAGACACATACACACATGTACGTGGGTTTGTGTGAGCATTTATGGTCTTTAAACTATCTTTGGGTTATTTGTGAATTTCTCAGAATACAATCTGTCTTATTTAACAGATCACATACCTCTATACTGTGTGTGCCTCATATTGGAAACACTGCAAATGTCACTATTACAGTGAAGGAATATAAATTAAGATGAGAGGATACGCGCATCTGTCTGCTACCCAGACATTATCATTGGACTTGTGAAACCTTATAGTATGTCACAGTATTCAATTAGAAATACAATACATGTATTATTCTGACAGATAGCTACTGCAGTGCCAACCAGCCCTGTCTTAAATATTTGGAGTTAGTTTCTCCTGCACACCACTCCCTAGGTGCTGTCTTCAGTACATCTGCAAAATTATCTTGCAGCCTGATACATCTCCAGGACTCTCCTGCAGATATATCCCTGATATCCAGCATCACCCAGGCGAGGCATCGGGTCATACAGCTCACAGTTCTATAAGGGAAATTATTCCTCTGTAGGACAGATGAATAAAGATGGATGAGGAAAACAGGTAATAGTACTAAGTTAATGTGGCATTTTCATTTTTAATGGGCACCATCAGCCCTGTTGTGTTTTCAGCTTCTCATCTGAGAATTGAGTTTGACACCTAATCAGCCAAACATAAACCACACAGCTTTCACTTCACTGTACATCATCATCAAGCTTTTGAACATAAACCTTTTTACACTGCTACATTTAAAACTTAAACTCTTTCTATCTTTTAGAAACAGAGGTAGAGCATTCATGCACATCATGAAGTCCTGTGCAGCTGATCTCAGTGCTGGCCCACATCAGCCGATTGTTCAGATGAGATATCCAAATGTCCAACAGGGGCCGCTATTTAAGTTGCTCTAGCTTGCCCAACGTTGCTGCAAATCTGGAACTCACCTCCAACAATATCTAACTTAATCTTAACTTGATCTATCTCGTATTTGTTCTCAGTAACACCTGTTCTGCTTTGTACTCTGATCCTGTTGTTGCTCTCGTCAACTCTGGCTTTCTATTCATCCACACGGAGCAACAGGAAGGGGTGCTTTCCTCACCTTATGTTTTCAACATTTGGGACTCAGTATGGAAACGGGAGAGAAAACTTTTGTTATTAAGCTTTACATGCTCATCTCCATTTTGGAGGAAACAGAGGTGGCAGTCTGCTCTGTCCCTGTAACATCTGTCCACATCAAAGATGTCAAATGACACAGCAGCTGATGGATCAGACCAGGATGTTCAATGCAGCTTCTCTCTGTCTGTCCTGAAACATCATTTCTCTCTGGCTGACTCTGACTCAACAGCCTGTACACTCAAGAGGCTGATAACTGTTCTACAAGGAAAGTCCTTCGTTTATGACATTCAAACACCGAAACAGGATGCCTGTTTTAGTCTGTTGTACAGTCATCACACAACCTCACAAACGTCACAAGATATGTCTCCGATTAAATCACAGGGCAGCAGCCCCACATTCTACACAGAGTCCTGCACTGTGGAGCAAGCACAGAGTTAGAAACACCAGGTGATGTTTCTCTCTGAAGTGGCCATAAAAAACACACTTTACAGCTGTTTGTATGGAAGAGGTGTGCTGCATATAAAGTACTGCAGATGTAGTATTTCTGTATTCTGAATCTTCCAACACTTCTTAGTATTTTTTCAGCAGTAGGTAAATTAATGCGAATTAGGTATATATTTAGACTACTGGAAAGAAACAGAAGGTGGTGGCGGCTGGATTTTATTTAAATTACAAGAACTCTTCAGAGTCAGTGCGATAACTGATAGTGCTCTCGATTCTTTGTTAGCTCGTTCTCACTCTCAACAACAGAATATAGTGCTCAACACAGAGCTGGAGGCCTCTATTAGCATATGTGCATGTCCTTATAACCTGAGACCATTTCAGTGTTCGCTTATACTGCAGTTATCTCATATCCCACTGGCTTGTGCATATATTAAACTCTTTATGAGCATGTGCTTGTGAGTATACATGTTTCTATGCATGTGTACATGCAAGGGAGTCCTAATGTGTTTAAGCTGTGTACAGCTGCAAGGAGGAATGGTCAATAATAATGATCAGAGGTGCACCGCTATTCCTTTCTCCTCTGAGTTCAGTCTAATGCATACTAACACCATCTAGCAGACAGCCTTTCCTGTTCTGTCCACATCTGCGTTTATTAGTTTATATTCCAAAACTATGGCTTCACTTCACCCCAGGTGGCTTCCACAAATATCAGCCATTTCCTCTTCCCTTCGTCACCCCGTTCAGCTGCTTTGGCATCATCAGTGGCACAAACACAAGCCCTTTTCTGTGGCTGCAGACTCATTAGCTTCAATCAATCCTCTGTAAGGAGACTATTTGTTCACTCAGACTGGTAGCTTTTGCAGTATCAATGAAACTTAAATTGCTTGTGGGACATAAAAACAGAAACAGCCAGAATTATATTCCTATTACAATGCAAGTGTCACACTTTTCACCAAGGAGAGTTTGCCCTGGGCCAGAGATGTCACCGCTGAACACAGGTTAGTGTGTGCCAGGGACTAAGAATAAAGGATTTGTGATGAGGTGGAATACAATGACACATGGTGACATAGCTAAGCATTCACATCTACTGAGTGACATACCCCAAAACATACACTTAAAACTGTGAGTTGGCCTGGCTCTTTCAGTCATTTCCTCCATCCGTCCATCAGTTTTCTGCCACTGATCTGCAGTCACGACGCAGTGGTAGTCTAAGCAGAGAAGCCCAGACCTCCCTATCCCCAGTCAGCTCCTCCAGCTCATCCGAGAAACACTGAGGAGTTCACAGGGCAGCTGGGAGATGCAATTTCTCCAGCATGCCATGCTTTCCACTAGAACATGCCTCGCTCTCACCCAGGAAGCGCTCTTGTCCGATTTGCCTCAGCTGACTTGTTTTGAAGGAATAGCAACTGAACTCCTCACCTTATCACTAAGGCATATTCATATTTCATTTCTGCTGCTCACATGGGTAGTCTCATTCTTTCACCACAACCCAGAACTCATGACCATGATGGGAATTCTTTGCAGCTAATAATCATGGCTTCAAACTTTTAGTACTAATTCTAATTCCTGCTGGTTCACAGTCAGCTGCACACTGCTCAAGTGTGAGCTCAAGGTCACCACCTGAGTAAGGCAATAGAGCCACATCATCTGCAAAGAGCAGAGATGAGATTCTTACAGCACTGAGCTACACCTGAAATTCTGTGCATACAATTCTAAACACATTTGGTGACAAAGGGAGCCTTGGTGTAGCCAACACCAACCCGGAACAAGCCCGACTTATTGCTCTGTATAACGCCAGCTCTCACTGGACTTGATTAGCTATCACTGGGAATGTACAAGGACCGAATGGCCCATAGAAAAGGAGCAGATACCCCATGCTCTGCTCCCAAAGCACTTCTTGCAGGATCTCCTGAGCAACATGGTTAAATGCCTTCTAAAAGTCCATAAAGCAAAAATAGACTGGTTGAGTAAATTCCCACGTATTCCACGACCAGGATGAAAACAGCATCGTTCCTTCAGAATCCAAGGTTCGGCTAATGGACAGACTCTCCTGAGTAGTGTGACTCCCCTATAATTAGAGCACACCCTCTGGTTCACCTCCTTAAAGATGGGAATCACAACCACAGTCTGCCAATCCAGAGGCACCTCCCATGGTCTCCATACGACGTTGCAGAAGTGTGCCACCAAAGACAGGAACTAAGAGTGCATCCCATCCACCAAGGAGCTGCTCAGTGACCTTAATGATAGTAATGACTGAGTTACCCATCCTTCACAGACTCTGCTTTGCCTACACAAGGCCTATCAGTGGGATTAAGGAGACCTTCAAACTATTCCTTCAACCACCTGATTATCCAACTAAACTTTTGTTACACGGCCTTATCAAAATGCCAGTTTCTGCTTCAGCTCCTGCCAGACCTGCACTCTGCTCTGTGACTGCACCTGTTAGCCGCCTAGCTGCCTCCAGTTCAATATTATATAATTAAGACATGACTGGGGAAAATTAGAGAGAGAGAGAGAGAGAGAGAGAGAGAGAGACAAAATAAAAGATCAAGGGGGAAAGCGCACCTCTGGGATACAACCACTCCCTGTCATCTAAAATGTCTTACAAATTAGCTTACAGCTATGTGCTTCCAGTGAAGAAGAAAACTTTCATATGCTAATTCAGATCATGGCTAGGCAGAGCAAATATCAAAAAAGTGGCAGCGTTGTCTGTCTGACAGATCTCCGCAGGAACCCCGGCCTCTTTTCTCTGTTTCTTACCGAGCCTTTCTCTGATCAAATATACTGCTCTAAAAACAGATAGTGGGATAGTAATGTGAAGATACTGTGACACTAAAAATGAGTGCAAATATAAAGCTAGCAGGGACTTTATGACATCTGTTTATACAGTTGTAGACCAGATTTTTGCAAATCTGTAAAAATAAATGGAATAAAAAGATATTAAATGAAGCTGCACTACAACTTTTTTTAACAGAAAAATATAGGTTCATTTTCTTTCTCCATGACCTTGAAAATCTCAACCTGTGCTCCTTTGACTCCTCTGAAGAACTCTGAGTCATCTGCCCTGATCAACACCCACAGCCTGAACACCACTGATGGGAAAGCAACCAAGTCAGCTAAACAATGCAGATAAAAATTGCTTCCTCATCACTCTGCTGGCAGTGTCCCCAGTGGGCAACTGTCTTGGAGTGTATTAGTGAGTGGAATGTGGTCTCCGGAGACAGCCGAGCCCTACAGTGTCACCGTAACCTTGGCCACTCAAAGTCACACAACCTGATTTAAAATAAATAAATAAAAAGATAAGCCAGGCTTGTTACACAGCCGAAGACTAACCCAAGGTGAACAAACTCTTCCAGTTAGGATGCAACATTTGGAAGTGTGGAGGACTGAAATGAAACAAAAGCAGACACAAGACTGACTCTGCGTTTGAGAGAATATCACCACTGCAATGGTGACTGCAGATTTGCATTTTCCATAGAAAAACTATGGCGTGGCGTGCATGCACCCTCTGTTTAACAAAACTACAATTTTCACAAAAACAATGTTGTGTTGATGTATGTGAATCATCACAAAGGCCCCTTTAAACTATAATTACTTTTAAATAAAAAACACTTGTCTTTTAATAACATGTAACTGTGGTGATAATCCCACCATATGTTGTGCCTTATTGTTTCCCACCATGAGAATGTCACACAGTGACTGCTGCCAGGACTGCCAGTGTAGTCTGTAATAATGAGTGTATGATGAGCCCAGGAGGGCCTGTGTTGTAATTAGGCCTGGTCACTGTTATTGGCAGAATGACTCCAAAATGATCAGGCTGGGATGTGCATCTCTATGGAGTGGGGGGACCCCACCAATTTACAGCCCCTCTAATAAAAGTCATCTGTCACTCTTGCAGGAGGCACACACTGACAGCTGCTGTGGTTGCCATGGCAACATGCTGACCACCATTCGCTTAGCAAGCACTATTCCCAATACTGTAAATGGTGGAGATGTACAATCATGCACATATACTGTCCCGACCAATCTTTCAGTACTAGATCAAAATGCATACACAGTTCTTCTGTTTACTAATACTACCTCCCTCTTTTGAAGGTCTGGCTGTCCTGTGTACTCTTTTCTCTGATATCTTCTTTTTATTTCTTTATTTTTCTGAACATGGAGCTGGGATTTGTGATTTCAGGCTAGATAAATAAGACAGACTTGTGTCTTCCTACTTGTGTCAGTGCATGCAGTGATAAATAACATAACTGGGTTCAGATCCTGAATATTTTTAGCTCTTCTCTGAGGAAATACTGTACACTTAGAAGTACCACCTCTAACACTGACTTGGCCTTGCATCAACAGCAAAAAATGCATGTAGAACATTGTAACATTGTAACATTTAGAACACTAGTAGCTAGTATTTTGACTTCATGGCTGCACACACAGGCTTTAGCAATTCTTAAATAATTTAAAGTCGCTATTTAATTAAGATAAAAGGAAAATCATTATTAGGAAGGAAGGTTTCTCAGGTCAACATCTTTCTGTAGTTACAGTTTATTAAATTTGAGAAATGTAATTTTTCTTTGTGTTATTGGGCAACTGAAAAATTTAAGACATCTATATGTATATGTATATATATATATATGTGTATATATATCTATATATATATAGATATATATATAACTTCAGTACTGAGAATGACTTTTTAGACTAACAGTTCGAGTAAATGCAACCACTCTGTATTTCGGTACACCGTGTCCATCCATCCATCCATTCACTCACTTCCGCTTATCCTTTTCAGGGTCGCGGGGGGCGCTGGAGCCTATCCCAGCTGTCATAGGGCGAGAGGCGGGGTACACCCTGGACAGGTCGCCAG